>NC_080541.1:16814434-17114434 GCF_028640845.1 Ahaetulla prasina
CAGTGACTTCCATTGACTTGCCATTTGAAGTCAAGATGCAATAAAACACCTAAGATAAGAAAAAAAGGAATGATAATCAAACATCCGTAGTTTTATTTCCTTATATACTTATAAAATTTTACAGGTTAGTCTGATCACCTACGGCTCAAATCTCTAATATTTTCCATGAGAACATCAAACCAATGAGCAAATGTGAATCCATGGGCAATGATCACTATATCCAAATGCAAAGCTATATTCCAAAGGTGCTTTTTCAAAAGGCACCTAATCTTTGTTTTTCCTTGAAGACATTTTACTTCTCATCCAAGAGGCATCCAAGAATAAAAATCCTTCCATCCTCCACCATTCAGTCAGAACCGAAGAAGATTCTTGGATGAGAAGTAAAACAATTTCAAGGAAAAACAAAGTCCAGTTGTCTTTTGAAAAAACACCTTTTGGATAACCATGGCCTGGATGATTGAGAATCTCCATAGGCATCTGTAGCACTACAGTCTGTTGTAACATTTACTTGGACATATAGTAACTCAGCAAAATGCCTTTCCATTCCGTCACTCATTCATACATTCTGTCATTCATTCACTTGCTCAATGTAGCTTCTCACTTGCTGTCATCATGATGAAATAGTTGGACTTTTATAACCCATTTCCAGCAAGGAGCAAATTGTAGATTGTTTTTATTTAAGGGAACGGTTTTAGGGGAAGGACTTCATATTTATTTTGCAAATGTGATTACAAACACACACACACAGGTTCCCTCATGCACAACACACACAATGAGCCAATGAAGCATCCTAGGCCCCAAAATAGCAACAGCAATGGCACTAAAGACTTATATACCGCTTCATAGTGCTTTACAGCCCTCTCTAAACCAGGGGTCTCCAACCTTGGCAACTTTAAGCCTGGCGGACTTCAACTCCCAGAATCCCCAGAATTCTGGGAGTTGAAATCATCAACAAAATACTCAGAATGAGACCTCTAACAGTTTACAAAGTCAGCCTATTGCCCCCAACAATCAGGGTCCACATTTTAACGACCTCAGAAGGATGGAAAGCTGAGTCAACCTTGAGTCGGTGAGGATTGAACTGCTGGCAGTCAGCAGTGTTTGCCTGCAATGCTGCATTGTAACCACTGCGCCACTAGCTCTTCTCTGAGCACACCGAAACAATACACGAGAAGAAGGCAAAACAATGTCTCCAGTTAAATAAGCATACCTAATCTGGAGCAAAATCTCGAGGCACTTAAAATAGACATGGAAATCTTAGCAGGCATATGTTTTCTATGGTTTTTTTAAAAAATACCCTGTCATTTAGTAATCGCAATAGCACTTAGACTTATATACCACTTCACAGTACTTTACAGCCCTCTCTAAGCGGTTTACAAAGTCAGCATATTTCTCCCAATGATCTGGATCCTCATTTTACTGAACTCAGAAGGATGGAAGGCTGAGTCAACTTCAAGCCGGTCAGGATCGAACTCCTGGCAGCGAGCAGAGTTAGCCTGCAAACCTGCATTCTAACCATTGCGCCATCATGGCTCACAGGTGTCTGTGTAATCCTTGACTTACAACCATTTTCCTTATCAACATTCCATCAGTAAAAACAATCTACAATTTGCTGCTTGCTGGAAATATGTTATAAAAGTCCATCCTTCCCCCTGCCTTTTTTTTTTGTTCTCAAGCTAAGAGATTTCTAATACTGGTTGTATTCATACAACTGGCTTAACCAGGTCTGCTAAAGGCTTAATGGCCACCCTTTAACAAGGTGCTAATTTGATGGATTTTTTTTTTAATGGATTAATGTGTTCGGTCTAGCTTACATGCAATAATTTTTCTTGATTTGTTTATGGTTCAGAGTCCTATGGAAGCCCAGAACACGAACTAATTTAGTAAACTGTGTTCGTTGTGTTTTATAAATACAGCTATTATTTCTTTGGCGTGAAGATGCTTTAGTCTCTTGTTTGTTTTGACTGCTCTATGCACGTTGTCCTATTCTGCAATATCCTTTACAAGATGCCGTGATTAGAACAGTCAGTAATATTTCAAATGTGTTCCAATGATGAATTTGTTTAAAGTTATTATACAGTCCTCTAGAGTGGGCGGCTATATTAAATTTTAAACCATAACAATTTAGAATTCAGACGGACAAGCACCTGTCAGATAACACCCCAGATTTAACAGTTATCGATAAGAAAGACAAAAAATTCTGGATAGCAGGTGTCTGGCAGTACCTGGAGACAGCAGAATAGAAGAGAAAGAATTGGAGAAGATCACAAAATAGCCAGACCAGCAAAGAAAAATAGAAAAACTGGCAAAGGAAAGTACAGAGAGTACCAACAGGGATCGGGGCCTTGGGTGCAATTGCAAAACATCTGGAGCACCATTTGAACACCATCAGCATTGAGAAAATCCCCATCAGTTGCAAAAGCCAATTTTTTACTTTTACTTTACTTCAAGCTTTACTTAGAACAACTTACACCCTGGGGGCAAAAAAAATACCTTTAACACCATCAAGCAACAACATCTACCTATTCCAGGTCCTTGAGAAGAACTTAATAGGTGGATAAAAATGCCAAATCCAGTTTAAACATTTTGTTGACTGTTTGACCAACCATAATATTGTCATTTTTTTTTTAAAAAGTAAGACTTTTGTAAATCATTTCCAAATTTAAAATGGGTTGTGTTCATGTGTGGGTCCTCCCCCACCTATTTTTCTTTCACTGTAAACTATGTCAATTATTTCCTCAAATTATCTGCCATAATCCTAAAATCCCTTTGTTGGTCACTCTTTGCCAATTTGGAAGTCTTCCATTGCAACTGTTTTTACACTTGTTCTTACAAGCCACATTTCGTGTTCTAATATTCATTTTTTTTTTTTTTTTTTTTTTTTTTTTTTTTTTTTTTTTTTTTTTTTTTTTTTTTTTTTTTTTTTTTTTTTTTTTTTTTTTTTTTTTTTTTTTTTTTTTTTTTTTTTTTTTTTTTTTTTTTTTTTTTTTTTTTTTTTTTTTTTTTTTTTTTTTTTTTTTTTTTTTTTTTTTTTTTTTTTTTTTTTTTTTTTTTTTTTTTTTTTTTTTTTTTTTTTTTTTTTTTCTAGAGTGGGCGGCTATATTAAATTTTAAACCATAACAATTTAGAATTCAGACGGACAAGCACCTGTCAGATAACACCCCAGATTTAACAGTTGTTGCTAAGAAATACAAAAAGTCTGGATAGCAGGTGTCTGGCAGTACCTGGAGACAGCAGAATAGAAGAGAAAGAAAGAAAGAAAGAAAGAAAGAAAGAAAGAAAGAAAGAAAGAAAGAAAGAAAGAAAGAAAGAAAGAAAGAAAGAAAGAAAGAAAAAGAAAGAGAAAGAAAGAAAGAAAGAAAGAAAGAAAGAAAGAAAGAAAGAAAGAAAGAAAGAAAGCAAGAAAGAAAGAAAGACAGAAAGACAGAAAGAGAAAGAAAGAGAGAGAGAGAAAGACAGACAGACAGAAAGAAAGACAGAAAGAAAGAAAGGAAGAGAGAGAGAAAGACAGAAAGAAAGAAAGAAAGAAAGAAAGAAAGAAAGAAAGAAAGAAAGAAAGAAAGAAAGAAAGAAAGAAAGAAAGAAAGAAAGAAAGAAAGAAAGAAAGAAAGAAAGAAAGAAAGAAAGAAAGAAAGAAAGAAAGAAAGAAAGAAAGAAAGAAAGAAAGAAAGAAAGAAAGAAAGAAAGAAAGAAAGAAAGAAAGAAAGAAAGAAAGAAAGAAAGAAAGAAAGAAAGAAAGAAAGAAAGAAAGAAAGAAAGAAAGAAAGAAAGAAAGAAAGAAAGAAAGAAAGAAAGAAAGAAAGAAAGAAAGAAAGAAAGAAAGAAAGAAAGAAAGAAAGAAAGAAAGAAAGAAAGAAAGAAAGAAAGAAAGAAAGAAAGAAAGAAAGAAAGAAAGAAAGAAAGAAAGAAAGAAAGAAAGAAAGAAAGAAAGAAAGAAAGAAAGAAAGAAAGAAAGAAAGAAAGAAAGAAAGAAAGAAAGAAAGAAAGAAAGAAAGAAAGAAAGAAAGAAAGAAAGAAAGAAAGAAAGAAAGAAAGAAAGAAAGAAAGAAAGAAAGAAAGAAAGAAAGAAAGAAAGAAAGAAAGAAAGAAAGAAAGAAAGAAAGAAAGAAAGAAAGAAAGAAAGAAAGAAAGAAAGAAAGAAAGAAAGAAAGAAAGAAAGAAAGAAAGAAAGAAAGAAAGAAAGAAAGAAAGAAAGAAAGAAAGAAAGAAAGAAAGAAAGAAAGAAAGAAAGAAAGAAAGAAAGAAAGAAAGAAAGAAAGAAAGAAAGAAAGAAAGAAAGAAAGAAAGAAAGAAAGAAAGAAAGAAAGAAAGAAAGAAAGAAAGAAAGAAAGAAAGAAAGAAAGAAAGAAAGAAAGAAAGAAAGAAAGAAAGAAAGAAAGAAAGAAAGAAAGAAAGAAAGAAAGAAAGAAAGAAAGAAAGAAAGAAAGAAAGAAAGAAAGAAAGAAAGAAAGAAAGAAAGAAAGAAAGAAAGAAAGAAAGAAAGAAAGAAAGAAAGAAAGAAAGAAAGAAAGAAAGAAAGAAAGAAAGAAAGAAAGAAAGAAAGAAAGAAAGAAAGAAAGAAAGAAAGAAAGAAAGAAAGAAAGAAAGAAAGAAAGAAAGAAAGAAAGAAAGAAAGAAAGAAAGAAAGAAAGAAAGAAAGAAAGAAAGAAAGAAAGAAAGAAAGAAAGAAAGAAAGAAAGAAAGAAAGAAAGAAAGAAAGAAAGAAAGAAAGAAAGAAAGAAAGAAAGAAAGAAAGAAAGAAAGAAAGAAAGAAAGAAAGAAAGAAAGAAAGAAAGAAAGAAAGAAAGAAAGAAAGAAAGAAAGAAAGAAAGAAAGAAAGAAAGAAAGAAAGAAAGAAAGAAAGAAAGAAAGAAAGAAAGAAAGAAAGAAAGAAAGAAAGAAAGAAAGAAAGAAAGAAAGAAAGAAAGAAAGAAAGAAAGAAAGAAAGAAAGAAAGAAAGAAAGAAAGAAAGAAAGAAAGAAAGAAAGAAAGAAAGAAAGAAAGAAAGAAAGAAAGAAAGAAAGAAAGAAAGAAAGAAAGAAAGAAAGAAAGAAAGAAAGAAAGAAAGAAAGAAAGAAAGAAAGAAAGAAAGAAAGAAAGAAAGAAAGAAAGAAAGAAAGAAAGAAAGAAAGAAAGAAAGAAAGAAAGAAAGAAAGAAAGAAAGAAAGAAAGAAAGAAAGAAAGAAAGAAAGAAAGAAAGAAAGAAAGAAAGAAAGAAAGAAAGAAAGAAAGAAAGAAAGAAAGAAAGAAAGAAAGAAAGAAAGAAAGAAAGAAAGAAAGAAAGATTAATTCCCTCAACACTGTCAAACTATTTACTAAATCTGCACTACTATTAATCTTCTCATCGTTCCCATCACCAATCTCTTTCCACTTATGACTGTATGACTGTAACTTTGTTGCTGGCAATCCTTATGATTTATATTGATATATTGACCATCATTTGTGTTGTAAATGTTGTACCTTGATGAAGGTATCTTTTTTATTTTATGTACACTGAGAGCATATGCACCAAGACAAATTCCTTGTGTGTCCAATCACACTTGGCCAATAAAATTCTATTCTATTCTATTCTATTCTATTCTATTCTATTCTATTCTATTCTATTCTATTCTATTCTATTCTATTCTATTCTATTCTATTCTATTCTATTCTATTCTATTCTATTCTATTCTATTCTATTCTATTCTATTCTATTCTATTCTATTCTATTCTATTCTATTCTATTCTATTCTATTCTATTCTATTCTATTCTATTCTATTCTATTCTATTCTATTCTATTCTATTCTATTCTATTCTATTCTATTCTATTCTATTCTATTCTATTCTATTCTATTCTATTCTATTCTATTCTATTCTATTCTATTCTATTCTATTCTATTCTATTCTATTCTATTCTATTCTATTCTATTCTATTCTATTCTATTCTATTCTATTCTATTCTATTCTATTCTATTCTATTCTATTCTATTCTATTCTATTCTATTCTATTCTATTCTATTCTATTCTATTCTATTCTATTCTATTCTATTCTATTCTATTCTATTCTATTCTATTCTATTCTATTCTATTCTATTCTATTCTATTCTATTCTATTCTATTCTATTCTATTCTATTCTATTCTATTCTATTCTATTCTATTCTATTCTATTCTATTCTATTCTATTCTATTCTATTCTATTCTATTCTATTCTATTCTATTCTATTCTATTCTATTCTATTCTATTCTATTCTATTCTATTCTATTCTATTCTATTCTATTCTATTCTATTCTATTCTATTCTATTCTATTCTATTCTATTCTATTCTATTCTATTCTATTCTATTCTATTCTATTCTATTCTATTCTATTCTATTCTATTCTATTCTATTCTATTCTATTCTATTCTATTCTATTCTATTCTATTCTATTCTATTCTATTCTATTCTATTCTATTCTATTCTATTCTATTCTATTCTATTCTATTCTATTCTATTCTATTCTATTCTATTCTATTCTATTCTATTCTATTCTATTCTATTCTATTCTATTCTATTCTATTCTATTCTATTCTATTCTATTCTATTCTATTCTATTCTATTCTATTCTATTCTATTCTATTCTATTCTATTCTATTCTATTCTATTCTATTCTATTCTATTCTATTCTATTCTATTCTATTCTATTCTATTCTATTCTATTCTATTCTATTCTATTCTATTCTATTCTATTCTATTCTATTCTATTCTATTCTATTCTATTCTATTCTATTCTATTCTATTCTATTCTATTCTATTCTATTCTATTCTATTCTATTCTATTCTATTCTATTCTATTCTATTCTATTCTATTCTATTCTATTCTATTCTATTCTATTCTATTCTATTCTATTCTATTCTATTCTATTCTATTCTATTCTATTCTATTCTATTCTATTCTATTCTATTCTATTCTATTCTATTCTATTCTATTCTATTCTATTCTATTCTATTCTATTCTATTCTATTCTATTCTATTCTATTCTATTCTATTCTATTCTATTCTATTCTATTCTATTCTATTCTATTCTATTCTATTCTATTCTATTCTATTCTATTCTATTCTATTCTATTCTATTCTATTCTATTCTATTCTATTCTATTCTATTCTATTCTATTCTATTCTATTCTATTCTATTCTATTCTATTCTATTCTATTCTATTCTATTCTATTCTATTCTATTCTATTCTATTCTATTCTATTCTATTCTATTCTATTCTATTCTATTCTATTCTATTCTATTCTATTCTATTCTATTCTATTCTATTCTATTCTATTCTATTCTATTCTATTCTATTCTATTCTATTCTATTCTATTCTATTCTATTCTATTCTATTCTATTCTATTCTATTCTATTCTATTCTATTCTATTCTATTCTATTCTATTCTATTCTATTCTATTCTATTCTATTCTATTCTATTCTATTCTATTCTATTCTATTCTATTCTATTCTATTCTATTCTATTCTATTCTATTCTATTCTATTCTATTCTATTCTATTCTATTCTATTCTATTCTATTCTATTCTATTCTATTCTATTCTATTCTACTCTACTCTATTCTATTCTATTCTACTCTACTCTATTCTATTCTATTCTATTCTATTCTATTCTATTCTATTCTATTCTATTCTTTTCTATTCTATTCTATTCTATTCTATTCTATTCTATTCTACTTTACTCTACGTTCTATTCTATTCTATTCTATTCTATTCTATTCTATTCTATTCTATTCTATTCTATTCTATTCTATTCTATTCTATTCTATTCTATTCTATTCTATTCTATTCTATTCTGACTTTGGGCCAATCACCAGGAGACTGAGAGTTCTAGCGCCGCCTTGGGCACAAAAGCAAGCTGGGTGACTGGGCCAATCACCAGGAGACTGAGAGTTCTAGTCCTGGCTCAGGCACAAAAGCAAGCTGGGTGACTTTGGGCTAGTCACCAGGTGACTGAGAGTTCTAGTCCTGGCTCAGGCACAAAAGCAAGCTGGGTGACTTTGGGCTAGTCACCAGGTGACTGAGAGTTCTAGTCCTGGCTCAGGCACAAAAGCAAGCTGGGTGACTTTGGGCTAGTCACCAGGTGACTGAGAGTTCTAGTCCTGGCTCAGGCACAAAAGCAAGCTGGATGACTTTGGCCCAGACACCAGGAGACTGAGAGTTCTAGTCCTGGCTCAGGCACTAAAGCAAGCTGGGTGACTTTTGGCTAGTCACCAGGTGACTGAGAGTTCTAGTCCTGGCTCAGGCACAAAAGCAAGCCGGGTGACTTTGGGCTAGTCACCAGTTGACTGAGAGTTCTAGTCCTGGCTCAGGCACAAAAGCCAGCTGGGTGACTTTGGGCTAGTCACCAGGTGACTGAGAGTTCTAGTCCTGGCTCAGGCACAAAAGCAAGCTGGGTGACTTTGGGCTAGTCACCAGGAGACTGAGAGTTCTAGCCCTGGCTCAGGCACAGAAGCAAGCTGGGTGACTTTGGGCTAGCCACCAGGTGACTGAGAGTTCTAGTCCTGGCTCAGGCACAAAAGCAAGCTGGGTGACTTTGGGCTAGTCACCAGGTGATTGAGAGTTCTAGTCCCGGTTTAGCCACAAAAGCCAGTTGGGTGATTTTGGGCCAATCACCAGGAGACTGAGAGTTCTAGCCCCGCCTTGGGCACAAAAGCCAGCTGGGTGACCTTGGGCCAATCACCAGGTGACTGAGAGTTCTAGTCCTGGCTCAGGCACAAAAGCAAGCTGGGTGACTTTGGGCTAGTCACCAGGTGACTGAGAGTTCTAGTCCTGGCTCAGGCACAAAAGCAAGCTGGGTGACTTTGGGCTAGTCACCAGGTGATTGAGAGTTCTAGTCCTGGCTCAGGCACAAAAGCCAGCTGGGGGACTTTGGGACAATCACCAGGAGACTGAGAGTTCTAGTCCTGGCTCAGGCACAAAAGCAAGCTGGGTGACTTTGGGCTAGTCACCAGGTGACTGAGAGTTCTAGTCCTGGCTCAGGCACAAAAGCAAGCTGGGTGACTTTGGGCTAGTCACCAGGAGACTGAGAGTTCTAGTCCTGGCTCAGGCACAAAAGCAAGCTGGGTGACTTTGGGCTAGTCACCAGGTGACTGAGAGTTCTAGTCCTGGCTCAGGCACAAAAGCAAGCTGGGTGACTTTGGGCTAGTCACCAGGTGACTGAGAGTTCTAGTCCTGGCTCAGGCACAAAAGCAAGCTGGGTGACTTTGGGCTAGTCACCAGGTGACTGAGAGTTCTAGTCCTGGCTCAGGCACAAAAGCAAGCTGGGTGACTTTGGGCTAATCACCAAGTGACTGAGAGTTCTAGTCCTGGCTCAGGCACAAAGGCAAGCTGGATGACTTTGGGCCAGTCACCAGGAGACTGAGAGTTCTAGTCCTGGCTCAGGCACTAAAGCAAGCTGGGTGACTTTTGGCTAGTCACCAGGTGACTGAGAGTTCTAGTCCTGGCTCAGGCACAAAAGCCAGCTGGGTGACCTTGGGCCAATCACCAGGTGACTGAGAGTTCTAGTCCTGGCTCAGGCACAAAAGCAAGCTGGGTGACTTTGGGCTAATCACCAAGTGACTGAGAGTTCTAGTCCTGGCTCAGGCACAAAGGCAAGCTGGATGACTTTGGGCCAGTCACCAGGAGACTGAGAGTTCTAGTCCTGGCTCAGGCACTAAAGCAAGCTGGGTGACTTTTGGCTAGTCACCAGGTGACTGAGAGTTCTAGTCCTGGCTCAGGCACAAAAGCAAGCTGGGTGACTTTGGGCTAGTCACCAGGTGACTGAGAGTTCTAGTCCTGGCTCAGGCACAAAAGCAAGCTGGGTGACTTTGGGCTAGTCACCAGGTGACTGAGAGTTCTAGTCCTGGCTCAGGCACAAAAGCAAGCTGGATGACTTTGGGCCAGTCACCAGGAGACTGAGAGTTCTAGTCCTGGCTCAGGCACTAAAGCAAGCTGGGTGACTTTTGGCTAGTCACCAGGTGACTGAGAGTTCTAGTCCTGGCTCAGGCACAAAAGCAAGCCGGGTGACTTTGGGCTAGTCACCAGGTGACTGAGAGTTCTAGTCCTGGCTCAGGCACAAAAGCAAGCCGGGTGACTTTGGGCTAGTCACCAGTTGACTGAGAGTTCTAGTCCTGGCTCAGGCACAAAAGCCAGCTGGGTGACTTTGGGACAATCACCAGGAGACTGAGAGTTTTAGTCCTGGCTCAGGCACAAAAGCAAGCCGGGTGACTTTGGGCTAGTCACCAGTTGACTGAGAGTTCTAGTCCTGGCTCAGGCACAAAAGCCAGCTGGGTGACTTTGGGACAATCACCAGGAGACTGAGAGTTTTAGTCCTGGCTCAGGCACAAAAGCAAGTCATTCCCGACTCTAGGGGGTGGTGCTCATCTCCGTTTCAAAGCCGAAGAGCCAGCGCTGTCCAAAGACATCTCCGTGGTCATGTGGCCAGCATGACTAAATGCCAAAGACGCATGGAACGCTGTTCCCTTCCCACCAAAGGTGGTCCCTATTTTTTCTACTTGCATTTTTACATGCTTTCGAAACTGCTAGGTTGGCAGAAGCTGGGACAAGTAAAGGGAGCTCACCCTGTTACATGGCAGCACTAGGGATTCGAACCGCCGAGCTGCCGACCTTTCGATCGACAAAGGTCCTAGCCCCTGAGCCACCGCGTCCCTATATAGGGAACCATAGGTTTGCTTAATTATCTCCTAGCATTTACTTAATCACCCGTGGTGTTCATTTTATGACTGCCACAGCAACTGTTGGTAAAAAAGGTCAGGGAACTGGTAAGCTGCTTTACAATCGGCCAGCTGGTCTTCGTGTGCACATGTGCATGCCAGAAATTGGAAGACCAGGTGGTTGGTGCGCATGCACGCACCGGAAACAGGAAGATCATCTTCCTGGCACGTGCATGCGCACTGAGCGACTGCTCTTCTGTTTCTGGCGCTCCCATGCACATGAAGACCAGCTGGCTAGCACGCCGGAATCTGGAACATCAACGGGCGATGACTTGCATGCTTGGAAAGATGGCTCTGTGTGCCACTTCCGGCACACGTGCCATAGGTTCGCCATCATGGCCATATTTTGTTCTATTTGATAAAAAGTTCTGACCTTTGTCTGCCCCCACTATTTTCTTTAATTTCAGCAAGTAGCATCTAATTCACCTTTGGTTGTCCTTGAATGATTAACAATGGTAACAATGGCTACCAACCTGCCTTCCATTGAGGACCTGTATCCTGCACGAGTCAAAAAGAGGGCTGTGAAAATAATTACAGACCCCTCGCATCCTGGACATAAACTGTTCCAACTCCTACCCTCAAAATGACACTACAGAGCACTGCACACCAGAACAACTAGACACAAGAACAGTTTCTTCCCGAACGCCTTCACTCTGCTAAACAAATAATTGTTTATTTGGGCCTCTGGTGGCTCAGACTGCTAAGACAGTCTGTTATTAACACAGCTGCTTGCAATTACTGCAGGTTCAAGTCCCACCAGGCCCAAGGTTGACTCAGCCTTCCATCCTTTATAAGGTAGGTAAAATGAGGACCCAGATTGTTGGGGGCAATAAAAGTTGACTTTGTATATAATATACAAATGGATGAAGACTATTGCTTAACATAGTGTAAGCCGCCCTGAGTCTTTGGAGAAGGGCGGGATATAAATGCAAATTAAAAAAAAAATTCCCTCAACACTGTCAAACTATTTAATAAATCTGCACTACTATTAATCTTCTTATCATTCCCATCACCCATCTCTTTCCACTTATGACTGTATGACTGTAGCTTTGTTGCTTGTATCCTTACGATTTATATTGATATTGATTGTTTCCTGATTGGTTAATTGTAGCCTATGACTATCATTAAGTGTTGTATCATTAAGTGTTGTATCATTAAGTGTTGTATCATTAAGTGTTGTAAGTGTTGTACCTTGATGAAGGTATCTTTTCTTTTATGTACACTTGAGAGCGTATGCACCAAGACAAATTCCTTGTGTGTCCAATCACACTTGGCCAATAAAAATTCTATTCTATTCTATTCTATTCTATTCTATTCTATTCTATTCTATTCTATTCTATTCTATTCTATTCTATTCTATTCTATTCTATTCTATTCTATTCTATTCTATTCCATTCCATTCCATATTTTCTATTCTATTCTATTCTATTCTATTCTATTCTATTCTATTCTATTCTATTCTATTCTATTCTATTCTATTCTATTCTATTCTATTCTATTCTATTCTATTCTATTCTATTCTATTCTATTCTATTCTATTCTATTCTATTCTATTCTATTCTATTCTATTCTATTCTATTCTATTCTATTCTATTCTATTCTATTCTATTCTATTCTATTCTATTCTATTCTATTCTATTCTATTCTATTCTATTCTATTCTATTCTATTCTATTCTATTCTATTCTATTCTATTCTATTCTATTCTATTCTATTCTATTCTATTCTATTCTATTCTATTCTATTCTATTCTATTCTATTCTATTCTATTCTATTCTATTCTATTCTATTCTATTCTATTCTATTCTATTCTATTCTATTCTATTCTATTCTATTCTATTCTATTCTATTCTATTCTATTCTATTCTATTCTATTCTATTCTATTCTATTCTATTCTATTCTATTCTATTCTATTCTATTCTATTCTATTCTATTCTATTCTATTCTATTCTATTCTATTCTATTCTATTCTATTCTATTCTATTCTATTCTATTCTATTCTATTCTATTCTATTCTATTCTATTCTATTCTATTCTATTCTATTCTATTCTATTCTATTCTATTCTATTCTATTCTATTCTATTCTATTCTATTCTATTCTATTCTATTCTATTCTATTCTATTCTATTCTATTCTATTCTATTCTATTCTATTCTATTCTATTCTATTCTATTCTATTCTATTCTATTCTATTCTATTCTATTCTATTCTATTCTATTCTATTCTATTCTATTCTATTCTATTCTATTCTATTCTATTCTATTCTATTCTATTCTATTCTATTCTATTCTATTCTATTCTATTCTATTCTATTCTATTCTATTCTATTCTATTCTATTCTATTCTATTCTATTCTATTCTATTCTATTCTATTCTATTCTATTCTATTCTATTCTATTCTATTCTATTCTATTCTATTCTATTCTATTCTATTCTATTCTATTCTATTCTATTCTATTCTATTCTATTCTATTCTATTCTATTCTATTCTATTCTATTCTATTCTATTCTATTCTATTCTATTCTATTCTATTCTATTCTATTCTATTCTATTCTATTCTATTCTATTCTATTCTATTCTATTCTATTCTATTCTATTCTATTCTATTCTATTCTATTCTATTCTATTCTATTCTATTCTATTCTATTCTATTCTATTCTATTCTATTCTATTCTATTCTATTCTATTCTATTCTATTCTATTCTATTCTATTCTATTCTATTCTATTCTATTCTATTCTATTCTATTCTATTCTATTCTATTCTATTCTATTCTATTCTATTCTATTCTATTCTATTCTATTCTATTCTATTCTATTCTATTCTATTCTATTCTATTCTATTCTATTCTATTCTATTCTATTCTATTCTATTCTATTCTATTCTATTCTATTCTACACCATCCATAAAAGCAAGTGGAGGAATAAATACACGTCATGCTTGTCTTGATGCTCCACTCAGCGGATGTGAAAATATGGATGTTTTCCAGAATCCAACTGTAGATCTGTCAAAAAGACATGGACCTATAGTAAAGGAGGATTTAAATTACTCTGATATTTTCTGGGAGAGACTAATTAACCCTAACCCATACTTTGCCAAACATGGTTGCTCCAGGGGAATTCTACCCAGTCTTAGTAGCATCAATTATTTTCTTTGGAGATTGGAGAAGGACATAATAGAGCCTTATTAACCAACCAACCAACCAACCAACCAACCAACCAACCAACCAACCAACCAACCAACCAACCAACCAACCAACCAACCAACCAACCAACCAACCAACCAACCAACCAACCAACCAACCAACCAACCAACCAACCAACCAACCAACCAGCCAACCAACCAACCAACCAACCAACCAACCAACCAACCAACCAACCAACCAACCAACCAACCAACCAACCACCACAACCAACCAACCAACCAACCAACCAACCAACCAACCAACCAACCAACCAACCAACCAACCAACCAACCAACCAACCAACCAACCAACCAACCAACCAACCAACCAACCAACCAACCAACCAACCAACCAACCAACCAACCAACCAACCAACCAACCAACCAACCAACCAACCAACCAACCAACCAACCAACCAACCAACCAACCAACCAACCAACCAACCAACCAACCAACCAACCAACCAACCAACCAACCAACCAACCAACCAACCAACCAACCAACCAACCAACCAACCAACCAACCAACCAACCAACCAACCAACCAACCAACCAACCAACCAACCAACCAACCAACCAACCAACCAACCAACCAACCAACCAACCAACCAACCAACCAACCAACCAACCAACCAACCAACCAACCAACCAACCAACCAACCAACCAACCAACCAACCTACCTACCAACCAACCAACCAACCAACCAACCAACCAACCAACCAACCAACCAACCAACCAACCAACCAACCAACCAACCAACCAACCAACCAACCAACCAACCAACCAACCAACCAACCAACCAACCAACCAACCAACCAACCAACCAACCAACCAACCAACCAACCAACCAACCAACCAACCAACCAACCAACCAACCAACCAACCAACCAACCAACCAACCAACCAACCAACCAACCAACCAACCAACCAACCAACCAACCAACCAACCAACCAACCAACCAACCAACCAACCAACCAACCAACCAACCAACCAACCAACCAACCAACCAACCAACCAACCAACCAACCAACCAACCAACCAACCAACCAACCAACCAACCAACCAACCAACCAACCAACCAACCAACCAACCAACCAACCAACCAACCAACCAACCAACCAACCAACCAACCAACCAACCAACCAACCAACCAACCAACCAACCAACCAACCAACCAACCAACCAACCAACCAACCAACCAACCAACCAACCAACCAACCAACCAACCAACCAACCAACCAACCAACCAACCAACCAACCAACCAACCAACCAACCAACCAACCAACCAACCAACCAACCAACCAACCAACCAACCAACCAACCAACCAACCAACCAACCAACCAACCAACCAACCAACCAACCAACCAACCAACCAACCAACCAACCAACCAACCAACCAACCAACCAACCAACCAACCAACCAACCAACCAACCAACCAACCAACCAACCAACCAACCAACCAACCAACCAACCAACCAACCAACCAACCAACCAACCAACCAACCAACCAACCAACCAACCAACCAACCAACCAACCAACCAACCAACCAACCAACCAACCAACCAACCAACCAACCAACCAACCAACCAACCAACCAACCAACCAACCAACCAACCAACCAACCAACCAACCAACCAACCAACCAACCAACCAACCAACCAACCAACCAACCAACCAACCAACCAACCAACCAACCAACCAACCAACCAACCAACCAACCAACCAACCAACCAACCAACCAACCAACCAACCAACCAACCAACCAACCAACCAACCAACCAACCAACCAACCAACCAACCAACCAACCAACCAACCAACCAACCAACCAACCAACCAACCAACCAACCAACCAACCAACCAACCAACCAACCAACCAACCAACCAACCAACCAACCAACCAACCAACCAACCAACCAACCAACCAACCAACCAACCAACCAACCAACCAACCAACCAACCAACCAACCAACCAACCAACCAACCAGTAGGAAAGAAATTTAGATTTCACCACTGCCTTGGAGTTCTTCTAATCCAACCCCTTGCTCAAGCAAGAGACCCTATATCAGTGATAGCTAACCTTTTTTCCCCCCAGGTGTGATAGCATGTGGGCACTATAATGTGCACACATGTGCCCCCACCCATAATGCAATGCTCCCCATGCACGTCCCCCCTGTGCATGCATGTGCAATCCCCCCGCACTGCCCTGCCTCCCTGAGCTGACCTAGGGCAACGGCTCACATGCCCGCAGAAATGGCTCCACATGCCATCTATGGCACGCATGCCATAGGTTTTCCATCCTGGCCCTACATCATTTCAAATAGGTGGCTGTTCAGTCTCTTCTTAAAAACCTCCAGTATTGGAGCACCCACAACTTCTAAAGGCAACTTCTGTCCCACTGGTTTATTTATTTATTTATTTATTTATTTATTTATTTATTTATTTATTTATTTATTTATTTATTTATTTATTTATTTATTTATTTATTTATTTATTTATTTATTTATTTATTTATTTATTTATTTATTTATTTATTTATTTATTTATTTATTTATTTATTTATTTATTTATTTATTTATTTATTTATTTATTTATTTATTTATTTATTTATTTATTTATTTATTTATTTATTTATTTATTTATTTATTTATTTATTTATTTATTTATTTATTTATTTATTTATTTATTTATTTATTTATTTATTTATTTATTTATTTATTTATTTATTTATTTATTTATTTATTTATTTATTTATTTATTTATTTATTTATTTATTTATTTATTTATTTATTTATTTATTTATTTATTTATTTATTTATTTATTTATTTATTTATTTATTTATTTATTTATTTATTTATTTATTTATTTATTTATTTATTTATTTATTTATTTATTTATTTATTTATTTATTTATTTATTTATTTATTTATTTATTTATTTATTTATTTATTTATTTATTTATTTATTTATTTATTTATTTATTTATTTATTTATTTATTTATTTATTTATTTATTTATTTATTTATTTATTTATTTATTTATTTATTTATTTATTTATTTATTTATTTATTTATTTATTTATTTATTTATTTATTTATTTATTTATTTATTTATTTATTTATTTATTTATTTATTTATTTATTTATTTATTTATTTATTTATTTATTTATTTATTTATTTATTTATTTATTTATTTATTTATTTATTTATTTATTTATTTATTTATTTATTTATTTATTTATTTATTTATTTATTTATTTATTTATTTATTTATTTATTTATTTATTTATTTATTTATTTATTTATTTATTTATTTATTTATTTATTTATTTATTTATTTATTTATTTATTTATTTATTTATTTATTTATTTATTTATTTATTTATTTATTTATTTATTTATTTATTTATTTATTTATTTATTTATTTATTTATTTATTTATTTATTTATTTATTTATTTATTTATTTATTTATTTATTTATTTATTTATTTATTTATTTATTTATTTATTTATTTATTTATTTATTTATTTATTTATTTATTTATTTATTTATTTATTTATTTATTTATTTATTTATTTATTTATTTATTTATTTATTTATTTATTTATTTATTTATTTATTTATTTATTTATTTATTTATTTATTTATTTATTTATTTATTTATTTATTTATTTATTTATTTATTTATTTATTTATTTATTTATTTATTTATTTATTTATTTATTTATTTATTTATTTATTTATTTATTTATTTATTTATTTATTTATTTATTTATTTATTTATTTATTTATTTATTTATTTATTTATTTATTTATTTATTTATTTATTTATTTATTTATTTATTTATTTATTTATTTATTTATTTATTTATTTATTTATTTATTTATTTATTTATTTATTTATTTATTTATTTATTTATTTATTTATTTATTTATTTATTTATTTATTTATTTATTTATTTATTTATTTATTTATTTATTTATTTATTTATTTATTTATTTATTTATTTATTTATTTATTTATTTATTTATTTATTTATTTATTTATTTATTTATTTATTTATTTATTTATTTATTTATTTATTTATTTATTTATTTATTTATTTATTTATTTATTTATTTATTTATTTATTTATTTATTTATTTATTTATTTCACATTCTGGACTAACTGCAGCCTCCGGGTGCACCTCAAGGGCAGCCCCATGTAGAGAGCATTGCAATAATCCAGCCCAGACGTAACCAGAGCGTGAGTGACCGTGCATAAGGCATCCCGGTCAAGCAACTGGCGAACCAAGCGAACTTGGTAAAAGGCCCTCCTGGAGACGGCCTCCAGATGTTCATTGAAGGACAGCCGTCCATCCAGGAGGACGCCCAAGTTGCGAACCACCTCCTTTGGGGCCACTAACTCGCCCCCAACAGTCAGCTGAGGATGCGGTTATGTATTCTAACTGTCAGGAAGTTTCTCCTTAATTCCTTATTAACTCCTTATCCTTACAGAAGACCCTTAACTTGATACAGGTAGTCCTCAACTTACCAACAGTTCATTTAGTGACCATTAAATTACAACAGCTCTGAGAAAAGTGACTTATGACTGTTTTTCACATGGTCACATGACCAAAATTCAGAGGCTTGGCAACTGACTCATATTCATGTGGCCTTCCGGGTGCGCTTCAAGGTTTTGGTGACAATCTTTAAAGCGCTCCATGGCATAGGGCTGGGTTACTTACGGGACCGCCTGCTGCTACCGAATACCTCTCACCGACCCGTCCGCTCCCACAGAGAGGGACTCCTCAGGGTGCCGTCGGCTAGGCAGTGCCGTCTGGCGGCGCCCAGGAAGGCCTTCTGTGGGGCTCCACCTCTGGAGCGAACTCCTCCAGGACTTCGTCAACTTCGGACCTCCGAACCTTTCATGAGCTCAAAACACACCTATTTATTTGCGCTGGGCTGGGTTAGTTTTAAATTTATTGGTTTTAATGGGGTTTTAGTATTTATATTGTTTTAATAATTTGGCTATTAATAAATAAATAAATAAATAAATAAATAAATAAATAAATAAATAAATAAATAAATAAATAAATAAATAAATAAATAAATAAATAAATAAATAAATAAATAAATAAATAAATAAATAAATAAATAAATAAATAAATAAATAAATAAATAAATAAATAAATAAATAAATAAATAAATAAATAAATAAATAAATAAATAAATAAATAAATAAATAAATAAATAAATAAATAAATAAATAAATAAATAAATAAATAAATAAATAAATAAATAAATAAATAAATAAATAAATAAATAAATAAATAAATAAATAAATAAATAAATAAATAAATAAATAAATAAATAAATAAATAAATAAATAAATAAATAAATAAATAAATAAATAAATAAATAAATAAATAAATAAATAAATAAATAAATAAATAAATAAATAAATAAATAAATAAATAAATAAATAAATAAATAAATAAATAAATAAATAAATAAATAAATAAATAAATAAATAAATAAATAAATAAATAAATAAATAAATAAATAAATAAATAAATAAATAAATAAATAAATAAATAAATAAATAAATAAATAAATAAATAAATAAATAAATAAATAAATAAATAAATAAATAAATAAATAAATAAATAAATAAATAAATAAATAAATAAATAAATAAATAAATAAATAAATAAATAAATAAATAAATAAATAAATAAATAAATAAATAAATAAATAAATAAATAAATAAATAAATAAATAAATAAATAAATAAATAAATAAATAAATAAATAAATAAATAAATAAATAAATAAATAAATAAATAAATAAATAAATAAATAAATAAATAAATAAATAAATAAATAAATAAATAAATAAATAAATAAATAAATAAATAAATAAATAAATAAATAAATAAATAAATAAATAAATAAATAAATAAATAAATAAATAAATAAATAAATAAATAAATAAATAAATAAATAAATAAATAAATAAATAAATAAATAAATAAATAAATAAATAAATAAATAAATAAATAAATAAATAAATAAATAAATAAATAAATAAATAAATAAATAAATAAATAAATAAATAAATAAATAAATAAATAAATAAATAAATAAATAAATAAATAAATAAATAAATAAATAAATAAATAAATAAATAAATAAATAAATAAATAAATAAATAAATAAATAAATAAATAAATAAATAAATAAATAAATAAATAAATAAATAAATAAATAAATAAATAAATAAATAAATAAATAAATAAATAAATAAATAAATAAATAAATAAATAAATAAATAAATAAATAAATAAATAAATAAATAAATAAATAAATAAATAAATAAATAAATAAATAAATAAATAAATAAATAAATAAATAAATAAATAAATAAATAAATAAATAAATAAATAAATAAATAAATAAATAAATAAATAAATAAATAAATAAATAAATAAATAAATAAATAAATAAATACAGTCCGGGAGGCACGAGAAATGACTCAATTAGCCGCAATTGAGTCCACAGCAGCTATCAGCTCTGGCAGCAACCCAGCGAGCATCTGCCAAGGTTTTTCTGTTACCTTTCTTGATGCCGGCATGTCAACCAGGAAGTCAGGAGAAAACAGCACTTCAACTCAAGTTCTCTCTAGGCAGTTTGATTTGTTCGTCACGAAGCAGTATGTTATGTCCTCCTCGCCTCTGTCCGAATGATGGCTTAATTAGCCGGCTCTTATCAGCTCTGGCAGCAAAAGAGCCAGCGTCTGCCAGGAGCCCCCATTGGCTGCCAAGACACTGGAGTGTCACAACCTTCAGCTTTAGTCAATCCGTGGATTTGCCTGATATAAAGAGACACACCAGCTCTTGCTGCCTTTTATATCCTGTGGGGTGTGGCTCCATGACTTAGCACTTCCTAGGTCTGCCCCACCCCGCTTCTGTTGTTCCCGCCTCTCTTGTCTACGAAACCTGGGATCTAACCAGGACAGATTGTCCTCAGCTGGGTCTGGAAGCATTTTCTGGGCGAGGGGAGATACAGGAGACAGAGGCTTCGTCATCTCTTCCACCTGGCCTGCCTCTGGCTCCTGGAGCTGAGCCAGGGAAGCCGACCCTGCAGAAGGGAGCCCTGACGGCCCTTCCTCCTAACTCTCTGAGTCACTCTCTGGCAGGGGGCCAGGCCCGGTGTGTGTGTGGGGGGTGCTGGAGCCACAACACATATTTATGATGGTTGCAGTGTCCCGGGGTCATGTGATTCCCCTTTTGCGAACTTCTGACAAGCAAAGTCAATGGGGAAGCCAAATTCACTTAACAGCCATGTTACTTGCTTAACATGTGAAATGATTCACTTAACAACTGTGGCAAGAAAGGCCCTAAAATGGGTAAAACTCACTTAACAACCGTTTTGCTTTAGTTGCAGAAATTTTGAGCTCAATTGTGGTCATCAAAGATTACCAGCATATGGGAAGGCCTTCTCTTAATTTAACTTAACCACGGTGCTGCTTTTGTTACTTTTTGTTTTGTTTTGTTTTGTTTTGTTTTGTTTTGTTTTGTTTTGTTTTGTTTTGTTTTGTTTTGTTTTGTTTTGTTTTGTTTTGTTTAACTTTTTTATTAGTTTATTGAAGTATAAAATACAAAGGAAAAAAAAACATGGCAAAGGAAGAAGAGAGGAAAGGAAGGAAGGAAGGAAGGAAGGAAGGAAGGAAGGAAGGAAGGAAGGAAGGAAGGAAGGAAGGAAGGAAGGAAGGAAGGAAGGAAGGAAGGAAGGAAGGAAGGAAGGAAGGAAGGAAGGAAGGAAGGAAGGAAGGAAGGAAGGAAGGAAGGAAGGAAGGAAGGAAGGAAGGAAGGAAGGAAGGAAGGAAGGAAGGAAGGAAGGAAGGAAGGAAGGAAGGAAGGAAGGAAGGAAGGAAGGAAGGAAGGAAGGAAGGAAGGAAGGAAGGAAGGAAGGAAGGAAGGAAGGAAGGAAGGAAGGAAGGAAGGAAGGAAGGAAGGAAGGAAGGAAGGAAGGAAGGAAGGAAGGAAGGAAGGAAGGAAGGAAGGAAGGAAGGAAGGAAGGAAGGAAGGAAGGAAGGAAGGAAGGAAGGAAGGAAGGAAGGAAGGAAGGAAGGAAGGAAGGAAGGAAGGAAGGAAGGAAGGAAGGAAGGAAGGAAGGAAGGAAGGAAGGAAGGAAGGAAGGAAGGAAGGAAGGAAGGAAGGAAGGAAGGAAGGAAGGAAGGAAGGAAGGAAGGAAGGAAGGAAGGAAGGAAGGAAGGAAGGAAGGAAGGAAGGAAGGAAGGAAGGAAGGAAGGAAGGAAGGAAGGAAGGAAGGAAGGAAGGAAGGAAGGAAGGAAGGAAGGAAGGAAGGAAGGAAGGAAGGAAGGAAGGAAGGAAGGAAGGAAGGAAGGAAGGAAGGAAGGAAGGAAGGAAGGAAGGAAGGAAGGAAGGAAGGAAGGAAGGAAGGAAGGAAGGAAGGAAGGAAGGAAGGAAGGAAGGAAGGAAGGAAGGAAGGAAGGAAGGAAGGAAGGAAGGAAGGAAGGAAGGAAGGAAGGAAGGAAGGAAGGAAGGAAGGAAGGAAGGAAGGAAGGAAGGAAGGAAGGAAGGAAGGAAGGAAGGAAGGAAGGAAGGAAGGAAGGAAGGAAGGAAGGAAGGAAGGAAGGAAGGAAGGAAGGAAGGAAGGAAGGAAGGAAGGAAGGAAGGAAGGAAGGAAGGAAGGAAGGAAGGAAGGAAGGAAGGAAGGAAGGAAGGAAGGAAGGAAGGAAGGAAGGAAGGAAGGAAGGAAGGAAGGAAGGAAGGAAGGAAGGAAGGAAGGAAGGAAGGAAGGAAGGAAGGAAGGAAGGAAGGAAGGAAGGAAGGAAGGAAGGAAGGAAGGAAGGAAGGAAGGAAGGAAGGAAGGAAGGAAGGAAGGAAGGAAGGAAGGAAGGAAGGAAGGAAGGAAGGAAGGAAGGAAGGAAGGAAGGAAGGAAGGAAGGAAGGAAGGAAGGAAGGAAGGAAGGAAGGAAGGAAGGAAGGAAGGAAGGAAGGAAGGAAGGAAGGAAGGAAGGAAGGAAGGAAGGAAGGAAGGAAGGAAGGAAGGAAGGAAGGAAGGAAGGAAGGAAGGAAGGAAGGAAGGAAGGAAGGAAGGAAGGAAGGAAGGAAGGAAGGAAGGAAGGAAGGAAGGAAGGAAGGAAGGAAGGAAGGAAGGAAGGAAGGAAGGAAGGAAGGAAGGAAGGAAGGAAGGAAGGAAGGAAGGAAGGAAGGAAGGAAGGAAGGAAGGAAGGAAGGAAGGAAGGAAGGAAGGAAGGAAGGAAGGAAGGAAGGAAGGAAGGAAGGAAGGAAGGAAGGAAGGAAGGAAGGAAGGAAGGAAGGAAGGAAGGAAGGAAGGAAGGAAGGAAGGAAGGAAGGTTGTAAGCCTTCAAAGGTCATCAGAGGGTACCAGATGTAAATGGACTGAAATAAAGTGGAGGTTGGAGAAAGATAGGGGAAAAATAACTGTATGAACCTGGAGGAAAATTAAAACTGGGCAGAATCAAACATGCATCTTGAAGTGTAAGAAATTGGATTTTAATAAACCCTGAAAAATGATAAGTAGGATTTGATGGCAAGATAGCCGATGGGAAATAGAGTTTATGATTAATGGAACTTCTTGAGAAAGAGGCAGTGAAAGCACAATTGAAAAGGAGTTGCAATGAAGAAATTGAAGCCAGCAGAAAAAGCCATGGTGGCTGATACAAATGCTCAGTTATGAATCTCTCTCTGTAGTTTTCTATTGTTCCTTGATTTTAATTGTTTTAACAATTTTTAGAATAGAATAGAATAGAATAGAATAGAATAGAACAGAACAGAACAGAACAGAACAGAACAGAACAGAATAGAATAGAATAGAATAGAATAGAATAGAATAGAATAGAATTATTTATTGGCCAAGTGTGATTGGACACACAAGGAATTTGTCTTGGTGCATATGCTCTCAGTGTACATAACAGAAAAGATATCTTCATCAAGAACCATAAGGCACAACACTTAATGATAGTCATAGGGTACAAATAAGCAATCAGGAAACAATATCAATATAAATCATAAGGATTCAAGCAACAAAGTTACAGTCATACAGTCATAAGTGGAAGGAGATGGGTGATGGGAACAATGAGATTAATAGCAGTGCACTTAGTAACTAGTTTGACAATGTTGAGGGAATTATTTGTTTAGCAGAGTGATAGCATTCAGGAAAAAAACTGTTCTTTTTGTCTAGTTGTTCTGGTGTGCAGTGCTCTATCGCGTTGTTTTGGTAGGAGTTGAAACAGTTTATGTCGAGGATGCAAGGGGTCTGTAAATATTTTCACAGCCCTCTTTTTGACTTATGTAGTATACAGGTCCACAATGGAAGGCAGGTTGGTAGCAATTTTTTTTTCTAATTATCCTCTGAAGTCTGTGTCTGTCTTGTTGGGTTGCAGAGCCAAACCAGACAGTTATAGAGGTGCAGATGACAGACTCAATAATTCCTCTGTAGAACTGGATCAGCAGCTCCTTGTGTAGTTTGAGCTTTCTGAGTTGGCGCACAAAGAACATTCTTTGCTGTGCTTTTTTGATGACGTTTTTGATGTTATCTATCCATTTTAGATCTTGCGATATGGTAGAACCTACAAATTTAAACATCTCTACTGTTGATACTGTGTTGCCTAGTATTGTGAGAGGTGAAAGTATGGGAGGGTTTCTCCAAAAGTCTACCGCCATTTCTACGGTTTTGAGTTGCTGCTCAGAGTTAGGTGTTGGGCACATGATAATGGTAACATGATAATGGTAACATGATAATGATGATGATAGTGATGATTGGGGTGGGGGGGGAGGGAAAACTCAGAGGAAATGAAAAGATGGGTGGGGCACCAAGGAACAAAAACACACAGAAATTTAGAGAAAGTGACAGAGTGGACATTGGTCAAAGACGTGAAGAACGACAAAATGGTCCTTCTTTAAATGAGCCCAAAATAAAAGGAAGACAAAAGAATCAGTATCATGAAGATAGCAAACACTGATGGAGAACAGCCAATCAAAAATAATATCTATAACTCAGGGTTCAGTTGTGGATTCCTTCGCCCCCTCTGAGCTTGGTTGTTTGCTTTTGGATGTTTCAATACCCAACTAGGTAACAACATCAGGGTTAGTGAGTGTGGGGTTTGCTCCCTCACTGGCACTGATAATGTTACCTAGTCAGGTAATGAAACGTCTGCAAGCAAATAACCAAAACCAGAGCGTGCCAAGAAGAATTGAAAAGAAAAGAGCAAACCCTAGATCTGTTTCCCTTATCTTGGCTCAGTCTTCTCCAAGCAAATGAAACCTTAGGTTGCCTCACCAGAAATATGGTTTCTAAATCAGACTTCATTTAAGAATTTAAGCAGGATAAAGAAGGTAATTAGGGGAGTAGAAAGTAAGTCCTACAAAGAGAGATTGATAGCCCTGGGAAGAGAAGAGATAATAAAGCACTCTTCAAACAACAGAAAGTGTTTCCCAGAGAAAAAGGGCATTATTTTGTAACATCTGAAAGGATAGGACATGAAATAATGGGTTTACATTCTAGAAAGGCAGATTCTTCTTCTTCTTCTTCTTCTTCTTCTTCTTCTTCTTCTTCTTCTTCTTCTTCTTCTTCTTCTTCTTCTTCTTCTTCTTCTTCTTCTTCTTCTTCTTCTTCTCCTCCTCCTCCTCCTCCTCCTCCTCCTCCTCCTCCTCCTCCTCCTCCTCCTCCTCCTCCTCCTCCTCCTCCTCCTCCTCCTCCTCCTCCTCCTCCTCCCCCCTCCTGTCACTCCCTCCTTCTCTCCTCCTCCTCCTCCTCCTCCTCCTCCTCCTCCTCCTCCTCCTCCTCTTCCTTCTTCCTTCTTCCTTCTTCCTTCTTCCTTCTTCCTTCTTCCTTCTTCCTTCTTCCTTCTTCCTTCTTCCTTCTTCCTTCTTCCTCCTTCCTTTCTTCTCCTCCTCCCTCTCCTCCTCCTCCTCCTCCTCCTCCTCCTCCTCCTCCTCCTCCTCCTCCTCCTCCTCCTCCTCCTCCTCCTCCTCCTCCTCCTCCTCTTCCTTCTTCCTTCTTTCTCTCCTCCTCCTCCTCCTCCTCCTCCTCCTCGAAAGAACAATTCAACAGTGGTACCAATTACCCAGAGAGGTGGTAGAGTCCTTAATGGAGCTGTTCAGAAGCTCCACTGATGGGCACGTCTATGAATGCATTCATTTATCTGCAATATCCTTATCCACTTTATATATATATATATATTACCATATTGCTTAGCAGTGGCTACATCAACTTTCATGCAAAAGATTTCTTTTTCAGCTCAGCTTGAAGTTTCACTTGAGATTTTGAGAAACAGCCAAGCCTTTCTCGGGCATTGAGTTTACTCAGTGGATGTCTCCATTCTTAATTTCAGTTTGCCTCTGCACATTTCCAAGTAACTAGCTCTACAAAATACCGTACTTTCCAGTGACATCTGAGATCCCAGAACATATCTTCAATTCCGAAGTTATGGAAAAAACCTTTAAGCTCAGAGGGAGCAGATTTTTTTTTGTTAAGACTTGATTCCTGGATTATTATTTTTTTCATTTAAATATGAACTTTCTTCCAGGGTTGTCAACATTTTCAGGGGCTCAAGTTAACCATAAGATGAATTTCAAGAGAGTTCAGCAAACTCTCCCCCAACATTGCAGATTTTCCAGGGGTGAAATCCAGCAGGTTCTGACAAGTTCTAGAGAACCAGTAGCGGAAATTTTGAGCAGTTCGGAGAACCGGTAGCAGAAATTTTGAGTAGTTCAGAGAACTGGCAAATACCACCTCTGGCTGGCCCCAGAGTGGGATGGGAATGGAGATTTTGCAATATCCTTCCCCCAGGTGTGGGTAGAGAATGAGAATTTTGCAATATCCTTCCCCTGGAGTGGGGTTGGAATGGATATTTTGCAGTATCTTTCCCCTGCCACGCCCACCAAGCCACACTACGCCCACCAAGCCATGCCCACAGAACTGGTAGTAAAAAAAATTGGATTTCACCACTGATATTTCCCCATGCAAAGTTGTGGAAGAGCATGTTTATACACAAGCCAAATGGTGGAGGAGTAGGAAGAAGACACAAAAGATGTACTCAGATGATACTTTGAATGATTGATTATATATTGTATGTTTGTTTGTCTATAAAATAAAAAAATATATAAAAATAAAAATAAAAATAAAAATAAAAATAAAAATAAAAATAAAAATAAAATAAATAAATAAATAAATAAATAAATAAATAAATAAATAAATAAATAAATAAAAAAAAAAATAAAAAAATAAATAAATAAAAAAAAAAATAAATAAATAAATAAATAAATAAATAAATAAATAAATAAATAAATAAATAAATAAATAAATAAATAAATAAATAAATAAATAAATAAATAAATAAATAAATAAATAAATAAATAAATAAATAAATAAATAAATAAATAAATAAATAAATAAATAAATAAATAAATAAATAAATAAATAAATAAATAAATAAATAAATAAATAAATAAATAAATAAATAAATAAATAAATAAATAAATAAATAAATAAATAAATAAATAAATAAATAAATAAATAAATAAATAAATAAATAAATAAATAAATAAATAAATAAATAAATAAATAAATAAATAAATAAATAAATAAATAAATAAATAAATAAATAAATAAATAAATAAATAAATAAATAAATAAATAAATAAATAAATAAATAAATAAATAAATAAATAAATAAATAAATAAATAAATAAATAAATAAATAAATAAATAAATAAATAAATAAATAAATAAATAAATAAATAAATAAATAAATAAATAAATAAATAAATAAATAAATAAATAAATAAATAAATAAATAAATAAATAAATAAATAAATAAATAAATAAATAAATAAATAAATAAATAAATAAATAAATAAATAAATAAATAAATAAATAAATAAATAAATAAATAAATAAATAAATAAATAAATAAATAAATAAATAAATAAATAAATAAATAAATAAATAAATAAATAAATAAATAAATAAATAAATAAATAAATAAATAAATAAATAAATAAATAAATAAATAAATAAATAAATAAATAAATAAATAAATAAATAAATAAATAAATAAATAAATAAATAAATAAATAAATAAATAAATAAATAAATAAATAAATAAATAAATAAATAAATAAATAAATAAATAAATAAATAAATAAATAAATAAATAAATAAATAAATAAATAAATAAATAAATAAATAAATAAATAAATAAATAAATAAATAAATAAATAAATAAATAAATAAATAAATAAATAAATAAATAAATAAATAAATAAATAAATAAATAAATAAATAAATAAATAAATAAATAAATAAATAAATAAATAAATAAATAAATAAATAAATAAATAAATAAATAAATAAATAAATAAATAAATAAATAAATAAATAAATAAATAAATAAATAAATAAATAAATAAATAAATAAATAAATAAATAAATAAATAAATAAATAAATAAATAAATAAATAAATAAATAAATAAATAAATAAATAAATAAATAAATAAATAAATAAATAAATAAATAAATAAATAATGGGGAACATACATGACCCGTTTCGAGAGTTTCCTCGAGGCGAACGAACTGCAAGGAGTTCCAGACAACCGAAAAAGGGCGTATTTCCTGAGCCACTGCGGTCCCGAGGTCATCGACATCGCAGAAGCCCTGGCAGAGCCAACGCCGGTACAATCGGTATCGTGGCAAACTCTGCAGAACCTACTGAAGAACCATTTCGCGCCAACACCATCCAAATACGTGCAACGTTTTGAATTTGGAGAGCGCAGACAGCAAGAGGGCGAGTCCATCAGCGAATACATGGCCGCCCTAAGGAAAGCCTCTAAATATTGCGGGTACCGAGATTTGGATGAGGAACTGTTGGAGCAACTCATCCGTGGGGTCAGGGACATTCGTTTGCTGCTATCCAAGAGCAACCTAACGCTGGCAAACGCTCTGGACGAAGCCAGAGCTCATGAGATGTCCACCCAAGCAGCGGAAACCCTACAAAAGCCGCTCACACCAATGGCGAGCGCAAAATCAACTCCGGTCCACAACGAAGAAATCCAGACCGAATCAGACGGCGAGGATGAGGAAGGAGTTTTCCACACCGGGGGACCGAGAAAAGAAGACCGGGATGACTGCGGAAGTTGCGGAGGGCAACACCAGCGTCAACAATGCAAGTTCAAAGACGCTACATGTCGGCGGTGCGAGAAGAAGGGGCACCTGGCTCAAGTCTGTCGAGCACCCCAGCCTTCCCGCCGAAAATTCAAACCAACCAATCAGAGCGCGGGATCGGCAAGGCGACCCGTGATTGGTCAAAACAAAAAGGGCGCGAAGTCAAATCGAACGACCGTGATAGTGGGTCGTGCAGCGACCCGGTTAGAGAAGAAAATCTTCACAAAACCAAAAATCGAAGGAGTGCCATGCCGACTGGAGGTGGACACAGGGTCAGCGATCACAATCATGTCCTGGGACACTTTTGCGAAAGCTTTGCCGAACATCGCCAAGCGCACGCTGCGAACACAGCGGCTAAAAGTTCAAGACTACCAAGGGAATCGCATCCCTGTTCGAGGGACAACGTCCGTCCGCGTCGAGTACGGACCACACAAGAAAACCCTGCCCATCACGATAGTCGAGGGGACCCTGCCAAGCTTGTTGGGACTAGACTGGTTTCGAGCATTGGG
The DNA here is from genome assembly GCF_028640845.1 of Ahaetulla prasina. Taxonomy (NCBI): domain Eukaryota; kingdom Metazoa; phylum Chordata; class Lepidosauria; order Squamata; family Colubridae; genus Ahaetulla; species Ahaetulla prasina. Next base: position 16,844,045 of record NC_080541.1, read on the forward strand.
CATGGGAGTGACTGGCATCTACAGAAACGACTTTAACCTAAAGGACGCCCTCATGGAAGAATTCGAAGATGTTTTCAAAGACTGCCTGGGCAAGTACAAGGGGACCCCTATTTCTTTCAACTTAGATCCTCAGGTAGCCCCCATACGGTTAAAAGCGAGGAGAGTCCCTTTCGCCCTTAAGCCCAAGATTGACAGGGAGATAGACAAACTAGTCAGTCAGGGGATACTAGTGCCAGTCGATCATGCAAAGTGGGAGACGCCAATCGTCACCCCAGTGAAACCAGATGGGTCAGTTAGAATCTGCGCTGACTACAAGGCGACTTTAAACAAAGCCTTGCAAAAAGCGCTTACCGGTCCCAGTGGTGCAACACTTGCTGCACTCGCTGGGGCAAGGCACATTTTTGCCAAATTAGATTTGGCCCAAGCCTATCAACAACTGCCCGTAGATGCCAACACAGCCAAGCCCAGACAATTGTAACTCACAGAGGTGCTTTAAATGTACCAGATTACAGTTTGGGGTGAGTGTGGCACCTGGCCTTTTCAAAATTTAATGGAGCGACTTCTGCAAGGGCTCCCGGGGTGGTCCCTATTTTGATGATGTATTGGTATCACGAGAATTTGGAAGAATTGGGGAGCGTTTGAGAAAAGTTTTGGGCATTTTCCGGTCAGCGGTCTAAAAGTTAAAGTGAACAAATGCCAAATAGGGGTAGAATCCGTAGAGTTCTTGGGCTACAGAATAGACAAGGAAGGAATTCACCCCACTGAGAGCAAAATCAAGGCAATAAAAAGGCCCCAGCACCCAGAAACAAAACAGAGCTACAGGCATTCCTGGGTCTAGTGAACTTTTACGCGGTCTTTTAAAAATAAGGCAACTGTTGCCGAGCCGCTACATAAGTTACTGGGAAAGAATACTGTTTGGTCTTGGGGAAAGGCAGAAGCTAGGGCATTCGAGGCAGTAAAAACCTACTATCGAGCGATAGTTTACTGATCCAGTATCATAGCACAATGCCATTGGTATTAGTTTGCGATGCATCCCCTATGGGTGGGGCTGTGCTCAGCCACAGGCTTCCAAATGGCACAGAAGCCCCAATAGCCTTCTACTCCAGAACGATGTCCTCGGCAGAGAGGAACTATAGTCAGTTGGATAGGAAGCCCTAGCTATAGTTTCAGGAGTAAAAAGTTTCACGAATACGTTTTGGTAGAGACTTTGAAATTGTTACAGACCATAGACCACTGTTAGGGTTACTGGCTGGCGACCGCCAACACCTGTGGCACTCTCGCCCGATTGACCCGATGGACTATCTTCCTAGCTGCCTACTCCTATAAACTGCGGCATCGGCCAGGAAAGGAGTTGGGGCATGCGGCCGCGGTAAGCAGATGCCCACTGCCACGGGCGATCGAGGACCCCACTCCGGGGACACCCATCCTGCTAATTGACTCTCTGGACTCTGGCCCAGTCACGCCTAAGGAGGTGGCTCGGCCATACCAGGACATTACCTTGAGAACTGTAATTGGTTGGGTTCAAAGGGGGTGGCCCGCTGCGCCGGGCGAGCGTTTCAAAGAATTTGTTAAAAAAAGCGGGGAATTATCAGTGCAAGGGGGTTGCCTGCTCTGGGGGGATAGGGTAGTTGTTCCAGAGAAACTGCGGGGAAAAGTTCTGGAACTTCTGCATGAAGGTCACCCTGGGATCGTGAGAATGAAGGGTTTAGCTAGGAGCTATGTGTGGTGGCCCCAAATGGACAAAGAGATTAGCGACAAGGTTGGCAGATGCCAAGTGTGCCAGGAGTCCAGACCACTACCACCTACGGCCCCAATCCGGGAGTGGGAGAAACCCCAAGGCCCATGGTCCCGTATACACATAGACTTCGCCGGCCCCTTCCATGGCCAAACGTTTCTAATAGTGGTGGATGCATTCTCCAAATGGTTGGAGATCATCCTAATGAAATCCACAACCGCTGAAGCTGTCATTTCAGCGCTAAGGCACCTTTTCGCAACGCACGGGTTGCCGGACACCCTAGTGTCGGACAATGGGCCACAGTTCACCGCGACACTTTTTGAGGGGTACTTGGCAGAGGAGGGCATCCGACATGCCCTCTCGGCGCCTTTCCACCCTGCGACGAACGGCCTTGCTGAACGTTTCGTCCGGAGCGCGAAAGAGGCATTGTCCAGAAGTGGCCCAGGAAATTGGCAATCACAAATTGATGCATTCCTAACGGTACAACACAGAACCCCTTGTGTGGCCACTGGCCGCAGCCCAGCAGAACTACTGATGGGACGAAAACTAAGATGCCCATTAGACCGTTTAAACCCGAATTACACGCCAGACGGGTACAAAACAACACCAGGCAAAACAAGAGAACTGGCCATAGGAAGCTATGTATGGGCACACAATTACGGTGATGGCCCAAACTGGCTAAAGGGAACAATCATAGACACCACGGGCCCCAAGTCGTATCTCGTAGAGATAGAGGACGGCCGGGTGTGGAGACGCCACATAGATCAGCTAAGAAATAGAATTAACACTAGACCAGAGATAGATGGGACGGGCCCTGACTACTCATTGATTGAACCCACAGCTGACTCAAGCCGAGAAAAAACGGGGGACTTATCTGGTTCAGACGAGGTCCAGCGACACCATCCGGTCCTTCCTGAGGACAGCAGGCACGACTCGGCAAGTAATCCAAGGCCGGATGGCCTGGAGGAGGAGCTGAGAGGAACGAGCAGTCCCTCCGGTCAGCTCGACTCACTCCCAGAAAATGAACTGCGCAGGTCCGGGAGAGTTAGGAAACGCCCAGCGACTCGCGTGACTACGAGAGAATAATATGCTAAGTGTATGCAAATATGAGTAAAGTGTTTTCTGGGAGGGAAGGAGTGTAATGTATCTTTAAAAGTATTGGCGGGAATTAGCACGTTGCTGATTGGTTGAGGCCACCGGCCGAATTGTATATAAAGAGAGGTTTGCCCCAGCCCATTTTGCTGGGTTCACTGTATATTAAAGAGCTGTTGTCACTACCCTGGTCTCCTGCCTCGTTATTGCCCAAACGTAACAAAAAAAATGTCCCTTAAAGCCAGAGTGAGCAGCTTTTACCCTACAGGGAAAATATACCAATATATAATATATACTATACTTTTTACATTGATATATTAGATATTATATTGGATAACATTCTATGCGCACAAACGTTCATATAAAGTCATGCCAATACTGTTTATATATTTTTCATATAACCATATATTTGAAGAAGAGAATGCAGGAGGGGATTGGGTTTCTCTACTCCTGGAACACTCTGGTTCTGATGTGGTTCAGTTGTTTCAAACTGCACCTTAATTTGGTTCAAGGTCTGCTGATTAAGTAACATCAATTGCTGGGATTCACCTGCTAAACTATCTCGTTTAGACGGCACTCTTGGCTTGAGTCACAACATGTGACCCTTGAGACATTAAACTACATTTCCCAGCATCTCTCATTATTATTATTTTTTTATTTTATTTTTGTCACCACATTATATACAAGCACATATAATGAAAGAAAACAATAGGACAGGAACGGTAGGCACTTTTGTGCTCTTATGCACGCCCCTTATAGTCCTCTTAGGAATGGGGTGAGGTCAATGGTAGACAGTTTTTGGTTAAAGCTTTTGGGAGTTTGAGAAGAGACCACAAAGTCAGGTAGTGCGTTCCAAGCATTAACAACTCTGTTACAAAAGTCATATTTTCTGCAATCAAGATTGAAGTGGTTAACATTAAATTTGAATCTATTATTTGCTCTTGTATTATTGCGATTGAAGCTGAAGTAGTCTTTAACAGGAAGGACATTGCAATAGATGATTATGTGTGTTAAACACAGGTCTTGTCAGAGTCGGAGGAGTTCTAAGTTTTCTAATCCCAGGATTTCAAGTCTGGAGGTATAAGGTATTTTGTTCTTTACAGAGGAGCAGAGAACTCTTCTTGTAAAATATTGCTGGGCAGAATCTACTCCAGTCTGTAGTGTAGCAATATCTTGGAGGATCACAATTGTAATAGGAATATTTCACATAAACAATATTGGTGTGATGGAATGTAGTCTGGATTCACAGGAGGGAGGGGCTGCATTCCAGAGGGCAAAGAGACAGCGAAGTTTAGATAGTTTGATAGAGAAAGAGAATAATAATAAAAAAAACCTCCCTAACAATTCTCAGACCCTACCTGAGAGGACCCTGGGTGGCTCCGTGGTCCAGTTGTCAAGCCTGGAAGCCATATTTCGAGGAATTGCAAGCCTCGGAGTTTGATTTCGTTGGGGGTGTTACTTGGAACCCTGTCACCAGTGCAGTATTGCAGGCAAACTCTGCCTACAGCCTGGAGTTCAATCCTGATGGGACTTAAGGTTGATTTAGCCTTTCAAGGTCGGTAAAATGAGGACCCAGTTTGTTGGGGGGGGGCAATATGCAAATAATGCTGACATTGTAAACCACTCTTGGCTATGGAGACCTGGATTTCTGGGAGCTGAAATCCCAGCACAGTTGAAGGTAGCCAAGATGAGACTAAGCAGATAAGATAGCTTACTAAGCAGGTTAGATAAGCAGGAATAGCCAACATTCCAGAAATTAGGCTCAAGATACAGAAGGTTCTGAACAGACCTTGAACAATGGGTCCTATCTAACAAAACGAAATTCAGTGGTGAGAAAATTAAGGTTCTACATTTAGGCAAGAAAAAACAAATGCACAGGTATAATACATGTGGTACCTCACTCAATAGTAGTAACTGTGAGAGGGATCTTGGAGTCCTAGTGGAAAACTATTTAAATAAGAGCCAGCAGTGTGCAGCAGCTGCCAAAAAAGCCAACACAGTTCTAGGCTGCATAAACAGAGGGATAGAATCAAGATCACATGAAGTGTTAATACCACTTTATAATGCCTTGGTAAGGGCATACTTCGAATACTGCATCCAGTTTTGGTCGCCACGATGTAAAAACGATGTTGAGACTCTAGAAAGAGTGCAGAGAAGAGCAACAAAGATGATTAGATGATCAGGAGACTGGAGAAGGGCTGCAGGAACTGGGCATGGCTAGTCTAGTGAAGAGAAGGACCAGGGGTGACATGATAGCAATGTTCCAAAATTTGAGGGGCTGCCACAAAGAAGAGGGAGTCAAGCTAGAGGGCAGGACAAGAAGCAATGGGTGGAAACTAAACAAGGAGAGAAGCAACCTAGAACTAAAGAGAAATTTCCCGACAGTTACAACAATTAATCAGTGGAACAACTTGCCTCCAGAAGTTGTGAATGCTTCAACACTGGAAGTGTTTAAGATGAGATTAGAAAACCATTTGTCTGAATGGTGGTGTAGGGTTTCCTGCCTAAGCAGGGGGTTGGTCTAGAAGACCTCCAGAGTCCCTTCTGTTAAAAGCTGGCTCAGGACTTTTGCTTCAGCAAATTTTGACCCTCACTGGAGAAGTTTGTGGTCTAATCTCTTTTCAATATCTTCACCATAATTGTGCTACAAAAATACTGCCTGAATTGTTTATCTAGTTGCTTTTTAAAAAATACGTTCTTGAAGTATCTTTGATGACTAGATGCATGAACTTCCCAGGAACATTTTAGTAAGTATGAATTACTAGCAAAGAAAGAATGGGGGTGGGGGTAGAAGAACCCATTGGTCCCATAAATACATCCAGCACTGCCCGGAGTCTAATAATAATAATAAAACAGCATTCAGGAATGGTTAACCCACACTTAACAAATCAGAGAACATACACTATTCATATCTGGCCCAGTAGTGTGTCAGAAATTTGTCCACAAATGTTCCTGCCTTAGAAGCGATTCCAAGTTGCTTCTCATTCTATGGAAATATGTTGGCATCGCTGTTTTCCAAACCATAATTTTAGCTTTTATATATAGATTTTATCCCACTGGCTGAATTTATGCAAAATGAAAAGGCTGGAAGGTGGGGGGGTGGGGGAGAGGGCTTTGTCCTATTGCAAATAAATATATACCCCAAGCCAAAACGCTTTATTCGTGAACCAGGCTATTGATTTTAAAAGGATCGCTCAGTCCCTGTGATGATTGATAATTATACAGAACTTGGATCAGCTGCTGTTTTCCAAGGAGGGGGTGGGCGGGCTGAGGAGAGTGGCATGACCGCAAGATGCCACCTATGGACTTATTTTAAAGCAGTTGTAGGAAATATGTACTCTTCCCCAGTTCATATGCGGCTCCCGAACCATCTTTTTTGCATCCTCCAAAACTCCACCAGACTGTTGTTGTTGTTAGTTGCAAAGTTGTGTCCGACCCATCGCGACCCCATGGACAACGTTCCTCCAGGCCTTCCTGTCCTCTACCATCCTCTGGAGTCCATTTAAGCTCATGCCTACTGCTTCAGTGACTCCATCCAGCCATCTCGTTCTCTGTCGTCCCCTTCTTCTTTTGCCCTCAATCTTTCCCAGCATTAGGCTCTTCTCCAGTGAGTCCTTCCTTCTCATTAGATGGCCAAAGTATTTCAGTTCCATCTTCAGGATCTGGCCTTCTAAAGAGCAGTCAGGGTTGTTCTCCTCTAGGACTGACTTGTTTGTTCGCCTTGCAGTCCAAGGGAGTCTTCTCCAGCACCAGAATTCAAAGGCCTCAATTCTTTGGCGCTCAGCCTTTCTTATGGTCCAACCTTCACAGCCATACATTGCAACTGGGAAAACCATCGCCTTGAGTCTAAAATAGAGAAAATGTAAGAACATTCTGGTTTTGTGACACATCTTCACATTTTGCCTTCCGAGCAAACCACTCTTTCTATTCCTCTGAACTCTCCCCCCCCTTTTTTTTAAAAATGGTGTGAATTTTTCACATTAATCAGTTTTTAATGTAATGAAGTGATTAGATTTGAATAATGTGTATTGTTCTCCTTATTATGCATATTGTGTGATTTATTTAATTATAGAATTCAAAAACGGTCGCGGGCTTGAGAGATTTGAGGGAGTTAATAGGAATAATTAAACTAATGATTATTTACAGTGATTTAACAAAGAAACAAAAAGGCCATTAACAGTGATAATACAATCAGGTACCTCAGGATGTATTTCTTGGTGCCACTGCCCAGTGGCGAAACAATTCTGGGCCAAAATCAAAAAGTGGTTACAGGAAATAATACAGGAACCAATAAAAGGAAAGCCAGAACAATTTTTATTAGGGATCTTGACAGAAAATCATACAAAAGATATGCAATACTTAATACTCCATATACTTACAGCAGCACGCATAGCTTACGCTCAAAACTGGAAAAAAGAAAACCCACCAACAGAGGAAGAATTAATCAGAAAAATACTAGAATGTGCTGAGATGGACAAACTTACAAAAGAAATTCAGGAGAAAGAAGAAACAGATTACTATAAGATTTGGTGCAAATGGTACGAATGGTTAGAAAATAGGCAAGATAAGAAAACTGAACAACAAAGTAAAATGAGCTTGGTTGTTTGCCTGCAGATGTTTCATTACCCAACTAGGTAATATCATCAGTGCTAGTTAGTGTGGGGTTTGTGGCTTGCCCGGCCAGTATTGGTGGGGCTGTTGTTTTCTTCTTGGTAGTTCCTTGATCAGGGTATTATTTTCTGCTTAATTGTTTGTCTGGTGTTGATACCTGCTTATCTGGGTATAGGCTGCTGTTCAGGGGTCCTAGTGGTGACAGACAGACAGGCAGACAGATAGACAACCATGTAACGATTCTTACAATGAGCTAGTAAGGTTGATTCTTCAATGTATTATTAAATCTAGGCCATATAGAAACATATTGCTTCATCTTCTCCATTTGACAATACTGATAAATTTTTAAAAAATCTGCAAAAAGCATATCTCAAATCCACTTTTTAGCATCTGAAGTTTTGTTTCTTTTCACCTATGTTCCTTCCTTCCTTCCTTCCTTCCTTCCTTCCTTCCTTCCTTCCTTCCTTCCTTCCTTCCTTCCTTCCTTCCTTCCTTCCTTCCTTCCTTCCTTCCTTCCTTCCTTCCTTCCTTCCTTCTTCCTCTTACTTTTTATCTTCCTTCCTTCCTTCCTTCCTTCCTTCCTTCCTTCCTTCCTTCCTTCCTTCCTTCTCTCCTTCCCTCCCTCCTCCCTCCCTCCCTCCCTCCCTCCCTAGATCCAAAATTCCTCATAAAGAATGCAATTCCATATTTTCTAAGTGTTCATTTGTACTTTGGTTCAAGACATACTTTGGTTCAAGAGATCAGGACATAGAGCAATGGTCTTAACTTAGAGAAAGTTCAGTTCCTTTAGGAATGTTTCCCCAAATTTTATGGAGGGGAAAAAAACCCAGAGAAAACTTTCCTCACTGTATTATTTTAACAAAAGAAAAACAAAACAGCACTGGTGGCCAACAAAAGATAAAAAAGAGAGAAAATGCTAATGCTATACATAGAGAAAGACAGAAAAACATTTGGCCTTGAGGAAAAAAATAAAACAAATATCTTAATAATTTATATTCAATAATTATATATAAAACATTTATATTGATCTACACAATACATTAGGAGGAAGTTGTTGTTATTACAGCCAATATATGACAACCAAACTGGAGTTTTTCAAAGCTCTTGATTGCATCAATTCAGTTAAGTCATTTCCACGATTGGAATATCCCTGATATTGAGATGAAATCCAACTTGATGTGAGTGAAGGCAACTGCATAAGGATTTTATTTCATTCTCCTTCTCTCTACAAAGTCCAATGTTGGAAAAAATGGGAAAAGTAAGTGTTACATATTCATTGGAAAGTGTTGGAATAAGAGCAGAGAAGAGCAATGAAGATGATTAAAGGCCTGGAGACGAAAACATATAAAGAACATTTGCAGGATTTGGGTATGGTTGGTCTAGAGAAAAGAAGGACTAGGTGTGACCTGATAGCAGTATTCCAGTATTTGTGGGGTTGCCACACAGAAAAAGAGATCCACCTATTCTCCAAAGCAGGGGTCTCCAACCTTGGTCCCTTTAAGACTTATGGACTTCAACTCCCAGAGTCCCTCAGCCAGCAAAGCAAGACCAAGGTTGGAGACCCCACCTCCAAAGCATCTGAAGGCAGGACAAAAGGCAATCAAGTAGAGAAGCAACCTGGAATTAAGGAGAAACTTCCTAACAGTGAGGACAATTAACCAGTGAGAACAGCTTGCCTTCAGAAGTTGTGGGTGCTCCAACACTGGAGGTTTTTAAGAAGAAACTGTCTGAAATGGTATAGGGTTTCCTGCTTGAGCAGGAGGTTGGACTAGAAGACCTCCAAGGTCCCTTCCAGATCTATTCTGAATTCTGAATACTAAGGTGGAAGATCTTAGGAGCCCATTTTGATGAAACAGAACTGAAAAAGGACCTCACTCCCCTCTTCTTATTCTGTAAATGAAAACGATTTGCACAACTGGAAATACAGTATATCATTCCATTCTGCCTAGGGACTTCTCAAATGTTGGAGTCAACTCTATTTATTCAAGCAGGACTGGCTTAGAAGTTTTACTAAATTTTAACTGGGGCTATTTATATTTTAGGGTTTTAAATTGTTTTAAATTTTGGCCATCTTGTAATTATGTTTTGTTTTAGTCTTGTTTTAAAGTGTATATTGTGGATTTTTATTTGGCTGTACACCGCCCTGAGTCCTTCGGGAGAAGGGCGGTATAAAAATCGAATAAAATAAATAAATAAATAAATAAAATAAACTCTGACACAGTAAGTTGTGAATCACTTCACACATGGTGTAAAAAGGAAATGAGAAGCCAATCTCATAGTTTGGCTATGGAATGTATCTAGTGCAGCTACCTTGCCGCAAAAGCTCCAAAATTCCACAGTTGAGGTCCACCTCAAATGGAAAACAGTTCTCACCCTCACCTGACTTCTTTTGTGGGTTGAGATCTGACAAGTCTGAACTTCTTTGGGTTAAGAAGTATTATAGAGCCAAAGGGAAAGTACTTTGCAGATCCCAGTCATTTAAGAATCAGAAGCTTCCTTTGGCTTGAATTCAAACTTTTCTTGCCTGGACACTTTAAACACTCCCATTGCATAAGTTACTGCACTCGTGTATGGTAAGATGTTCTTGGCAGATTCCCAGGGAGCAAATCTTGAGGCTTAGAATGGTCATGATCGACCATTTCCAAGAGAGATGTTTACTCTAGCGAGGTCTGTGATGTAACAGGAAACGGTACTTGAGAACTTAAAAAAAAAATTACATTGTGGTACTTTTGAGTTGCTTGCTGTACTTTTGCCTCTTTCCATTTTATTAAGTGATGTTGTTGCTCCAGGCATCCTTTTTCACCCAGGTAACCCTGAGATCCGAGCCATTTCAAACTTCTAAAGGGTTATCAAGGGATTCCTTAATACTACCAAGAAAAAAATGTGATCTAATTTAATGAAATGAGTGTTAGACTGGAACAGAAAGATCCAGGTTGAAGCTCCCACTTGACCAGAGAGCTCTCTGCTTAGTTTAGGACTAGTTATCGTCAAATATCTGGAGGGCTTTCCCATAAAAATATAAGTAGGAGTTTTGTTCCTCGTATGCTTTGTTTAGAGGATGGTGCTTGGACTGAAGAAATAGTGCGTGGCTAATATTAGCAGGAAAATCCTAAATCCAAGAATGGCATGATTATATCAGGAGTACTAAGTTTCCTTTGCTAATAATACTTACGCAGAGTCATCAATGATGATAGATCTTGTGATAGTTGTCATATATCAGGGGTCTCCAACCTTGGCAACTTTAAGACTTGTGGACTTCAACTCCCAGAATTCCTCAGCCAACTTTGCTGGCTGACAGATTCTGGGAGTTGAAGTCCACAAGTCTTAAAGTTGCCAAGGTTGGAGACCCCTGTCATATATTAAAGAATGGTTAAACTGGTAGTCTTCCAAAATGTCTTCCTGTATCTAAGGGTCTTTGAAGTTTATCATGGAACAATGACTCATATACACAGAGAGTGAAAACCTGCTCCCTTCTAGCACTGAAGGTATTACTTAGTAGGGTAATACAATGTCTATAAGAAAACAACCATGCTCAAAGAGCACCAAGGACTCAAAAATCATTTAGATCAGCATTTGTCAACCTCAGCAACTTTAAGCTTTGTGGAGAGCAAAATTCTCCAACCATCAGATTGAAATCTCTTAACAGATTTAACAGATTAACAGAATTGAAAGGGACCTTATAGGCCATCTAATCCAACCCCCACCCAAGCAGGAGACCCTACACCATTTCTGACAGATGGCAGTCCAGTCTCTTCTTGAAAGCCTCCGGTGATGAAGCTCCCACAACTTCTGAAGACAACTTCTGTTCCATTGGTTGATTGTTCTCACTGTCAGAAAATTTCTCCTTATTTCTAGGTTGAATCTCTCCTTGATCAGTTTCTACCCGGTTATTCCTTGTCTGGCCTTCAGGTGCCTTGGAAAATAGCTTTACCCCTTCCTCTCTGTGGCAGCCCCTCAGATATTGGAGCACTGCTATCATGTCTCTCCTGTTCCTTCTCTTCGCTAGACTAGCCATGCCAAGATTAATCAATTAATTTAATAAATATACTCCCCCATGGAATTCTAGGCTACAAATAGAATTTAAAAAATGCCAATACTAGACAAATTCACTTCAAAAGAAACTGAGTCCAGGCCCTTAAAAATTACATAATCAAAATATCAAAGAAAACCACACCCGTGGCTGAGCTTTTCAACATCCTTGCGCCTGGAAGAAGAGTTAGATCTTCATAGCTTCCCAAAAGACAATAAGGTTGATTGCTGTCCATATCTCAGATCCATGTACTTCTTTAGGGATCCATAATTATTTTGGCACAATTCTACATGTATTCAGATGATTACTCACTATAATGATTTACCCAACCCTGATACTGGTATCTATGAAAGCTCTACAGAAACTTTATTATACCTGACTCTTGGAAGGATAATTCAGTGTTAATTCCAAATTTCAGATATTTAAACAGTAACTGTCTTGCTTCAACATGCATAGCCATGAGCCAGTTAATTTGGCAATTACATGATGATACTGGAACCTGGGTTAATGAATTGTCTGACATATCTTTCCCTCAGAATATTGTCTCCAGTCTGATACATTTGGGTGTAAGCATGACGAAGAATATCACACATGTATTCCAGGTGTGTAAGGACACTGTTTTGTGTAGCAACTTAAAGAGATAATTAAGCATTTCAGGGAAATGTAAAAAACACAAATTAGTATTGAATAAACACACATGTCTTTCAGGTTCATGGTTAATATTGATAGGGCAGCCATTTTAAAAGATATGGAGCTTTTCTTCAGCTTTCCTTATTTTCTTTTTAGCTATGTTTGCATGTCATGTTTATTGTATTACCGCAATTATAAAAATTGTTTCAACTTCTACCCTCAAAACAATGCTATAGAGCATTGCACATCGGAACAACTAGACACAAGGACAGTTCCCCCCCCCCACCATGCCATCACTGTGCTAAACAACTAATTCCCACAACCCTGTCAAACTATTTAGCAAGGCTGTATTTCTATTATTCTTCTCCTCATCTTTCCTATTACCGATCTCCTTTTCTACTTATGACTATAACTTTGTTGCTTGTATGTTTTATGATTTATATTGTTTTATTTAGTTTCCTAGTAGGATTTATGTTGATTGCTTATTTAGTATCCTATGACTATGACTAAAGTGTTGTATCTTATGATTTATGATGAATGTATTTTTATGATGAATATGATCATGGTTTATCCCTTGTTGCTTTGATGTACACTGAGAGCTTATGCACCGAAGACAAATTCCTCGTGTGTCCAATCACACTAGGCCAATAAAGAATTCTATGTTCTATGTTCTATAAAGAATTCTATTCTAAATTGATGGATTTGTGATCTGCAGTGAAACACAACTTTTATAAGTACAGAAATATCCTTTGAAGCAAGCATTCCAGGAGTAGCAGGAATGAAGAAGTAGAAATCAGATAACAGGAAGCTGTAAACAACATACAGTAGATTGCTGCTAATTAGCAGACCTTGCAGGACCTAGGAGAGATCCAGGGAAACAAAGAGGTTGCTCCAACAAAAATTAAAGCTCATCAAAAGTCATAAGAGATAAGAGCTACTAATTTCCAAAGTTCCATCTTCAACTATGCTTTCACAGAGTATTTGAAACCAGAACTGACAGGAACAGTTCAATCTGGCCTTCCTAATTTTAAATATAATATTTCAAATTTAAATCCCCCTTCCTTGCAAATGAAATGTGATGTCTAAAACTGAATTATTTGGGTGACTTAGCTTATCTCAGTTGTCTGAGCAAGAAGTAAACGGAGAATCACATCAACCGCCAAGCACTGAAATATTAAACACAAGCACAGAACCCCAATCAGGTTTTGTGAGAAACCAGACAACTGTGTCAAAGTGATTTGGAGAAAACTCTTTTAGACCTCATACAAACATGGTACTGTAGGTTCCATGGGGCTCTATGAGTTTGGTTGTTTTCTTGATGATGTTACCTAGTTTAATAATGAAATGTCTGCATGGAAACAACCGAGCAAGGCTTCTATGGATCCCTGAAAAAAGATATGCTGTTGCTTTAAGAGTTACATTTAAAGAACAAACTCTTTAGGTCAGCATTTTTCCTCCACCTGCATTAAAGTCTGAAAAAGAAAAGGTGTTGTGACCCAGGCCCAAGTAGGTAGTAGGAAACTCAGTCAGTGTAAAAACAAACAAACTTTATTCGAACAGCTAAGAATTACTTCATTCTCAGCGTAGTTCAACTTCATTCTCAGCGTAGTTCAACTAAATTAAAGCAAATTCCTCCCAATACAATTCCTCAGTCCTATCACCAACCTTGGTGCAATTAGGCAAACTGCCAAAGGCCTTTCTTGGCAAAAGTTCAAAAGACACCGATGCAAAATAAAGGCAACAAGACAAAGCTATCAATGTTGTTTTCCGGCAAAGAGCCCAAACGCCGTTGCTTGTCTTTTAAGCTTTATGGGAGGGCCAATCATCTCTTGGCCCTACTCCCGAGTTGTCCTCTTTGCTTGAGCTGCTCTTGCCTTCTGGCAGCTCTTCTCATGCATGCATTAGGAACAGGCTCACTGCTGTCAGTCTCTGGAGGCTCTGGAGTCTGCACCTCACTCCCCGATGGCTCTGGCCCCATCTCAGCCTCCAACGCAGAGCCCTCATCCGGGGCTTCCCCAGTCTCCAGGACTGGCCCATGCTTTTCCTCAGCCTCATCACTATCCGAGTTTGTTGCCAGCTCCGCAGCCTGTTGGTGGACCACAACAAAAGGTTACTTCAGTAGATAGCAGAGAAGTGTCATGCTTGAAAGAAATCCAAAACATTTCTTTCAAATTAGTGATTTGAGATCATTTCCTAGTGTGCACAACCATGTAAAGTACCTCATATTATTTTCATCTTAGCTATTCAGTTCTGTGAAATTCAGAAATCAGGACTTATTCTTATAGCTTTTTCCAGAATAAAGAAAGTATCAAGACACCAACCCAAAGTACAGTGTTTTTTTTAAAGGGAAATCAATGAACTGTGACAAAAATAATTGGGGGGAAAAAAGAGAGGAAAAATAAATACAATGTTTGCTGAGCACAGAGATAACGGTTAAGAACTGTTTTGAGCAAATATTCCTAATTTGGCAGCTACAAGGAACAGGCGCTTTTGAAGGGAAGAGATTTGGCTTTAATTTTCCAGCTGTGTTAGATAATTTTGAGTCGCATCAAATATTTCTTTTTCCAACCAAGTGCCTGGCCTTCTACCCAAGGTAGAGACAGCTGCTTCAGAAGTTTATAACTGTTTGTGATGTTAATAAAATGTACCTCCCTTGGCTAGGTTTTGATGTCTTTCATTAAAATGATTGTATCGCATCCAAAAATTACCCCTGTGGGATTTCTCCTGCTTAATGCTCTAATATCATTCCTTGCTTAAATAGGTGTCAGAATCTCATTCTTATACACAATTAAATTGTGTTAATAACCAGGCGAGATGGTGTTGCCTCTCAGGATTTTAAGAGCTTTGCATTCCTTCTCTCTGTTATAAAACACACCTTTCATACCTCGTATGATCATATGTTATCCTGACAGATCCCCAATGTGACAAAAAAGTGCCGGCATCACAAATGTTACCTAATATAACTTCGGATGATTTCAATGGCCTCAACAATTACAAAAGATACAAGCAAAAGCTGATTTATTTAGTGAGAAAAAAAACCACTTTTGTAACCCCTTCCTTCATCCTAAGGGAGGTCACATTTTTTTTTTAAATCATCAGATTCCGAACTTCATACTTTATTTTCTATAGATTGTTAACATCTGATAACTCGCATAACCTAACATAACTTACGATCCCAGCTGAGCCCAACATTTCTGTCGTTCAGCGAGACATTTGTTCAGTGAGTTTTGCCTTGTTTTACGACCTTTCTTGCCACAGTTGTTAAGTGAATCACTGCGGTGGATAAGTTAGTAACCTGGATGCAATATTCCAAATGTGGTCCATCGCCTTCCACATATTTTGAAATATACATGCCATAAACTCCACAGGGAACGATCAGGAATTCTGGAAATCGACATCTGGTGCATTTGGTTCCCCATCCCAATTCAGAATCGTTCAGAAACAAGAAGATTTCAATGTACAAACACACCCACAAACAAAACGGAAAGCTATTAAAACAATACTATATGTAGAGAAGATTAACATTAAAGTAACAACAGCAACAGATAGAATAGAATAGAACAGAATAGGACAGAACAGAACAGAACAGAACAGAACAGAATAGAATAGAATAGAATTTTTTATTGGCCAAGTGTGATTGGACACACAAGGAATTTGTCTTGGTGCATATGCTCTCAGTTTACATAAAAAGACAAGATACCTTCATCAAGATACAACACTTACAACACTTAATGATAGTCATAGGGTACAAATTTAACACTACAGATAAATGTTATTGCAGCCATCCTGGGTCATAAAACCATCCCTACATAAATTGGATGTAAACAATGAGATTTGAAGTCTAAAAGACCACAGAAGGATGCTCATCCATAACTTCCTGATGAAGCATATTCTACAGCTGGAAGTTCCAGCACAGACTCTGCCTCCTTCACCACCATGACTGATAGAAACAAAGCTCCTTCTGTATCGCTAATCCTATACCTGATCCCAGGGAGAGGTTGATCTGTCTTCACCCTTAATCCACAGTGCAGGCGTGCCCTGGGAGCAATTACAGGGGACCACGTTTTCCTCCAGTTCATCAAAAAGCTCATTGAAAAGGGCTTAGTGATTCACCAATAGGAGAAAAAAAAAGAGTTGTCAAGGCAAGCTGCCATTAACTTCCTTACTTTGGCTGCAGGAAGTTTCAAACTCAGATTCTTAATAATTTTGGGTTCAAAGTGGGAGATGAAAGGAGACCGCCCCGCTTTCACCTCAATGCCCCAAGATAAGTGGATTAGTGCTAATCATGGCCTCTGGAACCCACCCACCCCCGCCTGCCCGGTTACCTCCAAAGCAGGTTCATGCTACCTGTTAAGACAACTGCCGTTGAGCTTCCAACTTTTCTCATTTTAACTTAGTCTAAGGCAGTGTTGGACTTGGCAACGTTAAGATGGGTGGACTTCAACTCCCAGAATTCCTTCGTCACCAGGCTGAGAGTTGAAGTCCACTCATCTTAAAATTACCAAAGTTGAAAAAGACTCATCTAATGTGCTGAGTGTTCCCTTGTGAGAAAGAATTGTACAGAACATGACTGGATTCTAATGGTCTCCCTGTCCAAATCTGAACCAACAAATGCTCTGTCTTGCACATTGGCAAAAAATAAAAATCAAAAAAAATCAAAACATAAAATAAAAATTAGGTGGACATGACCTTATAGATGACCCTCACTCTGTCAAGGACCTTGGAGAACTCATTTCTAAAGATCTAAGTGCCAGAGCCCACTTTAACAACATTGACAAAAAGGTATTAAGAGTTGTTAAGCTAATCTTGCGTAGGTTCTTCTCTGGTAATATTGTACTACTAACTAGAGCATACAAAACATTTGCTAGACCAATTCTTGAATACAGCTCATCTGTCTGGAACCCGCACTGCATATTGGACATAAATACAATCAAGAGAGTCCAGAGATATTTCACAAGAAGAGTCCTCCTCTGCTCGCAATAAAATACCTTATGCCACCAGACTCCAAATTTTGTTCTTAGACAACTTAGAACTACACAGACTTCAATCTGACCTAAGCATAGGACATAAAATTACCTGCCACAATGTCCTACCTGTCAGTGACTACTTCAGCTTCAACCACAACAATACATGAGCAAATAATAGATACAAACTCAAGGTAAACCGCTCCAAACTTGATTGCAGAAAATATGACTTCAGTAACAGAATGCACTACCTGACTCTGTAGTTTCTTCCCCAAACCCCTAAAACTTTAAGCTTAAGCTGTTTACGGTTGACCTCACCCCACTCCTAAGAGGTCTGTAAGGATTTTGCAATATCCTTCCCCCAGGAGGGGAGGGAATGGAGATTTTGCAGTATCCTTCCCCTAGAGTGGGGTAGGAATGGAGATTTTGCAATATCCTTCTCCCAGGAGGGGAGGGAATGGAGATTTTGCAGTATCCTTCCCCTAGAGTGGGGTGGGAATGGAGATTTTGCAATATCCTTCCCCTGCCACGCCCACCAAGCCAGGCCCACAGAACCGATAGGAAAAAAATTTGGATTTCACCCCTGACACATTCCTCTCTCCACTAAATACAATGACATGTTAAAAAATGAACCAGGAAAAACGGAGAAAAGTCTAGTTATTATGAACCATGATTAGTAGACCTGATGCTGAAAGGAACCAAGTTTTTCTTCTTCTTTTGTTTGTTTAACTTCCTCATGAGCATGAACAGAGGGACACCCGGTTCTTATACAAGGGGCATTTCCACATAGTCACTACTTCAACCCTTTCTCTCTCTCCAACATGAACCTTAACTTGGAGTTCTTGCAATACTAAGCATTCTAGATTCTTCCCAGCTGTGCCACCTTTCATTCTCTTTGTGTACACGGTGCAGAAGACTATTTATCCCTGTTTGAGAAATGGAGATCCTCACTGAACATTAGCAGGGAGAAGGTAGAACGAAGAAGCTGAAGTAGATGCCTGCCAGTAGGCAACTTCTCCCCAGCTTCCATGCTACAGTTGAAAAATGGAGCATCATTCACAGAACCCTGGACTCCTTAGGTGCCTTTCCATCAACCTCCAAGCATTGTCCTCCAAGCAGCAAAGTTGATCTTTCCATGGCAAGCAGACGTTTCCCAGAAATCTCAGAATTCCTAGCCAGCTTGGCCTTGAACCCATACAACTGGAGTAGAACTCAGAACGTAAAATAACTGTATTGTCAGTTTAAATGTACACTAATCAGCATTAAAATGAAATTCCGTTGCACACAGCTCTCAAAGGGCCACCACCTCCAATATACACTATATAAACACAACTAACTAACTAACTAACTAACTAACTAACTAACTAACTAAATAAATAAATAAATAACAAAAATGCACATACCCACATATATTATTACACGACACAGAGAAAGAACACAGTCTAGTTCAGATGTATTTGTGTACATGGCAAGAAAAGCAAATCTTGCGAGTTTATCAGACAGATGACATAGGGCAGCGGTCACCAACTGGTGGTCCGTGGACCACTGTGGTCTGCAAGAAAATTTTGGTGGTCTGCAGAAAAATTATTTGCATTTTAGTGCAAATTATTGCACTAAATCAGGAGTCCTCAAACTATGGACTCATGGTGGCTGCTTGGCTCCAACAACTGCTACCTGTTGAGGTCCTAAGGAGCCCGAGCAGGCAGGCGAGGAGTGGCTGGGAAGGAAGGGATGAGTAGAAGCTGGCTAGGCGTCCCTTGACATGAACGGCATCGAGTTGGCCATGCCCACCCAGTCACATGACCGCTTAGCCACGCCCACCCAGTCGGTCATTAGGCAGATCATATTAGTGGTCTGCGGGATTGAAAATTATGAATTTAGTGGTCCTTGAGGTCCGAAAAGTTGGTGACTACTGACATAGGGAACAAAGCTGTTGCACAATCGGCTAGAAATACTTTGAAATCTCCTCCCAGAGGGGAGCAACAGAAAAAGACCGTGAAGTGGGTGTGTGGGGTCTCTAATGTTGCTTTGAGCTCTAAGCACATAGTGCTTATAAGCAGTATCCTGAATGACAGGAAGTGAGCTTCCTATAATCTTCTCGGCTGTCCTTACCACTCTCTGTATGGACTTTCTATCTGAGGCACTGCAGTCACCAAACCAAACAGTGCTGGTGTTTGTTAAAACACTCTCAATTGTGCCTCTGTAAAAAGTGGCCAGGATAGAAGGAGAAAGATGTGCTCTCCTCATCTGATGCAGGAAATGCAAAGAATGAAGTGTGGACTGTAAGTTGGAGAATTCCACCAGAGTCTGCAGATTCATGGAGCTGAATGATCTGAGGACCTTAACTTTTGATATTGCCTTAAATTAACCCTACACATCTTCTGGTGCTATCCCTTCCAGGTTATGGGTCTTTCTAAAAATAGTTGTCTTATGTCAATAAGGGTCCTATGTCTTGGTTCTCCTTTAAAAATGATATGAAAGACCTCAGAACATTTAACCTGGGTATATTTCTGGTTGTTCCTTGCAGTTCTTAACCATGTAAAAACCACACTAACACTCATTATCTAGTGGTCTGGTCAAATAACTTGCTTGGACTAATTTTGCATACAGGTGAAACTCAAAAAATTAGAATATTGTGCAAAAGTTCATTTATTTCAGTAATGCAACTTAAAAGGTGAAACTAATATATGAGATAGATTCATTACATGCAAAGCGAGATAGTTCATTCCTTGATTTGTCATAATATTGATGATTATGGTTGACAGTTCATGAAAACCCCAAATTCACAATCTCAGAAAATTAGAATATTACATGAAATCAATAAAACAAGGATTGTACATAGAACAGTATCGGACCTCTGAAAAGTATAAGCATGCTTAGCACTCAGTACTTAGTTTGGGCCCCTGTTGCATCAATTACTGCCTCAATGGGGCATGGCATGGATGCTATCAGCCTGTGGCACTGCTGAGGTATTATGGAAGACCAGGATGCTTCAATAGCGGCCTTCAGCTCTTCTGTATTGTTCGGTCGCATGTCTCTCATCTTTCTCTTGGCAATGCCCCATAGATTCTCTATGGGGTTCAGGTCAGATGAGTTTGCTGGCCAATCAAGCACAGTAATCCCATGGGCATTGAACCAGGTTTTAATACTTTTGGCAGTATGGGCAGGTGCCAAGTCCTGCTGGAAAATGAAGTCAGCATCCCCATAAAGCTCGTCTGCAGAAGGAAGCATGAAGTGCTCCAAAATCTCCTGGTAGATGGCTGCATTGACCCTGGACTTAATGAAGCACAGAGGACCAACACCAGCAGATGATATGGCTCCCCAAATCAACACAGACTGTGGAAACTTCACACTAGACTTCAAGCATCTTGCAGTGTGTGCCTCTCCATTCTTCCTCCAGACTCTGGGTCCTTGGTTTCCAAATGAGATGCAAAAGTTGCTCTCATCAGAAAAGAGGACTTTGGACCACTGAGCAACAGACTAGTTCTTTTTTTCTTTAGCCCAGGTAAGACGCTTCTGACGTTGTTTGTTGTTCAGGAGCAGCTTGACAAGAGGAACATGACATTTGAAGCCCATGTCCAGGATCCGTCTGTGTGTGGTGGCTCTTGATGCACTGACTCCAGCCTCAGTCCACTCCTTGTGAAAGTCTCCAACACTTTTGAATGGCCTTTTCTTAACAATCCTCTCCAGGGTGTGGTCATCCCTGCTGCTTGTGCACCTTTTTCTTCCACACTTTTCCCTTCCACATGACTTTCTATTAATGTGCTAATGTGATACAGCACTTTGGGAACATCCAACTTCTTTTGCAATTACCTTTTGTGGCTTTCCCTCCTTATGGAGGGTGTCAATGATGGTTTTCTGCACAACTGTCAGGTCAGCAGTCTTTCCCATGATTGTGATTCCTACTGAACCAGACCGGGAGACCATTTAAAGGCTCAGGAACCCTTTGCAGGTGTTATGGCTTAATTAGCTGATTAGAGCGGCACACTTTGAGCCTAGAATATTGAACCTTTTCACAATATTCTAATTTTTTGAGATGGTGAATTTGGGGTTTTCGTGAGCTGTAAGCCATAACCATCAAAATTATGACAAATCAAGGCATGAACTATCTTGCTTTATTTATTATTTTTATTTTATTAAATTTTTATACCGCCCTTCTCCCGGAGGACTCAGGGCGGTGTACAGCCAGAATAAAATACAAAATATATACAATTAAAACGAATTTAAAATATAAAATTACAAAATGGCTCAGAATTAAAATGAATTTAAAATTTAAAATACTACTAAAACCCAATTTAAAATCAATCCTTTTATGCCAGTCCCGCTTGGATGAATAAATATGTTTTTAGCTCACGACGGAAGGTCCGAAGATCAGGCACTTGACATAGACCAGGGGGGAGTTCATTCCAGAGCGTCGATGCTCCCACAGAGAAGGCCCTACTCCTGGGGGCCACCAGCCGACACTGTTTGGCGGACGGCACCCTGAGGAGACCCTCTCTATGAGAGCGTACGGGTCGGGCTTTGCATGTAATGAGTCTATCTCATATATTAGTTTCACCTTTTAAGTTGCATTACTGAACTTTTTCACGATATTCTAATTTTTTGAGTTTCCCCTGTATTTGAAGGATGCAGCAGAAGCAAATGACGCCAAGTTCTCGTACATCATTTGCGACTTCCTGTGAAGCAAAGGTGAAACTTGATTGGGCCTGTGGTCAGGTGTGCGAATTCTCAGCTGTACTAGACCTTACTCATGTCTCCGTGGGAGAAGAAACCTGTGGGTTCCCTTTACACATTATTTTTAATTGTAGCAATCAAGCATTCAAGCATTCGCTTGCATTTTAGTTCTCACTACACTTTGCCCTCGGATCATAAAGTTCAAGTCACACATTTTTTAAAATTTATAGTATTTATATCATAGAACAGAACAGAACAGAACAGAACAGAATAGAATAGAGCTGGAAGGGACCTTGGAGGTCTTTTAGTCCAGCCCCCTGCTCAAGAAAAAGAAGAGAAAAAGCACCAACGTGCCTACTGTTCCTGTCCTAAAGTTCCCTTTGATTGTATCCAATTTCATATAGTTATTACATACTTATGATTATATATTTGCTTATATATCGTATAGTTATTTCATGCTTATGCTTATATATACTGCTGTGACAAATAAATAAAATAAAAATAAAATAAATAAATCTATATCATCTCAGACAAGTGACTGTCCAGTCTTTTCTTAAGAACCTTCAGTGATGGAGCACCTACGATTTCTGAAGGCAAGCTGTTGCACTGGTTAATTGTCCTCATTGTTAGGAAGTTTCTCCTTAATTCCAGGTTGCTTCTCTCTTTGATTAGTTTCTAACCATGGTTTCTTGTCCTGCCCACTGGTGCATTGGATAATAATGTGACCCCTTCTTCTTTGTGGCAACCTCTCAAATACTGAAATACTGCTATCATGTCACCCCTAATTCTTCCAGCCAGACCCAAAACCTGAATCTGTTCTTCATATGGTTTAATCTCCAGGCCTTTGATCATCTTAGTTGCTCTTCTCTGAACTTTTCTCAGTCTCAACATCTTTTTAGTAGTATGGTGGCCACAGTTGGTTGCAGTATTGCAGATATGGTCTTTCTAGGGTTTTGTGAAGCGGCACTAATTTTTCATGTGATCTTGAGTCTATGCCTCTGGTTATACAACCCAGGATTGTATTAGCTTTTTTGGCGGCTGCTGCACACTGCTGGCTCAGATTCAAGTGGTCATCCACTAGGACTCCAAGGTCCCTCTCACAGTTACTGTTTTTGAGCAAGATCTCACTTAATCTGTACTCCTTTGATTTTTCCTACCTAAATGTAAAGTTTTCCTTTTCTCCACATTAAAATTCGTTTTGTTGGATAGGGCCGGGGTGAAATCCAGCAGGTTCTGACGGGTTCTGGAGAATCGGTAGCAGAAAGTTTGAGTAGTTCAGAGAACCGGCAAAAACTACCTCTGGTGGAGTGGGAATAGAGATTTTGTGTGGCGGGAATGGAGATTTTGCAATATCCTTCCCCCAGGAGTGGGGTGGGAATGGAGATTTTGCAATATCCTTCCCCCAGGAGTGGGGTGGAAATGGAGATTTTGCAATATCCTTCCCCCAGGAGTGGGGTGGGAATGGAGATTTTTTTTTATTTTTCACAACGGTATATGCAAACATTGTCATAAAAAAAAAACCAAGAACACATCATATAAACATATATATATAGGCTAGAATATGTACAAAATATAAAATATAGGTTAAAATATGTATATATATATATATATATATATATATATATATATATATATATATATATAAGCAAAAGTATTAATTTGATATAATGAAAGGGAACAATAGGACAGGAACGGTAGGCACTTTTGTGCTCTTATGCACGCCCCTTATAGTCCTCTTAGGAATGGGGTGAGGTCAATAGTAGACAGTTTTTGGTTGAAGATTTTGGGATTTTGAGTAGAGACTACAGAGTCAAATAGTGAGTTCCAAGCGTTAACAACTCTGTTACAGAAGTCATATTTTCTGCAATCAAGTTTGAAGTGGTTAACATTAAGTTTGAATCTATTGTTTGCTCTTGTATTATTGCTATTGAAGCTGAAATAGTCTTTAACAGGAAGGGCATTGCAATAGATGATAGATGATTTTGTGTATTAAACACAGGTGTTGTCGGAGTCGGTGGAGTTCTAAGTTTTCTAATCCTAGGATTTCGAGTCTGGTGGTGTAAGGTATTTTGTTTTTTTCAGAGGAGTGGAGAACTCTTCTTGTAAAATATTTCTGGATGCGTTCAATTGTATTAATGTCTGAGATGTGGTATGGGTTCCAGACAGGTGAGCTGTATTCAAGAATAGGTCTAGCAAATGTTTTATAAGCTCTGGTTAGAAGTGTAGAGTTTTTGGAAAAGAAGCTGCGTAAAATTAGGTTTACAACTCTTAGAGCTTTTTTTGTTTTGTAGCTGCAGTGGGCTTTGGCACTTAGGTCATTTGATATGAAAACTCAACGGTCTTTGACAGGGTGGGGATCGTCAGTAAGGTAATGACCATCAAGCTTGTACTTAGTGTACTTTTTCCCAATATGTTAGACTGAGCATTTGCTGGTTGAGATTTGTAGTTGCCAAGTTTTAGACCAATCAGATACAAAGTCAAGGTCTTTTTGAAGGGTAGAAGTATTGTTGGTGGTGTTAAATAGTTTGACATCATGTACTACTGAGTCAAAAGCTTTGCAGAAGTCTATGTAGATTACATCTATTGCTTTGCCTTGATCAAGGTTTGTAGTCCATATGTTTTTGCAGTAGAGAAGTTGTAAGTTACATGATAATTTTTTTCTAAAACCAGATTGTTTATTAGAGAGAAGGTTGTTTGTTTCTCGGTGGAGGGTAATGGATTGGTTGATGATAGATTCCATTACTTTGCAGGTGACGCATCATAGAGAGATAGGTCTGTGATTTTCAACTAGGCTGGGATCTCCTTTTTTGAAGATAGGGATGACTGTGGCTAGAGACCAAAGTTTGGGAAGGGAACTAGTAGTGAAAGCTTTATCAAAGATTATGCTTAGTGGTTCTGCTATATTTATTGAAAGTTTTTTTAAGAAGTATTTTTTAAATAAAATATTTATTTAAAAATATTTAAAATATTTATTTAAAAAGTATTTTTTAAATTAAGTTTTTTAAAAGATATTTTGCAATTTTCTTCCCCCAGGAGTGGAGAGGGAATGGAGATTTTGCAATATCCTTCCCCCAGGAGTGGGGAGGGAATGGAGATTTTGCAATATCCTTACCCCAGGGGTGTGGTGGGAATGGAGATTTTGCAATTTTCTTCCCCCAGGAGTGGGGAGGGAATGGAGATTTTGCAATATCCTTCCCCCTGGAGTGGGGTGGGAATGGAGATTTTGCAATATCCTTACCCCAGGAATAGGGTGGGAATGGAAATTTTGCAGTATCCTTCCCCTGCCACGCCCACCAAGCCACGTCCACCAAGCCACACCACGCCCACCAAGCCACACCCACAGAACCGGTAGTAAAAAAAAATCGGATTTCACCACTGAATAGAGCCCACTGTTCAAGTTTTTCAAGATCTTTTTGGATCCTGAGTTTGCCTTCCGGGGTGTTGGCTATTCCTGCCAGTTTAGTATCATCTCCAAATGTGATGAGTACCCCTTTTATTCCCTCATTTAAGTCATTTATAAAGATATTGAAGAGTATTGGGCCTAAGACTGAGCCTTATGATACCCTAGATCCTACTCATCTCCTGCAAACTCTGGGCAACAGGGAATCATGAACACCACGGAAATCTACCTGAGAGCCCCCCCCTCCCCAAATTGATTGCTGTTTGTTTCTTTCTACAGATGGAAACAAGATTTTTTTTCCCCACACGGTAAATCTTTGAAGAACTCAATATAGGGCCTCTGGTGGCTCAGCAGACTAAGTCTGTCTGTTATTAACAGAGCTGCTTGCAATTACTGCAGGTTCAAGTCCCACCAGGCCCAAAGTCGACTCAGCCTTCCATCCTTTATAAGGTAGGTAAAATGAAGACCCAGATTGTTGGGGGCAATAAAAAGTTGACTTTGTATATAATATACAAATGGATGAAGACTATTGCTTAACACAGTGTAAGCCGCCCTGAGTCTTTGGAGAAGGGCGGGATATAAATTCAAATTTAAAAAAAAATCCTTTCTGCAAGAAATCAGCCTCCGGCAGAAAGAGAGAAAACTAAATTCTAATTCCTAAACTATCGATCGGAGCACCATATTAATCCAAATGCAAGGAAGCTGGTTCTGTTGATCTTCTAGGTATGGTTACTGGGGGTGGGGGGGTCACAAATGCTCAAGTCTCTACCATGTAGACTTTTTTAAAAAAAGGATATGTATAACCCTAACAAGAGATGCGGTGGCTCAGTGGCTAAGACGCTGAGCTTGTCGATCGAAAGGTCAGCAGTTCAGCGGTTCGAATCCCTAGTGCCGCATTGACGCTCCCGTTACTTGTCCCAGCTTCTGCCAACCTAGCAGTTTGAAAGCACATAAAAAATGCAAGTAGAAAAATAGGGACCACCTTTGGTGCGAAGGTAACAGCCTTCCATGTGCCTTTGGCATTGAGTCATGCCGGCCACATGACCACGGAGCCGTCTTCGGACAGCTCTGGCTCTTCGGCCTTGAAACGGAGATGAGCACCGCCCCCTAGAGTTGGGAACGACTAGCACATATGTGTGAGGGGAACCTTTATCTTTACTATAACTCTAACAAGAGCTAGGGAATATAATAAAGGGAATGAATATTTAATTTTACATGTGAACGATGTTCAAAAAAATGTTAGAATGTCCAGAATGGATAGATTAAGACTCAAAATTAAGGAGAAGGAAGAAACTGAATATTTTTTAACATGGGATTGTTTGATCAGTGGCTAATTAGCAAAAACAGAAGTTAGAAACCTAAAAGTATAAGAGAAGAATTAATTACATTGGAGATTTACTAAAACAGATAAGTAAATATTATTATTATTATGTAATTATTATTGATGTCAAGAGTATTATTGTTATTATTACCATTACTATGTTTCAAAACCAACTGTACTCAGACAGCACACTGTTTATATAGATAGTGATTTTTTATGTTTTACACTATTAAAAAAAATAATAATTAAAACCAAATAAAGTGCTGTGGTGGTGCAACAGTTATAACCAATATTGTAGATGAACTCTGTCCACAGCCTGAAGTTTGATCCTGACCAGCTCAAGGTTGACTTAGCCTTCTATCCTTCCATGGTTGGTAAAAGTAAGAGCCAGATTGTTAGAGGCAATATGCTGGTATTTGGAAACCACTCAGAGAGTACTGTAAAACACCAGGGAGCGGTATCAGTGGTTGGATTCAGCCGGTTCTGTACGGATTGTGCAAACCGGTAGCAGCGACTGCGGGAGGCTCCGTCCACCCACCAGGACGTATTAGAATTTTATTGGCCAAGTGTGATTGGACACACAAGGAACTTGTTTTGGTGCATATGCTCTCAGTCTACATAAAAGAAAAGAAAAAGAAATACCTTCATCAAAGGTACAACATTTACAACATAAATGATGGTCATAGGTTGCAATTTAACCCTTAATGATAGCAACAAAAAGTTACAGTCATACAGTCATAAGTGGAAAGAGATTGGTGATGAAAACAATGAGAAGATTAATAGTAGTGTAGATTTAGTAAATAGTTTGACAGTGTTGAGGGAATTATTTGTTTAGCAGAGTGATGGCCTTCGGGAAAAAATTGTTCTTGTGTCTAGCTGTTCTGGTGTGCAGTGCTCTATAGCGTCGTTTTGACGGTAGGAGTTGAAACAGTTTATGTCCAGGATGCGAGGGGTCTGTAAATATTTTCACCGCCCTCTTCTTGATTCGTGCAGCATACAGGTCCTCAATGGAAGGCAGTGGAAGTCTTCAATGCGCGACTACTGCACATGTACACGCTCATATTTGCGAACCAATAGGGAAGGTAAGTGAATCCCACCTCTGAGCAGCATATACAGTAAGTCTGCTATTGCCATTATTATTATTGCAATATTTACATCCTATCGTATCTAAATATCTTCGGATGTTATGAACAGATGTGTTCTAATGGGTCTCTTGTGATGCTGTTATTAGATTGAGAAGTTGATCTCATATGATCTGTGTTGTGGTCCACCAGCAGCCTGCAGGGCTGGCAACAGAGTCGGACAGCGATGAGGCTGAGGTGAGGCCAGGGCCATCGGGAAGTGAGGTGCGGACTCCAGAGCCTCAAGAGACTGACAGTAGTGAGCAGAGGAACAGGAGGAGCCTGTTCCTAATGCACGCATGAGAAGAGCTGCCAGAAGGCAAAACAGCTCAAGCAGAGAGGACAACTCAGGAGTAGGGCCAAGAGATGATTGGTCCCTCCCATAAGGCTTAAAACAGACCAGCAACGGCGTTTGGTCTTTGCCAGAAAACAATGTTGGTAGCTTCATCTTCTGCTTTGTCTACGCCTTGCCTTTATTTTTTTTTGACTTCTGAACGTTTGCCAAGAAAGACCTTTGGCAGTTTGCCTAATTGGGCCAAGGTTTGCGATAGGACTGAGGAATTTGTGTTGGGAGGAATTTGTTTTAATTTGAGTTGAACGAAGCTGGGAATGAAGTAATTCTCAGCCGTTCAAATAAAGTTTGTTTGCTTTTTCACAGACTGAGTTTCCTACTACCTACTTGGGCCTGGGTCACAACAATCTGGTCCTATGAGTCACTGAAGCATTTCTCAACTTTGACAACTTTCAGAGGTATGGACTTCAATTCCCAGCATTTCCCAGTCAGCTGAGGAATTCTTGGATTTGAAGTCCACACCTCAGAAAGTTGCCAAGACTGAGAAATAATGAATTAGTGGCATCTTTTTGGAACATTATTTTCAAGAGAAAGAAAGAGAGATAGAATGGGATTTAATGGAGAAATTCTCCTTATGTTGAAGAGGTTGAATTATGTTCTAAAAATCTGGAATTCTACTGCTTTTGAGAAACTTTGATTATGCTGAGCATGGGAAATTGCTAAGCGAATTATTTTGGGAAATTGGAAAAGAATTATTATTCCAGATATTAGGGACAGGATTCAAAAATGTCCAATTTATTTATCCATTTTTGAAAAGGCAGACTTTCCAACTAATAAAAAAAATGATGCAATATGTTCCCCTTTGGCACAGATTTCATAATAGAATAGAATAGAATTTTATTGGCCAAGTGTGATTGGACACACAGGGAATTTGTCTTGGTGCATATGCTCTCAGTGTACATAGAGAGCATTTCACCGAGGCAGCCTTCGTCGGCGCCATCTTGTGTGATAATAGCACACAATAGAAAATAGCATTTTTAAAAATTTGGTATCTTCACACAGTTTAATACTTGAATATGCCTAGATTGTTCATACTGTATGTTATTTCTCTTTTGCTTATTATTGTTAATTAATCATGCTGTTTTAGTTTTTTTTAATTGTTTATAGTTTGTTTTTGTACCTTTCTGTGGTGTATGTTTTGAGACAAAGAAATAAACACATAAATAATAAGATCGATAATTATTGTCCATATTTGGAATTGTAAGAAGTTAGAAGTAACATGCCAACTAGTCTAAATATTTGATAGAAAATTGGTCATTGACGCAACCTAAAAGCGGAACGTCAGAGCTCAGGGCATATATAATTCCCTTTTCGGTTTTCCTAGCTTCTTATTACATTTAATAAGCTTTCTGTCTCTCCAGGAGACAGGTGAACTTCACCTGGCTAAAAGATAAATGAGAACTAATGGCTTTTATGTTTCAGAAACTGCTACCAGGGGCAGAGGAATCATTTTTTGAGCTCCTGGATCCTAGGTACAACTTGAAACCAATGATATATATATATATCATATATATATATCCCAAAGTGTACTCAGTCTACAACTTCCTCTCTAGAGCCAGAGTCTCCAATCTTGGCAACTTTAAGACTTGTGGACTTCAACTCCCAGAATTCCTCAACCAGTCATGCTGAGATGGGGAATTCTGGGAACTGAAGACCACACATCTTAAAGCTGCCACGTTTGGAGACCCCCCCCTGCTCTAGAGGAGTGATGTTTGAGCTGTCAAAGTCATGGCTGAAACAGCTGACCTAATGCTTAGTCTCTCTTTCTCTTTTCTCCTTCTTTGATACTCTCTTCTTCCCTAATTAAGGATTCCAGGCAGGGGCGGGTTTCAAAACTCATCACTACTGATTTGCTCATGGGTGCGCACGCACTCACACGTGCACCGCTTTTGTGCATATGCAGAAGCATCCGGGCGGGTGGGCGGAGCCTCCTGCTGCCACCACCGCCACTACTGGTTCTCCCGATCTGGTGTGAACCGGATCGGGCGAACCGGTAGCAACCCACGACTGATTCTAGGGAACTTGAAAAGTAGCACACCCGTTTGGGTAGTCCGAACAGGAAGACGTGTTTTGTCAAAGGAGAATAAAAGGAGACGGAAATTAAAGCTGACATCTTTGAAGTCCTGTTAAGATGACCTTGTGTGACTGTTGGGATTTGCAGCATGCTGAGCCTGTCAGATTTTACCAAACCAGAAAAAAAAAAAGTCATCTGAAAATCATGTCCCACAAGTAAGATAATTCTTTGGAGTCCTGGAGATCAAAGTTTAAGTATCTAACTTGCAGGAATGCTGCTGTTGTTGTGGCCAAAACCAAAAGGAAGAAGACGTTTTGTGGGCTGGTGCTTTGGGCAAAATAGTTTACTTGGATATAAGCTTTTTTTTTTCTCAAGTAGCTTGGTTCCTGGTAATTGAAAATGGCTGTGCTTGCTTGAAGGTCAGGAGCTTCCCGTCTTTAAATATCTTCCTGTGTGTGGTATGGGTAACTTATAGAGCTCTATCTATAATATATTGTTTGTGTTCTCTCTCCAAAGCATTCTAATTTAGTTGGGAATTCTTACTTTTTATCTGGGTTCCTCAATGCTTTTTTGCTTTACTCCTCCACCTTGGCTGCCTGGTTGCATTTGAGCTTAATTTAGATTTCCTATTTGCTTGCCAAATTTTAGTGCCTTAATATAGTTTGTGTGTGTATATGTAAAATGTCTCCTAATCTCCAGCAAATGAAAAAAAAAATGATAAAAGATGTGCATAGATTCATGTGCAGAAGACCAACATCAACTTGCAATAAACAATATTTGTTTACTGTATGTAAATAAATATTTATTTAGATAAATAAACAAAGCCATTTATTTAGCAATCTAAATAAATAAACAACTTCCAGATCCCTCTGAAACCCATCTGGGTCCATCACTTGATGAGGATGGACCAATCCAGAGGTGGTATTCAGCAGGTTCTGACCAGGGGTGAAATCCAGCAGGTTCTGGAGAACTGGTAGCGAAAATTTTGAGTAGTTCGGAGAACTGGCAAATACCACCTCTGGGTGGTCCCAGAGAGGGGTGGCAATGGAGATTTTGCAATATCCTTCCCCTGCCATGCCCACCAAGCCACACCCACCAAGCTACACCACACCCACTAAGCCATACCCACAGAACCAGTAGTAAAAAATTTGTATTTCACTGCTGGTTCTGACTATTTACAGAGAACTGGTAGTGTAAATTTTGAGTAGTTTGGAGAACTGGTAAATACCATCTCTGGCTGACCCCACCCCCCATCTATTCTCTGCCTCCCAAGTTCCAGCTGATCAGGAGGAAATGGGGATTTTGCAGTAACAATTCCCTGGAGTGGGGAGGGAATGGAGATTTTGCAGTATCTTTCCCTACCATGCCCATCATACCACACCAACCAAGCTACACCACGCCCACCAAGCCACGCCCGCAGAACCAGTAGTAAAAATGTTTGAATCCCACCACTGGATCAATCCAATGAGTCCAGTCTCCTTACAGGTGATGATAGTGACAGGGAATCCCATAGTAATCAGAACATGATCTGACCATGACAAGGGGGAGCCCAAAAGCTCTCCCAATTTTAGATCACATATCACTATCCCAACAGGGATACCAGATCTTGTATGAACATTGTTCTAATGGAAAATCACTTAAATATGAGCCAGTAGTATGCTGCCGCAGGTAAAGAAGCCAATGCAATTCTAGGCTGTATTAACAGAGGGATGGAATCAAGATCACATAATATAATATAATATAACAACAGAGTTGGAAGGGACCTTGGAGGCCTTCTAGTCCAACCCCCTGCCCAGGCAGGAAACCCTACACCATCTCAGTCAGATGGTTTTCCAACATTTTCTTAAAAATTTCCAGTGTTGGAGCATTCACAACTTCTGAAGGCAAGTCGTTCCACTTATTAATTGTTCTAACTGTCAGGAAATTTCTCCTTAATTCTAAGTTGCTTCTTTCCTTGATCAGTTTCCACCCATTGCTTCTTGTTCTACCCTCAGGTGCTTTGGAGAACAGCACGACTCCCTCTTCTTTGTGGCAACCCCTGAGATATTGGAACACTGCTATCATGTCTCCCCTAGTCCTTCTTTTTGTTAAACTAGACATACCCAGTTCCTGCAACCGTTCTTCATATGTTTTAGCCTCCAGTCCCCTAATCATCTTTGTTGCTCTTCTCTGCACTCTTTCTAGAGTTTCAACATCTTTTTTACAATGTGGCGACCAAAACTGGATACAATATTCCAAGTGTGGCCTTACCAAGGCATTATAAAGTGGCACTAACACTTCACGTGATCTTGATTCTATCCCTCTGTTTATGCAGCCCAGAACTGTGTTGGCTTTTTTGGCAGCTGCTGCACATGGCTGGCTCATATCCAAATGGTTGTCCACTAGGACTCCAAGATTCCTCTCACAGGTACTACTATTGAGCAAGGTACCACATATACAGTACCTGTGCGTTTTGTTTTTTGCCTAAATGTAGAATCTTCCTCTTTTCACTGTTGAATTTCATTTTGTTAGATAGCGCCCAATGTTCAAGTCTGTCAAGATCTTTCTGTATCTTGAGCCTATCTTCTGGAGTGTTGGCTATTCCTGCCAGCTTGGTGTCATCTGCAAATTTGATGAGTTCCCCATCTATCCCCTCGTCCAAGTCATTGATGAAGATGTTGAAGAGTATTGGGCCTAAAACAGAGCCTTGGGGTACTCCACTGCATACTTCCCTCCATGTGGATGTAGTTCCGTTGAGGACTACACGTTGAGTGCAGTTGGTCAGCCAGTTACAAATCCATCTGGTGGTGGTGCTGTCTAACCCACATTTTTCTACTTTATCTAGTAGTAGGTTATGGTCTACTTTATCAAATGCTTTACTGAAGTCCAAGTAAATTATATCGACAGCATTCCTCTGGTCTACTAATTTTGTCATTTTGTCAAAGAATGACAAAGTACATGAAGTACTAGCACCTCTTGATAAAGCCTTAGTAACACCACACTTAGAATATTGCATCCCTTCTTATAAAAAAGATGATGAGACTCTGGAAAGAGTGCAGAAAAGAGCAACAAAGATGATTAGGGGACTGGAGACTAAAATGTATGAAGAACGGTTGCAGGAACTGGGTATTTTTGGTCTAATAAAAAGAAGGACTAGGGGAGACATGATAGCAATGTTCCAATATTTGAGGGGTTGCCACAAAGAGGAATACAATGCACCACAAGACAAGACAAGAAACAATGGATGGGAATTAATCAAGGAGAGAAGCAACTTAGAATTAACGAGAAATTTTGTAACAGTTAGAACTTGCCTTCATAAGATGCTGGTGTTACATCAGTGGAAGCTTTCAAGATGAGACTGGACAGCCACTTGTCTGGAATGATATAGACTAGAGTCTGCTGCTTGAGCAGGGGTTTGGACTAGGACAGTCCAATTTTATGACTTGTGAGTTCAACTCCCAGAATTCCTCAGCCAACTTGTGCTGGCTAAGGAATTCTAGGTGTTGAAGTCCACAAGTTGTAAAATGGCCAAGGTTGGAGACCACTGGACTAAGAGACCTCCAAGGTCCCTTCAGTTGTCCCATGCCAGGCTCTAGATGACCTGGTATGGGACAGGTCATGAACTCCTGAGCGACTTCAGACCTCATTCCCAGAAAAAACTGACTAAAGTTCCCTGAAAGAAAACTAAACTTTCATTAGTCTTGAAACTCTACTGCCAACCCAGAGATGGAGTCAAGGAGCTCAGATGGAGAGGTTGCTTTGTAGCAGAAAGGTTGTAGAACTGAAACAACCCCAGCTGATCCTAGAGCCGAACCTAACAATCTCACATCTGGTCATCCATGGCCCTGACAGCCATAAGTGATTCCCGGATGACAATTGCCACACGCCCTACCAGCTGCCAGCTGCCATTACCTTAAAAACCTACCTGGGCATATGTCCCAAAGGGCCACCACTACCCCTTTTGGGCCCTGTCAGGTCTTGGTGACGCATACTAGGTCAGTCCTCCCAACCATAATGAGGAAGGCCTAACACAACAGAGAACATGCAACATAGAATCATAGGGCTGGAAGGGGCCTTAGAGGTCTTCTGCTCTAGGCCCCCAGCTCTCTCTCTCTCTCTCTCTCTCTCTCTCTCTCTCGTAAGTATTCGGCTCAAGGTTGATTCAGCCTTCCATCCTTTCTGGCCGGGTAAAGGAGGACCCAGATTGTTGGGGGCAATATGCTGACTCTGTAAACTGCTCAGAGAGTGCTGTAAAGCAGGGATCTCCAACTTTGGCAACATTAAGACTTGTGGACTTCAACTTTGCTGGCTGAGGAACTCTGGGAGTTGAAGTCCACAAGTCTTAACATTGCCAAGGTTGGAGACCCCTGCTGCAAAACACCATGGAGCGGTATGTTGTATAAGTTGAAGTGCTATTGCTATTATTTTTTATAAATAACTCAAGGCAGCAAACACACCCAATATACTTTCTTCCTTTCATTTTCCCCACAGCAACAGCCCTTTGAGGTGAGTTGGGGGGGGGGAGAGAGAGAGAGAGAGAGAGAGAGAGAGAGAGACTGGTTCAAGGTCACCCAGCTGTCTTTCATGGCTAAGGCAGGACTTGAACTCACAGTCTCCTGGTTTCCAGCCTGGTGCTTTAATTACAAGACCAAACTGGCATTTAGAAGCAGCCGCCTAAATCCAGGGCCTTTGGAGGTCTGCTATGGGGCTGAGAGAAAGAGCCTGAAACATGAAGCAGATAGATGGCATATCAAGATACACTTGTATTATCTCTGTTTTGATTTACTAGAGTTTCATATCAATACATGAAACAGGCTTCAGGCTATGTCCCTGAGGCTGGTACTTTAGTCCTCATGAGACCCCTGCATTAAATGTTAATCCACTCCTGACTCCGCTCAGCATCTTGTGCAAACAGGACTAGTGTGCAATTAATGAATAACCAGTAAGCTGGTTTACAACCTGTAGACTTTGGCTTCCTTAAGAAGGAATTCCTCCAATGCATTTTCTCCAAACGCCTTCCGATCTGGATACTACAGCTTCTTTTTGCTTGGGTGCTATGATTTTTCCCAAGAATTTTTTTTACGTTTGCGCTTATTTTGTCACTACCTGTGCTCATGTGCCTTTAAAAAGCACCTTGGGAGCTTCCAGGAAGTGGGCCAGTGGGGGGGAGGGGGAAACGTCTTTGAAAACTTAATATACCTGGGAAAAGTCAACGGTAAAAAAGCTAGACATAAAGCCACTCAAGGTGTCCCCGATAACCTAAGAATAAAAGTTGAAGTTGGCTGGCATTCAAGAAGGGACGATCACTTCCCTGAAGTGACATTTTGCATAGTTAAACAAGATTGGGAATTGCACAAGATATATAAAGCAGTCTTGTTGAGACTTGATTGTACACTTTGCGCCTGGAACAGGCGGCCTAAATCGTTCCTTTATGAAGGGTTGGTCTCTTCCTGCAGGCCTGTACATATATTATGCATGGTTGCAAAACAGGAATAGTGGCGGCAGGAGGAAAAAAAAAATGTCTTTGGAATTCAACCATTTTACACAGAGAGCAGTTGAGTTCTATGCACCGGGGAAGGAAAGCTAGCAGGGCACTCAAAAGGTATGCGCACAAAACAAACACAACATCGAACTGCAGTTCTGCTTTTGGGAACGCAAAGCACAACTGTTTTAATCTTAGTCTCGTATTCTCAATAAACCCCTCAAATTCACAGTGTCTTTAAAGCAGGAGTGTTCAACCTTGGCAGGTTTAAGATTATGGACTTCATCTCCCAGAGTTCTGTTCAACAACAGAATGATAGAGTTGGAATGGACCTTGGAGGTCTTCTAGTTCCAATCCCCTGCTCAAGCAGGAGACCCTCTACCGTTTCAGACAAATAGCTGTCCAATCTTAAAAACCTCCAGTGATGGAACACCCATGAAGGCAAGCCATTGTTGTTGTTGTTAGTTGCGAAGCCGTGTCCGATCCATTGCGATCCCATGGACAACATTCCTTCAGGCCTTCCTGTCCTCTACCATCCTCTGGAGTCCATTTAAGCTCACGCCGACTGCCTCAGTGATTCCATTCAGCTATCTCATTCTCTGTTGTCCCCTTCTTCTTATGCCCTCAGTCTTTCCCAGCATTAGGCTCTTCTCCAGTGAGTCCTTCCTTCTCGTTAGGTGGCCAAAGTATTTGAATTTCATCTTCAGTATCTGGCCTTCTAAAGAGCAGTCAGAGTTGATTTCCTCTAGGACTGACCAGTTTGATCACCTTGCAGTCCAAGGGACTCTCAGGAGTCTTCTCCAGCACCATAGTTCAAAGGCCCCAATTCTTTGGTGCTCAGCCTTTCTTATGGTCCAACTTTCATAGCCATACATTGCAACTGGCCTTGACTATACACACTTTTGTTGGCAGGGTGATGTCTCTGCTTTTTAGGATGCTGTCCAGATTTGCCATAGCTTTCCTCCCCAGGAGCAAGCGTCTTTTAATGTCTTGGCTGCAGTCCCCATCTGCGGTGATCTTGGAGCCCAGGAAAATAAAATCCAAAAATATAAAAATAAAAGTACCAAAAGGCAAGCCATTCCACTGATTAATTGTTCTCATTGTCAGGAAATGACAATGTTCTAAGTCAGGGGTCTCCAATCTTGGCAACTTTAAGACTTGTGGACTTCAACTCCCAGAATTCCTCAGCCAGCAAAGCCACAAGTCCACAAGTCTTAAAGTTGCCAAGGTTGGAGACCCCTGTTCTAGGTTGCTTCTCTCCTTGGTTAGTTTCCATCCATTGCTTCTTGTCCTGCTTTCAGATGCCTTGGAGAATAGGTTGGCCCCCTCTTCTTTGTGGCAGCCATTTAGATATTGGAACACTGTTAGACATAACATAACATAACATCAGAGTTGGAAGGGACCTTGGAGGCCTTCTAGTCCAACCCCCTGCCCAGGCAGGAAACCCTACACCATCTCAGTCAGATGGTTATCATGTTCACTTCCCTGTGGTA
The DNA here is from genome assembly GCF_028640845.1 of Ahaetulla prasina. NCBI lineage: Eukaryota > Metazoa > Chordata > Lepidosauria > Squamata > Colubridae > Ahaetulla > Ahaetulla prasina. Next base: position 16,880,943 of record NC_080541.1, read on the forward strand.
CTTTTCTCTGAGTGCAAATATCAGCTTCACTTAGAGGATGTTCCATAGGAAGGTAATAGGAAAGGAAAGCAGGAATATCTACTCCAGATTTGCTTTCCTTGTGGTAGAAACTTGATTTCATGTCCTGGGGTTAATCTTTGCAGAATCTTGCCTGCCACAGATAAAACTAAATTTGGAGATGAAGTAGTTGCAGAATAAATCCTGCAATCCGCATGCTGTGAAATTGTTGAATGCATCCAGCAAATTATCTGAAGAAAAAAAAAAATCTCACCTGAGGAACGTGATGCACAGCTAAAGAAGTACAGGTAGTCCTTGACTTACGACCACAACTGTGCCCGAAATTCCTGTTGTTAAGCGAGACATTTCTTAAGCGAGTTTTGCCCCATTTTACCACCTTTCTTGCCACAGTTGTTAAGTGAATCACTGCAGGGGTTCAGTTAGTAACATGGCTGTTAAGTGAATCTGGATCCCCCATTGGCTGTGCTTGCCGGAAGGTCGCAAAAGGAGATCGCGTGACCTTGGGACACAAGTATGAACCAGTTGCCAAGCCTCTGTGGCCACGTGACCACGGGGAGGCTGCAATGGTCGCAAGTGTGAAAAACGGTGATAAACCAACTTTCTTCTGTTGTACAACAATTTTGTACTGTTGTAACTTTGAACAGTCACTAAGCAACCTGTTGTAAGTCGGGGACTATCTGTACCGGTGGTGGGATTCAAATTTTTTTACTACTGGTTCTGTGGGCGTGATTTGGTGGGCGTGGAAGGGGAAGGATACTGCAAAATCTCCATTCCCTCCGCTCTCCTGGGGAAAGGATAATGCAAAATCTCCATTCCCTCCGCTCTCCTGGGGGAAGGTTACTGCAAAATCCCCATTTCCTCCCAATCAGCTGGGACTTGGGAGGCAGAGATTAGATGGGGGCAGGGCCAATCGGAGGTAGTTTTTACCGGTTCTCCGAACTACTCAAAATTTCCGCTACCGGTTCTCCAGAACAGGTCAGAACCAATGGTGGATTGCCTCCGGTTCGGACCGATTTGCAAGAACCAGTGGTAAAACTGGCGGGAGGCTCCACCCACCGACCCGGATGTAATCAGGAAGTTTCTGTGCACGCGCAGAAGCGCGTGTGCGTGGTCCTGTTACGAACTGGTAGTAAAGGTAAATAAAACCCACCCCTGGTCAGAACCTACTGAATACCACCTCTGATCTGTACCATCATTGCCCCCTACTACCCCCTGCATTCCAGTTTTGGTCGCCACGATGTAAAAAAGATGTTGAGACTCTAGAAAGAGTGCAGAGAAGAGCAATAAAGAAGATTAGGGGACTGGAGGCTAAAACATATGAAGAACGGTTGCAGGAACTGGGTATGCCTAGTTTAATGAAAAGAAGGACTAGGGGAGACATGATAGCAGTGTTCCAATATCTCAGGGGTTGCCACAAAGAAGAGGGAGTCAAACTATTCTCCAATGCACCTGAGGGTAGAACAAGAAGCAATGGGTGGAAACTGATCAAAGAAAGAAGCAACTTAGAACTAAGGAGAAATTTCCTGACAGTTAGAACAATCAATAAGTGGAACGACTTGCCTGCAGAAGTTGTGAATGCTCCAACACTGGAAATTTTTAAGAAAATGTTGGATAACCATCTGACTGAAATGGTGTAGGGTTTCCTGCCAGGGCAGGGGGTTGGACTAGAAGGCCTCCAAGGTCCCTTCCAACTCTGTTGTTATATTATATTACTATTTAAGTCATTTTTTTTTCAGTGCCATTGTAACTTCGAACGGTCCCTAAATGAACTGTTGTAAGTTGTGAACTATCTGTATTGTCTTACAGTTCCATCTCATGGTGCATGTAAAATCGGTTTGGCGTCCCTGCTCTTCCCTCCCTACCCTCTTTCTGAGGCCGCCCTCAGTGCTCCTGATGGAATGCTCTCCTGCTTACACAACTACCATGGTGATAGATAGATAGGAAATGTAGCACAGACTCGTCATTCAAGGCTGATGAAAGTCTAATTTGAATTTTTTGTTTTTGTTTTTAACTTTTACGCCTGGCGTTTTCTGCCTTAACTATAAGGCCCTGTCTTCCTTGAAGTGACTTTGCTTCGGCTCTGTTTTATTTATTTTTTCAAAAATAAATAAATTCATCTCCAATGGCAACATATGGAATCCTGACATGTCAGGGCCGTGTCCTGAAATAACAGGGTACCGAGAACTCAGCTGGCACAAGACACCGAGATGACCTGGAAGTGTGCAATTTCAGGTAATTGACTGCTAGATCTTTTTTCTAAAAGATGCACTTTGACCATCAGGGCTCAGAAGGAGAGGAAATGAATGCCAACGGTCTGTTTTAGAAAATAAAGGAGAGATAATGGGTGGCGCTTTTTTTTTTTTTTTTAAAGTCATATAATCGTGACAGCGATTGCGGCTTTGTAAATTTGGCAGAATGCAGTCAGAAAAACAAGCTGTTGTCGAGGATGGATCTTCCTTGTTTGATCAGCAAAAAATTGTGTAGTATTGTATATACCAGGGGTCTCCAACCTTGGCAACTTTAAGACGTGGACTTCAACTCACAGAATTCCTCAGCCTGCACAGCTGAGATATTGTGGCAGCCCGAGATATTGGAAGACTGCTATCATGTCACCCCTAGTTCTTCTTTTCATTAAACTAGACATACCAGTTCCTGCAACCGTTCTTCATATGTTCCAACCTCCAATCCCCTAATCATCATTGTTGCTCTTCTCTGCATTCTTTCTAGAGTCTCCCCATTTTTTTATATCTTGGTGACCAAAACTGGATGCAGTATTCCAAGTGTGGCCTTATCAAGGCATTATAAAGTGGTACTAACACTTCACGTGATTTTGATTCTATATCACATGCATGTCAAAAAGAGCAGGACTTCAGTTTTGCAATTGCAACAGCCAATTGGATGTTTTGGATCTTCCCTAGCCCTGCTGATGTCCTGGTGCCTTAACAATTGCAGTGATTTGTTTTACAACCATAGCCAAAAAAAAAAAGGGGGGGGGTTTAAAATCAGGTGTGCCTCGCTTATCAACCGCCTTGCTTACCAACAGAAATTCTGGACCCAATTATAGTTGTAAGTTGAGGACTACCCACCTGTATTGAAACAATTTGTGTTGTTTTGTTATTATTTTTCTCTTTTTGTTTCAAGCCCCCTGCAAGCTGCCTGGAACTGTATTTGTCAAGGGGATAGCCATCTAAATCACATGAATGAACGCATTTTCCTTTATTTATTTTGAATGAATGAACGAACGAATGAATGAAGCCTATTTCTGTATTTTACAATATGGCCATGATTTCCAGAGCGTATGATTCATAGTAATATCCTTTTTTTAAAAGCAGCAATACTGCCACTTCCTCTTCTTTCTTTCTTTTTTAAAAAATAAGTATTTGGTTCAGGAGACGTGTGATTGTAAAAGGTGTTGAAATTTTATAGCACCTGATTATGCAAACTCCGGTAATAAAGGACAAGAGAAGAAAGCACGCGGCAAATATTTTGTGAGGATGAAACATCGGCGGCTTCCCTTTCATGATGATAACGCTGAAGAATGTTTGCACTTTTTCTGAATGGCAGGGCTGTAACAATCTGAATCAGTGGTGAGTAAGCAGATGTTCAGCTGAGAGCTTCCGTTCGGGCACATTATACTGCTGACGCTCAAAGGCTATTTGTGAATGAGGGCTTCACTTTCCCGTGGTATTTTTAGATAATTGAAATGGTAGCATGTCCTTGAAAAGTACCTTGCTGTATGAGATGTAAGCCCTTCTTTTTCAGGGGCCTAAGAGATCTCTTATGCATGGTTTCCCAACCTTACAAAAATATCAGTCCCGCTTAGGAATGAAGTCGGGATTCCCAGGTGGTGTATCTCCCTGGATCTTGCTGAGGCTAAATTTAGATTTTTTCCCCCATTCCCAATAGATCTATGGCCTAAGGAACCTTAACAGGAGTGATATCACTTTAATGGGCCTCTGTGGCTCAGACTGGTAAGACAGTCTGTTTTTAACACAGCTGCCTGCAATTACTGCAGGTTCTAGTCCCACCAGGCCCAAGGTTGACTCAGCCTTCCATCCTTTATAAGGTAGGTAAAATGAGGACCCAGATTGTTGGGGGCAATAAGTTAACTTTGTATATAAATATACAAATAGGATGAAGACTATTGCTAACATAGTGTAAGCCACCCTGAGTCTTCGGAAAATGGCGGGATATAAATGCAAATAAATTTTTTTTAAAAATTAAATTAAATGGTTATCGTTTCCTGGGATGGCAGGGGAGGTGTATCAGGCTCATTTTTAACAGAATAGCAGAGTTGGAAGGGACCTTGGAGGTCTTCTAGTCCAACCCATTAGTCTAACAGGAAACCCTATACCAGGGATGGCTAACCTTTTTGCTGTCGCGTGCCAAAAGCGGGGGGACCGCAGGGGAGTCACGCGTGCACATGCTCGCACCCATAATTCAATGCGCCCTGTCCCTTCACACATGTGTGCGCGACCCCACTGCACGACCCCCGCTTTTGGCACACGATGGCAGGGTGGGCCCAGTAGGCCCATTTTTCACTCTCCCGAGGCTTTCTAGGAGCCTGAGGAGGGCGAAAATGGCCTTTCCCACCCCTCCGGAGGCCCTCTGGAGGCTGGAAGCATCCCGTTTCCCAACTTCCGGTGGGACTGGAAGGCCCGTTTTTCACTCTCCCGAGGCTCCAGAAGCTTTCTAGGAGCCTGGGGAGGGTGAAAACGACTTTCTCCACCTCACCGGAAGCCTTCCGGAAGCCAGAAATGGCCCTTTTCCCGACTTCCGGTGGGCCCGGAAGACCCAAAAATCAGCTGGCCAATGCGCACATGCTTGCTGGAGCTGAGTTAGGGCAACGCTTACGTGTCCACAGATTTGGCTCCGTGTGGCACGCCTGCCATAGGTTCGCCACCACGGCCCTTTACCATTTCCAGGCAAATTGCTGTCCAATCTCTTCTTAAAAACCTCCAGTGTTGGAGCACCCACAACTTCTGAAGGCAAGCTGTCCTCAATGGCAGAAAATTTCTTCTTAGTTCTAGGTTGCTTCTCTCCTTGATTAGTTTCCATCCATTGCTTCTTCTTCTACCTTCTGGTGCTTTGGAAATTAAGATGACTTCCTCTTCTTTGTGGCAGCCCCTCAAACATTGGAACACTCCTGTCATGTCACCCCAGTCCTTCTTTTCACTAGACTAGACAAACCCAATTCCTCCAATTGTTCTTCATATGTTTTAGCCTCCAGTCCCCTAATCACCTTGGTTGCTCTTCTCTGCACTCTGCAACATCTTTTGTATATTGTGGTGACCAAAACTGGATGCAATATTCCAAGTGCGGTGGGAGTCCTTGTGATTCCCCCCCCACACTTCTTTTTAGCAGCAAAAAGACTTAATTCTTTCATTTTAGACAAAAATCCCTGTTTTGCTGTTGCGATACTTCCCAGAATGCCCTCTAGCAATGCCATATTGTATGTTTGCATGGCAATTCCATGAAATGCTACAACGAAACAGCGCTATAGGTAGTCCTCAACTTAATAGCTATTCATTTAGCAACCGTTTGAAGTTGCAACGGCACATATGACTTATCCCTGCACTGAACAACAATTGCAGCATCCTCAGGGTCGCATGAACAAAAAAGGCACCTAACAACAGGTATGTATTTAGGGCAGTTGCGTCTTCCTGGGGCCACGTGATCAGCATTTGTGAGCTTCCCAGCCAGCCTTTGACAAACAACGTCAAGGGGGCAAACTGAATTCACTTAACGGCTGCATGTTTCACTTAACAACTGCAGTGATTCATTTTAACAATTGCGGCAAAAAAAAAATGGATGTAACAACCCTCTTTCTTAGCAATGTAAATTCTGATCCCAGATGTGGTTGTATGTCGAGGACTACCTGCAGGAAGAACCCCATGTTCTCTGACAAGAAAATTAAAAGATCCATAAATCCTATATATTTTCAGAAGTAAGAATCCTGCTCCTCTATTCTACTGACTATCAAGTCGACCTGCAAATTTATTCCTGGGATGTTTTATTTTATATTTTTTAAAAAATCAGACTTACATGGAAGTCAATTGCTGGAACCATTTGACTCTGCAAAGTGGGCAGTAAAACGTATATCTGTACAACATATATCTATTATAGTACATGGATATTAACGTTCTTTGTGCATTGTAATGATCTGTATTTATGTTTGTGTGCTTAATGGTCTATATTTACGCACAATAAAACACTGTTTTAATGATGAATGCAGACCTGCTACCTGTGCTGCCTACACTGGGGAACACAATCATGACCATGAGGATGGCAAATACAGTCACTCTAGGTGTGAAATGTAAAATGTGTTACTACCGGTTCTGTGGGCGTGGCTTAGTGGTGGTGGGGTAATGTGAATGGGTGGGTGTGGCCAACCTTTTCTTTTTTTACTTTTAAAAGCATTTTTTTCTACAACCTCTTCGGCTGAAGAGGTTGTAAAAAAATGCTTTTAAAAGCCTGTGATGATCAGACAACTCAGCTGGGATTGCCAGAGGAAAAAATGCTTTTAAAGGGTTCTGACGAACCCAGCTGAGATGCACGATCATCAGAGGCTTTTTTTTTTTTCTTTTAAAAGCATTTTTTTGGCCGAAGAGAAAATGCTTTTAAAAGTAAAAAAACCCAAAACTCTGATGATCGCGCGGCTCAGCTGGGGCGGGGTGGAGGGGGCAGGGATTTTTGCTACTGGTTCTCCAAACCACCCACTGCCATTGCTACCGGATCGGGTGATCCGGTCCAAACTGGGAGCATTTTACCCCTGAGTCACTCCTGCACAACTTCTTTTCTATGTAAAATATTGCAGATTGGCAAGATTCAGCAAAGCTTCAGCATATTTTGAATGGGAATTTTAGCTGTAAGACAACAGTTCAGGTATCTGCAGATTGATGTTGCAGTTCAGTTATCTGCAGATTGATGTAATTATCTCAGTGCTACCAATAAGACATTTCTTCAGAGTTAGTTTGATGCAGCTGTTAAAGTATCAATCCAGAAACAGAGGAACTGTGAGTTCTAATCCCACTTTAGGAATGAAAGCTGACTGAATTACTTTGGGTTAATTTACCAGGAGACTGTGAGTTCTAGTCGCGGCTTAGGCATGAAAGCTGCCTGGTGACTTTGGGCCAATCAGCAGGAGACTGTGAGTTCTGGTCCCATTTTAGGCATGAAAGCTGCTGGGTGACTTTGGGCCAATCACCAGGAGACTGTTTGTTTGTTTATTTGTCAAACATGTAGAAGATAGCAGGTATAGGTATAAACATAAACACAAAGGAAGTAAGTACAGATAAATGGGGACAGTAGGACAGGGACGGTAGGCAAGCTATTGCGCTTATGTACGACCCCTTTATGGATCTCTTAGGAATGGGGTGAGGTCCACGGTAGACAGTTTGAAGTTGAAGGTATGGAGGTTTGAGGAAGTAATAATGGAGTCAGGCAGAGCATTCCAGGCATTGACCACTCGGTTGCTGAACTCGTATTTTCTGCAATCAACTTTGGAGCAGTTTACCTTGAGTTTGTAACAATTGTTTGCCCGTGTACTATTGTGATTAAAATTGAAGAAGTCATTGACAGGCAAGATGTTGTAGCAGATGATTTTGGGTACTATGCTTAGATCGAACCGCAGGCAGCATAGTTCCAGATTGTCCAAGTCCAGAATTTCAAGTCTGGTGGCATAAGGGAATCTTTTGTGAGTAGAGGAGTGGAGGACTCTTCTCGTGAAATACCTCTGGACTAGAATCAACAGAACTGTTGATTCTAGTTCTGCCTTAGGCACAATGCCAACTGGTTGACCTTTGGCGAGTCAGTCTCTCAGTCTTAGGAAGAAGACAATTTCAAACTACTTCTGAAAAACCTCACCTGGAACTTGCCAAATAATTTTTTTTTCTTGAATGGAAGAAATAAAAAGTCATTCTAGATTATTTTTGTAAAACTACTTGTTAATAAAAGACTTCTGGAGAATTTTGCCTTGGGGAGGAGGAAGGGGGAGCCTAATGAGATCTGAATGAAAGGTTTCCCAGCTTCTTCCTATCCAAGCTGTTCATCGCGGATGCTAATTTGGGACAACAAAGTCCAGAAATTAGGAGTTGTGGTGGGGATGTTTCGAGACAGGGGTGAAATCCAGTAGGTTCTGACAGGTTCTGGAGAACTGGTAGTGGAAATTTTGAGCAGTTCAGTGAACAGGCAAATACCACCTCTGGCTGGCCTCAGAGTGGGGAGGGAATGCGGATTTTGCAATACCTTTCCCCTGACATGCCCACCAAGCCACTCCCACCAAGCCACACCAAGCCACACCCACAGAACCGGTAGTAAAAAAAAAATTGGATTTCACCACTGCTTCAAAATCAGGATCATCCTCAGGAAGAGATCGTCCTACTAGTTCAAAGGATCCTCCCCTATGCTCTGTATTCGTATTTCTTTCTTTTCCAGAGAGATTGTGAATCTGCTGTAAGGGGATGAAAGAGAAAGTTCATTAACAAAAATGAGAACATGAAGAGAGAAATATGGGTGGGGGAATGTAGGCCTCCCTAAAGGATATACTGTATTGGCTTGTCCAGGCCCCTTCTCTTTTCTGGCAATGTCATGGCTCTGAGAGGAGGAATAATAATTGTAGCATCTCCTATTAACTCTGTTCTCAGAGGTTTCTTTCCCACCCCTGCCAAGATATTCTCCGAGGCAAAATTCTTTGAGACTTCTCTGCATAGGAATTGGCAGAGATACTTGCAAGCCCTTTCCAAGCGATTACTGTTCAGGAGGCTGATTACTTATTCTTTAGCACGCAAAGTTTGTGTCATTTTTTTCTCTTCATCCGATCATCCTATAGGAACACAGACTCATCAGGTTGGAAGGGCCTTGTGGGGTGGGGACGACAGCGGGCAGGAATCCTCAGGCAAACGGTGGCTCAGGAATTCTGGGAGTTGAAGTCCACAAGTCGTCAAGGGGTCATAGGTCCCCACCTCTGAAGTATTGGAAGACAGTTATCATATCGTCCTTTAGGCCAGGGGCATCCAACTCAATTTCATTGAGGGTCGCATCAGGGTTGTGTTTGATCTTGGGAGACTGGGGTGGGTGTGGCAACAGGGGCATGGCCAACTTGACATCTGTTTTAGTCCATAATGGCCTTCTGCAGAAGACTGTAGGAGGCCATTGCAGTCAAAAAAAGGAGCTCGGGAGGGCTATGTGTGGCCTCTCGAGCTCTGTTTTTGCTGGCAGAGGCACTGCAGGCTGGTCTTTCACTGTTTCCAGGGCAGCCCCATGGGTCTGTTATGGTCCGCCAGCAGCCTGCAGAGCTAGCAATGGAGTTGGACAGTGATGAGGCTGAGGAAGAACATATGGACCAGTCCTGGAGGCTGCGGAAGGCCCGGATGAGGGCTCTGCATCAGAGGCTGAGGTGTGGCCAGGGCCATCGGAGAGTGAGGTGTGGACTCCAGAGCTTCCAGAGGCTGACAGTAGTGAGGCAGAGGAACAGGAGGAGCCTGTTCCTAATGCACACATGAGAAGAGCTGCCAAAAGGCAAGTGCAGCTCAAGCAAAGAGGACAACTCAGGAGTAGGGCCAAGAAATGATTGGCCCTTCCCATAAGGCTTAAAACAGACCAGCAATGGCATTTGGGCTTTGCCGGAAAACAATGTTGGTAGCTTTGTCTTCCGCTTCGTCTATGTCTTGCATTTATTTTTGTGACTTCTGAACGTTTGCCAAGAAAGGCCTTTGGCAGTTTGTCTAATTGGACCAAGGTTTGTGAGATAGCTGAGGAATTTTGTGTTGGGAGGAATTTGTTTTAATTTGAGTTGAATGACGCTGGGAATGAAGTAATTCTCAGCTGTTCGAATAAAGTTTGTTTTTTCACAGACTGAGTTTCCTACTACCTACTTGGGCCTGGGTTACAACAGGGTCACATCTAAGCACCCCATGGGCCAGATCTAGCCCATGGGCCTTGAGTCTGACACCCCTGCTTTAGGCTAAATAAACTAGTTCCTTCAACTCTTCCTTATTGTATTTGGCTTCTATCTTCTACACTCTTTCTAGTTCTTCAGAACAGAAGCAGACACAATATTCTGTCTGATTGGTGCAGTATTGCACGAAACATTTGATGCCAGATTTATGTTGATACACCCCAAGATTGCTCTCGCTGTAAGATAGATGAAAAACAAAACAACAAGAGCTTATTTAAGAACTGTAACAAGTTCTTGTTGAAGACTATCCTGCAGACTCATACGGCTTATTGAAGAGTTCAACTTCCAAGGTTTAAAGTAAGCACACATTGCAATAAGCCACAATTTCTTCAACCACAGTTTATTGAATAAGGCAGAAAGCTGTTCTGTCCCCCTCCCCACCTCACAGAGAAGACGCAGAGATGCGTGTCCCACAGTCCTTTATATTTACATCAGACCTGACTTTCTGTAGTGGATGACAGACTTGGCAGCGACAGTGCAAAGGCCTGCCAAGTTCCGAGTTCCTTATCTCTTACGGAGACAGAAGCCCACATGTCCAAAATTCATTGCCAAGAGCTCACAGAAAAATCCTTTGCACAGTCCAGGCCTTTTAACTCCCAAACGACCGATCTGCAGTTCACACTTGGTAGCTTTTTGTCCATCACAAAGGCCAGATGGCAACTCTACCCGCTTTTATCCCCTGTGGGGTGTGGCTCAGTGACTCAGCAATCTCTGGGTCTGCCACGCCTCTTCCTTTGCTGCGCATGCTTATCTTTTCGTCGCTGCCTTGGGTCAATCCAAGATTGATCTTCAGCAGCTGGAACCTGAGGCGTTGCCAGGGAAGAGGAGGGTCTGGGAGAGGGAGGCCTTGTCAGCTCCTCCCCATCACTCTCAGAGTCATCCTCCTCCATGAAGACAGGCTCGGGGGCCGGAGTCACAACAAAAGGGCTAGGTATGCTCAGCATGAGAAGAGCTAGATATTGTGGCCCACCAGCTGCCAGCAGAGCTTGCGGAAGACTCGGACAATGAGGAGGTCTTTCCTTTGCTTGGAAAGCCTATGTTCATAGTCCTCAGTGAGGTGCTTTTGCTGAGCTTCCTTCTTGGTCATTTGAATTGAGCCAGCTGTTTTGCCAACTCTTTCTCATAGTGACTGCTTCGCTTCAACAACTGCTTCCTGTTGGAGCCCTAAGGGCCCGGGCAGGGAGGCGAGGAGTGGCTGGTGAGGTGCCCCTCGATGTGAGTGACATCGAGTTGGTCACGCCCACCTAGTCACATGACCACTTAGCCACGCCCACCCAGCTGGTCATTAGGCAGATCATATTGGTAGCCACGGGATTTTAAATTATGAATTTAGTGGTCCCTGAGGTCCAAAAGGTTGGTGACCCTGGTATAGAGTTACCCATTTGAGCAGGGGGTTGGACTAGAAGACCTCCAAGCTCCCTTCCAACTCTGTTATTCTGTTGTTCCTTGCAGGCATTCCCAGCCTTTCTACTCTGCCCAAAATGCAAAGAGTTACCCTGTAGGAGAGAGAGAGAGGCAGGCAGCATAATAAATAAATAATTATGTTATTCAGAATAACGTTATTCTGATATTTTATAACCAAGGCAAGACTAGAACTCAGTTTCGTGGTTTCTAGCGTGGCACTTTAACCACTACCTCAAATGGCTCTGATAAGATTGATCACAGCTAAAGTCTTACTCTGGATCTCCAATTTCTTTTAGTGTTTGCTTTCTCAGCTTCCTCTCTCTTGCAACAAGGGAGTCCTTATGCAGACATTACAGCTGCACTCCTTTGCCCCTGACACCGAAACACATTTTCCCTTAACTGCAGGACATTTGTCTCTCTTCGGATGCCTGCACTGCCTAGATTTTCTTTTTATCATCCGGAGAAGAGTAACCGCCTAATTAGCCAGCCCAACAGTACTGCTGAGCAAGGAGATATTCTTATCGGTTCCCATTATTGTGATCATTTGCACACAAAAAAACCCCTTTTCTATCTTTCTTTAGCCTGACTTCATTAAACAAGGAAGACAAAAAAAGAAGAAGAAGAGGGAGGAGGAGGAGGAGAAGGAGAAGGAGAAGGAGAAGGAGAAGAAGAAGAAGAAGAAGAAGAAGAAGAAGAAGAAGAAGAAGAAGAAGAAGAAGAAGAAGAAGAAGAAGAAGAAGAAGAAGAAGAAGAAGAAAAGTGAGGGTGAAGGAAACATGGAGGTTTGCATCAGGTTGATACATTCTTAGATTCATGCATCTGTTCCGAACTTTAATCTTGAATTGTGCTTTTCAGCATTAGAATGTCCCTTCTCTTGGTCTTTTTTCCACTGCCTGGTCTCTACTGCAAGGAATCCCTCAGATATCTATTAAGCCTTTAACAAGAATATTCTCTGCCAAGTCAGCATCTCTGATTTGCTAATGAGTCCTTTCATTGCTAACCTCTTAAGTGTGTTGGCTGCTGTTTCATAAATATAACACTGCTGTGCTCAAGTCTTTACACCCATGGATATGTTGTGTCTGGGTGCAGAAGAGGAGTAAAGCATTGTGAGGAATGTAGTGGCCAAAATTGTGGAAACCTTTTGGGAAAAGTGTATCGTTTGATGGCTAATAACAGCACTTTTTTTTGGAGGGGGGGGGAGTTTCAAGATAATCCTATTCCACTGCTGGAAAGGCCTGGGAATAGCCCAGACCTTAACCCAGTTGAAAATCTGTGGAGCCAACTAAAGAAACTTGTTAGTCAGAAGCGACCCAGCAAAATAAAACCCAGTTAACAGAAGAAACATTCCATCTTGGTTTCACATTATAACAGCTGCAGAACTAAAAGACTTGGCTAACTCCATAGGAAGACATGGCTTAGGACCGGGATACCTTTGAGACCGCCTTCTGCCACCAATTGCCTCCCAACGACCCGTGCGCTCCCACAGAGTGGGCCTCCTCAGGGTGCCGTCGACCAAACAATGTAGGTTGGCGACCCCCAGGGGGAGGGCCTTCTCTGTGGCGGCACCAGCCCTGTGGAACGAGCTTCCTCCGGGATTACGACAACTCCCCGACCTCCAGACCTTCAGACGTGAACTGAAGACTTTATTATTTCAGCGCGCTGGACTAGCCTAAGAATAAAATGTTTTAACTAAATTTTAAGGGTTTTCTAATGGGTTTTTATCGTTTTTAGTGATTTGGCTATGATAATATTTAGTTTTAATTGGGTTTTTAATGCTTATTTATTATATTGTTTTTTAATATGCCTGTGAACCGCCCTGAGTCCTACGGGAGATGGTGCGGTATAAAAGTATGATTAATAAATAAATAAATAAATAAATAAATAAATAAATAAATAAATAAGACTTTGTAAGGCTGTAATTCATGCTAAAGGTTACCCAACTAAGTATTAACTGACACTAGGATAATTTTTGTATAGCTCATTTTTTCTACATGTTTCATTTTTCTTCTTTATACTGTATCTGCTATTCTAATAGCAAATCCTTCATAAAAGTCATTGCATTACATTCTTGATTCAATTATCTTTCCATTGATATATAATTTTATGGTACTACAAAAAAAAGTGGTATTATTAGCTAGTTTTAGAAAATACACACAGAGACACAGACACAGAGAGACACACACACTCACACACAATTATAATCAGGGATTCCTCTTCTCCTATTGTATGTGAATTCTCTGTTTTTGAACTTCAAGACTCCTAACGCTGCCTTTTCCTTGTCAACAACAGTTCCAATTTCCTCTACACAACATAACCCAACTGAGCACCGGTATCGCTCCTGGCTTCCCAGTTTCCCTTCAACCTTGCCCAAATGCCAATTAAAAATGTCAAAATCCAAAGGCAATATTAAGTGGAAGAGGGACATTTGTTTGCTCTTGCAGTTTATTGGCACTGATATCTGATTCCACTCCAGATTAAAACAAGTATATGGAAAACATTCCCAGTGATGCTAAATCACAATAATAAGTTTTAAGGTAAATTTCCAAATCAATGGAATCTGAAAAACAGTTCAAAGATTGGAAAGGTAGGCAGGAGATAGATAGATAGATAGATAGATAGATAGATAGATAGATAGATAGATAGATAGACAGACAGACAGACAGATAGATAGATGATAGAGAGATAGAGAGATAGATAAGATAGATAGATGATAGATAGATGATAGATAGATAGATAGATAGATAGATAGATAGATAGATAGATAGATAGATAGATAGATAGATGGATGATAGGTAATAGATAAAAATAGATAGAGGTAGAGATGATAGATGTGATAGGTAATAGATAGGTAGGTAGGTAGCAGTAGTGATATTCAGACGGTTCTATCCGGTTCGCACAAACCAGTAGCAGTGGTGGGGGAAGGCTTCACCCACCCTCCTGGATGTAATCACATCCATTTTTGATGCATGCACGGAGGTGGTGCGTGCGAGCACGCTCACATTTGCGAACTGGTAGCAAAGGTAAGTGAATACCCCTGGTAGGTAGGTAGGTAGATAAATTATCTGTCTGATAGATAGATGATAGATAGATAGATAGATAGAGAGAGAGAGAGAGAGAGAGAGAGAGAGATTATATGATAGATGATAGGTAATGGATAGATAGATGAGAGAGAGAGAAAGAGAGAGAGAGAATGAATGAATGAATGAATGAATGAATGAATGAATGAATGTTGGGTGGATGGATGGATGAAATTTCTTCAAGTCTAGTTTTTTAAGGAAAGGTTTGAAAAATGATTACAGGATCAAAGACTAAATTGTGTAGTCTTTGGACATAAATACACTGCTCAAAAAAAATAAAAGGAACACAAAGATACTGTAAGACATCCTAGATCTGAAGGAATGAAATATTCTTATTAAATACAGTACATTGTGTTGGGTAGGTGTTCCCTTTATTTTTTTGAGCAGTATATTTTTCAGTGAGCAATTCTTGGGGTTGATTCCTATAAAATTGCTATCAGGGTGATTTTTCAACATTTGTAAAATTTCATTTCTTTCATGCTTCAATACAAAATGCTAAGTATGAATGTCCAAATCCACTGCAATTACACTCCTTTAAATCCCAGATAGCCACAACCACAAAGAGGTTCAGAGGCTGTGAGCTGTCATCTTCTTCGACAGGCAGTGCGAAAGAAATGGTCCATTGCCTTTGAAACCTCTCCCAGCAGGCTTGAGTTCCCTTGGTTAAGTCACATACTCTTCCTTTCATAACTTTCCCCTCAACCTCTCGATCTCTCAGGCAATATCAGTTCTTTTCTCTTCTTTCTTCTTTCTTGCTCTCTCATTGCCTTAGGACAGCGGTTCTCAACCTGTTGGTCGGGACCCCTTTGGGGGTCGAATGACGATTTGCTTAGGGGTCGCCTAAGACCATCAGAAATATGGGAAGTATACTTGTGAGTTGAAGAATCGCGCTCCAATGGTTGACTTCACAAGGCAGCTGCAGGCTCTTCAAATCGCTAGCCGAATTCGGCTTCAGGCATGATCAATTAAAAAAGAGAGAAATCTTTGCTCTGATGTCTCCCTCTCAAGCCAGCTGCAATCACTCCCAATCGCTAGCCCAGTGCTTCTCAATTATTTTCTGTCATGCCCCCCTAGGAAGAAGAAAACATTTTTCGCGCCCCCCCGCGACTGTAAACATGGGGCTTAGCTTGTTATGACAGTGTTTGCCGAGGTCAAACGCGCCCCCCTTTACGGAGCCTCGCGCCCCCCCTGGGGAGCCCGCCCCACTATTTGAGAAACACTGCGCCTGATGCACTAATCTGGCTTCAGGCGCAATAAGTTTAATAGGGGAGGAGTCTCCGCTTTAATGCCTCCGTCCTCAAGGCAATCGCAAGCAGTTCAGATTGCTAGCCAATATGGCTTCAGGCGCGATAAATTCAAAACGAAAATAATTTTACGGTTGGGGGTCGCCACATCGTGGGGAATTGTATTAAAGGGGTCGCCACATCGTGGGGAATTGTATTAAAGGGGTCGCAGCACTATAAAGGTTGAGAACCACTGCCTTAGATATCCATTGTCTCCTGGTGGAAACAAGCCCAAGAACAGTGAATGGAAAGATGTTGAGACTCTAGAAAGAGTGCAAAGAAGAGCAACAAAGATAGTGAGGGGGCTGGAGGCTAAAACAGACGAAGAACAGTTGCAGGAATTGGACATGTCTAGTCTAACGAAGAGCTGGACCATGGGTGACATGATTGTCTTCCAATATTTGAGGGGCTGTCACAGAGAAGACTGGAGTGGACCTATTTTCCAAAACACCCGAGGCCAAGACAAAAAGTAACAGGTGGAAACTAATCAAGGAGAGAGTCAAATTAGAACTAAGGAGACATTTCCTGACATTAAGAACAAGTAATCAATGGAATAGCTTATCTCCAGAAGCTGTGACTACCCTAACACTGGAGGTCTTTAAGAAGAGATTGGACAGCCATTTGTCTGAAACGGTATAGGTTTCTGGTTGGGGTAGGTGTTTGGACTAGAACAGGGGTCTCCAACGTTAGCAACTTTAAGACTTGAGGAATTCTGGGAGTTGAAGTCCACAAGTCTTAAAGTTGCCAAGGTTGGAGACCCCTGGACTAGAAGACCTCCAAGGTCCTTTCCAACTGGTGTTATTCTGCAAATTCTGAATGTATGCTTCTGAGTTTTTCCAACAAGCCCTCTTATCTAACTTTTGTTTTTTCTATATTTTTATCTTATAATGAAAGTTAATTAAAGAAAACCCCACAAGATTATTTTTCTATTTCTCAAATCTCTTGATGGTCTCCCATTAAGAATTTACCACAGGTCATTTCTCTTTGTGACATCAGCCTGGTGCTGCCATCTGGCTTTATGTATTTGTTAGTAGTGCACATTTTTTTTAAAAAAATATAATTGTTGATTGTCTGATATTATCTTGCCTTTTCATAAGTTACCTTGAGGACTTTTAATGTTAAAATAGAATGCAGTAAACAAGATATAGTTCTCTTTCAAGTCCTGTATCCCAATTTTTGCATCAGGAAGATCAAAGAAGTTCAGCGCTTTTCTTGCACATCACCATTGTGATGAAGCAGACACACGTGAGAAATTTTCAACCAAAAGACTCCAAGTCCTAAATAAAGGGAGCTCATAAATAGGATAAGCTGTGCAAAGAGCCACATGAAAAGTTTTGTGTCATAAACGCAAAGGGAGAGATGTCTGATCCAGATTTCTCATCCGGTTTGTCATCAACAAACTTGCTACTTGGCCTTATAATTCTTGCAGGGTGCTTATAATAGCATGAGATTGTTGTGTGGTTACTGAGATAGTATGGGAGAAAAAAATTTAAGGACGCAGGAAAAATATTGCATAGCACCACAGAATCATAGATTTGGAGTGGGGGAAGCCGGAAAGTCACCCTGTCCATTTTTGACCATTGGTCAATGTAGGGTCTTTTTAAGCCAGCGGTTCTCAACCTGTGGGTCGGGACCCCATTGGGGGTCGAATGACGATTTGCCAGGGGTTGCCTAAGACCATCGGAAATATGGGAAGTATACTTGTGAGTCGAAGAATCGCGCTCCAATGGTTGACTCCACAAGCCAGCTGCAGGCTCTTCAAATCGCTAGCCGAATTCGGCATCAGGAGCGATGAATTAAAAAAGAGAGAAATCTTTGCTCTGATGTCTCCCGCTCAAGCCAGCTGCAATCACTCCCAATCGCTAGCCTAATCTGGCTTCAGGCGCGATAAGCCTGAAAAGAAAAGCCTAAGGGGAGGAATCTCCACTTTAATGCCTCCGTCCTCAAGGCAATCGCAAGCAGTTCAGATCGCTAGCCAATACGGCTTCAGGCGCGATAAATTCAAAACGAAAATAATTTTACGGTTGGGGTCGCCACATTGTGGGGAATTGTATTAAAGGGGTCGAAGCACTATAAAGGTTGAGAACCACTGCCTTAAGCAGTGTTTCTCAACCTCAAAAACTTTTAAGACATGAGGATTTCAACTCCCAGAATTCCCCATTCCACACATCTTAACTTTGCTGAGGTTGAGAAACACCATCTAGAGCAGGGGTGTCAAACTGGCGGCCTGCACAAATGCGTCATGCATAGGCCACGCTCACCCCAGCTCTGCGAAGGGAAAAACATCGTGAAATGTCATGTGACGGCAATGTGATGCCATGATTTTGACACCTGTGGTCTAGAGCAGGGGTGTCAAATTCAAGGCCCATGGGCTGGATCTGGCCCACAGGCCACCCTGTGTTGTGGTCCGCCAGCAGCCTGCGGAGCTGGCAATGGAGTCGGACAGTGATGAGGCTGAAGTGAGGCCAGGGCCATCAGGAAGTGAGGTGCGGACTCCAGAGCCTCCAGAGACTGATAGTAGTGAGGCAGAGGAACAGGAGGAGCCTGTTCTTAATGCACGCATGAGAAGAGCTGCCAAAAGGCAAGAGCAGCTCAAGCGGAGAGGACAACTCAGGAGTAGGACCAAGAGATGATTGGCCCCTCCCATAAGGTTTAAAACAGATCAGCACCGGCATTTCAGCTTTGCCGGAAATCAACGTTGTAGATGCATCTTCTGCTTTGTCTTCTGCTTTGTATACATCTTTGTTTTTGTGGCTTCTGGACATTTGCCAGGAAGGGCCTTTGGCAGTTTACCTAATTGGACTAAGGTTTGTGAGATAACTGAGGAATTTGTGTTGGGAGGCATTTGTTTTACTTTGAGTTGAACGACGCTGGAAATGAAGTAATTCCCAGCTGTTCGAATACAGTTTGTTTTTCCATGGACTAAGTTGATTACTACCTACTTGGGCCTGGGTCACAACAGGCAGATGATCAGTCAGCCTCATGTTCTCAGAGGAACACAACTCAATGCTTGTGTAGCAGCCTGTCCATTGGTTTGATAGCTCATGCATTCAGAAAGCCTACCTTGAATTCAGCCTAGCCCATGATTTTTGATCCTGCTTTCTGGGGCAGTAGAAAATAAGTCCCCTCTATCTTCTAAGGCACGGGTGTCAAACTCGCCACATCACGTTGCTGTCACGTGACATTTCATGAGGTTCTCCCCATTGGTGGAGCTGGGGTGTGTGTGGCCTGTACATGATGCATCTGGCCCAAAGGCAACCAGTTTGACACCCCTGTTCTATGGGATAACGCTTCAGATATTCAGGCAGGAACCAACAGAGGGGACTTGTTGTGACGCAGGCCCAAGTAGGTAGCAGTAAAAGACGCAATCAGTTCAAAAACAAACAGACTTTATTAGAACAGCTGAGAATTAACTCATTCTCAGTGTCGTCCAAACTAAATCAAAGCAAATTCTTCATAACACAATTCTTCAGTCTTATCACCAACCTTGGTCCAATTAGTCAAACTGCCAAAGGCTTTTCTTGGCAAAAGTGCAAAAGCAGAAGACGCCAACAAGAAATAAATGCAGCAAGACAAGGAGCAAGGCTATCAATATTGTTTTCTGACAAAGAGCCCAAATGCCATTGCTGGTCTTTTAAGCTTTATGGGAGGGGCCAATCATCTTTTGGCCCTACTCCCGAGTCGTCCTCTTTGCTTGAGCTGCTCTTGCCTTCTGGCAGCTCTTCTCATGTGTGCATTAGGAACAGGCTCCTCCTGTTCCTCTGCCTCACTTCTGTCAGCCTCTGGAGGCTCTGGAGTCCACACATCACTCCCAGATGGCCCTGGCTCCACCTCTGCCTCCGATACAGAGCCCTCATCTGAGCCTTCCCCAGCCTCCAGGACTGGTCCATGTTCTTCCTCAGCCTCATCACTGTCTGACTCCATTGCCAGCTCCGCAGGCTGCTGACAGACCACAACAGGATTATGTGCAACTCAGGCATGAATTGTGGAGTCCTTGGTGCTTGGGTGTTTGTCTGTAGACATGTCCTGGCCCCATTTGGTAAAATCATCTGTGTTTCATTACCCAGCTTGGTAACATCATCATTGCTTGCACTGATGATGAGAGCTTTCCCTTGAAGGAATGGCATTGCCCTTGAGAGAGAGCAAATAATGGCTTAGAAATTCTCCCGGATTTGGGACTAGAATAGAATAGAATTTTTATTGGCCAAGTGTGATTGGACACACAAGGAATTTGTCTTGGTGCATATGCTCTCAGTGTACATAAAAGAAAAGATACCTTCATCAAGGTACAACAGTTACAGCACTTAATGATAGTCATGGGGTACAAATTTAACACTTAATGATACAACACTTAATGATAGTCATAGGCTACAAATAAGCAATCAGAAAACAATCAGTATCAATATAAATTGTAAGGATACAAGCAGCAAAGTTACAGTCATAAAGTCATAATTGGAAGGAGATGGGTGATGGGAACGATGAAAAGATTAATAGTGCAGATCTAGTAAATAGTTTGACAGTGTTGAGGGAATTATTTGTTTAGCAGAGTGATAGCGTTCAGGAAAAAACTGTTCTTGTGTCTAGTTGTGACTAGAAAATGAACAGTGCATTCTTCATAATTTCCATTGCATTCCATTGTATCATCCATATTTGATCATCCATGGTAAAAATCAGTTGTTCACCCGATCCTTGAGAAGCATCTTAAAAAGATGTACAGGTAACCCTCAACTTACAACCATTCATAAAAAAATATTAGACTGTGCAGAAATGAATAGACTAACTCTGATGATCAAAGAAAGAGAGGATTCAGAATATTTTAAGATAGGGGATCAATTTTATCATTGGTTAGAAAAAAAAGATAGGCATAAGTAATTTGATAGATAATGTAAGAAAATGATATAACTTGAATATTGAACTTGTGAAAAAAATTGTAATAGATTAAATTGAAAGGAAGAACGAAGAAACAACAAAAAGATGAAGCCAGGAAGAAAACACCAAGATGTCACACGGAAGAAATGACTGATGTACTAAATGTTTGTTTGTTTATAAATAAAAAACTTTATTTAAAAAAAAAACTTACAGCCATTCATTTCGTGTCTGTTACAAAGTTACAAAAGGCACTGAAAAAAATGACTTACGACCATTTTCACACTTAAGACCATTGCAAAATCCCCATGGTCACATGATCAAAATCTGGATGTTTGGCACTTAGTTCATCTTTATGAAGGTTGCAATGGCCCCAGGGTCATGTGATCCTCTTTTGCAAACAAAGTCAATGGGAAAGCCAGATTCATTTCGCAAATGTATTATTAACAACTGCAGGGATTCACTTCACAGCTGTGGCAAGAAAGGTCATAAAATGGGTCAAAACTCACTTGATAATTATCTTGCTTGGCAGCAGAAGCTTTGGGCTCCATTGGGCTCAAAACAACAAGGAGAGAAGCAACCTGGAATTAAGGAGAAACTTCCTAACAGTGAAAACAAATAACCAGTGGAACTGCTTGCCTTCAGAAGTTGTGGGTGCTTCATCACTGGATGTTTTAAAGAAAAGACTGGACAGCCACTTGTTTCAAATTGTACAGGTTCTCCTGCTTGAGCAAAGGGTTGGATTAGAACAGGGGTAGTCAACCTTTTTATACCTACCGCCCACTTTTGTATCTCTGTTAGTAGTAAAATTTTCTAACTGCCCACCGGTTCCACAGCAATGCGCCGTGTATTGTCGTCTGCGCATGCCTCTCACGCATCGTGGATTGGGTTGGGGGGGGGCGCCAGCTACCAGCTCTGCTTGTCTGTTACAGCTGGGTGGTGTGGGGGGAAATGCGTGAGCTATTCTGGGACGAGGCTCTTTTGATTGCAGTCGCACTCTAGTGCCATTTAGTTTCACTTACATGACGTGAACTAAACTTATGCGAGGGCGATACAAATAGTATATTTTCAGAAATTTAAATTGTCATGGGAAATTTTATGAAAACCTAATGAAAATGTTTTTAAATAATGCTATGAAATTTTTTTAAAAAGTCAATTAAATTAAAACAAAAAGAAAGTGCTTCAGTATTGGACAAAACCCCTACTGCCCACCATGAAAGCTGAAACACCCACTAGTGTAGGGACCAGGTTGACTACCACTGGATTAGAAGATACAAGGTCCCTTCCAGCTGTATTATGATTGATTGAATTGTGGTCCTAAATCGAGGACTGCCTATAGCCATGATGGCGAGCTTATGGACGCATGCTCGAAGTGGCACACGGAGCCAGGTTGCCTGGCGCATGCAGCATCACCCATTTCTCTTCCAGATTTTTGGTGCGCATGCATGCATGTTGATCTGCTGGCCTTTTTGTATGTGGCAGTGCCGGAAACTGGAAGAGCTGGTTTTCAGTTTTTCTGCATGAGCACGCGCGCAGGCCAGCTGATCGTCACGTGTAGTAGCTGGCTAAAACCGGAAGTTCAGTAGCTGAAACCGGAAGTTCATTTTTGGGAGCGCGCATGCGCCCTGGGCAGTTCCTCTTCCAGGTTGCGGCCCAGATGTGCCTGCATGCTCCCTTTTTGGCACTCAGTGCCGAAAAGGTTCGCCATCACTGGCCTATAGTTAGGAACTTGGTAATGGAAATTATAACATCTTTCCAGAAGGGCAATGCCAGAAGAACCTCTAAAATTTCAGTGTGGGTAGTACTGTAACACACACAGAAGCATTGGTGGAAGCCTACCACCCCCTAGTAGGCTCCTGCTTGAGATGGCTTCCCGCGCAACTTCCTGCTTTGCTGTCGCCATCCTGAGAGAGGCTATTCTGGAAGAAACTCGATCCTCAGCGTAGGAGTGAGTAGGTGCAAATTATTTTTGCTATTCATCTTAGTGCTGGAAGCATGAGCTAGGCTTCCTAAAGGAGATAATTCATATGGAACCTGACATTGACAAGCAAGGGCTGGAAACTGCTTAGCATATTCAGCTTCTGCACCGATTTCAATTTCAATCCATATTTTTGTTGGAAAGAAAACCCATTAAACCTTGGAGGCCACACAACCTAATATTGCTGGCCCTAAATTATAACTCTCTGCTCTTAGGCTAAGAGGGAAGAATTGTGTAGACTTTCCTCTTCCCTCCTTATTTATAGTAGCATTTAAATATGCCATTTTTCACAAGTATAAACTCCAGGTCTGACATTATCACCCAGAGTCATCTATCATGGAGATTTCATTTAGAAATCATTAGGAAGAGTGAAGGCTCAAAGTATTTAATTTCTCCAAATCACACTGAGTAGTTTATCACTGCAGAGGAAGCCCTTTCTTTGGCTGAGAAAGATGAGACTTTACTTTGCATCTGTAGCATCTAATATCCAGATGTTTAGATAAAGCTGCTTGGGTGGGGATTTGCAATCTCACCATTGTTCATTTCAGTTTCAGACATAATGCTAGAATATTACACTGTATTAACAGCAGAGGTGGGTTTCAGCAGGTTCTGACAGTTCTGGAGAACCGGCAGTGGAAATTTTGAGTAGTTCGGAGAACCGGTAGTAAAAATTCGACTGGCCCCACCCACATCTATTCTCTGCCTCCCAAATCCCAGCTGATTGGGAGGGAATGGGGATTTTTGCAGTAACCTTCCCCTGGAGTAGGGAAGGAATGGAGATTTTACAGTATCCTTCCCCTGCCACGCCCACCAAGCCATGCCACACCCACAGAATTGGTAGTAAAAGTTTTTGAAACCCACCACTGATTAACAGGCACAAATGTATTCCTGTGGATTGACTAAATGGTTGCTTTTCAAATTAAAAACAAATTTGCAACTATGGGTTAACCAACTCATGATCAAAAATCACCAACTAGTAGTAGCTTGTTCAAATAAGTAACATCTGCTTTGTCTTAATTTTAAAAAGGTAACAATTAGCTTTAAAATGGAGGTAGATGATTCCAGTTATTTCCTTCCATCCAGAGAAACCAGGCATCGACAGACACATAGAGAGAAACAACATCTACACACCATTAAAAAAAAAGACACTCAAAAAGCCAAACAGAAAAGAGAAAGACTAGCAATCAACACTTGGAGGATCAGAGATTATCACCAAGATTAACACTAGACCAACAAGTGTCTAATGTTTATTTATACCAACAACCAACTCAGACAAAGAAACTAAAAATAAACAACAGCCTAATCAACGAATCGTCAAGAATACTCACTCCCACTAACACCAGCAAACCACTAGTAATAAAATGAGACCAACCCCCACTCCCTTTTAGCACTGATGATGTTACCTAATTTGATAATGAAATGTCTGGAAGAAAATGTTAGGTTTGGGCAGTAACGAGGCAGGAGACCAGGTTAGTGACAACAGCTCTTTAATATACAGTGAACCCAGCAGCCAGTGCTGGGGCAAACCTCTCTTTATATACAGTATGGCCGGTGGCCTCAACCAATCAGCAACGTGCTAATTCCCGCCAAAACTCTTAAAGATACATTACACTCCTTCCCTCCCAGAAAACACTTTACTCATATTTGCATACATTTAGCATATTATTTCTCTACGTAATCACGCATAGCTGGGCGTTTCCTAACTCTCCCGGACCTCGCAGTTCATTCTCTGGGAGTGAGTCGAGCTGACGGGAGGGACTGCTCGTTCCTCTCAGCTCCTCCTCCAGGCCATCCGGCCTGGATTACTGCCGAGTCGTGCCTGCTGTCCTCAGGAAGGACCGGATGGTGTCGCTGGACCTCGTCTGAACCAGATAAGTCCCCCGTTTTTTCTCGGCTTGAGTCAGCTGTGGGTTCAATCAATGAGTAGTCAGGGCCCGTTCCATCTATCTCTGGTCGAGTGTTAATTCTATTTCTTAGCTGATCTATGTGGCGTCTCCACACCCAGCCGTCCTCTATTTCCACGAGGTACGACTTGGGGCCCGTGGTGTCTAAGATTGTTCCCTTTAGCCAGCTTGGGCCATCACCGTAATTGTGTGCCCATACATAGCTTCCTATGGCCAGTTCTCTTGTTTTGCCTGTTGTTGTTTTGTACCCGTCTGGCGTGTAACTCGGGTTTAAACGGTCTAAGGGGCATCTTAGTTTTCGTCCCATCAGTAGTTCTGCTGGGCTGCGGCCAGTGGCCACACAAGGGGTTCTGTGTTGTACCGTTAGGAATGCATCAATTTGTGATTGCCAATCGCCCGGGCCACTTCTGGACAATGCCTCTTCGCTCCGGATGAAACGCGTTCAGCAAGGCCGTTCGTCGCAGGGTGGAAAGGCGCCGAGAGGCATGTCGGATGCCCTCTTCGGCCAAGTACCCCTCAAAACGTGTCGCAGTGAACTGTGGCCCATTGTCTGACACTAGAGTGTCCGGTAACCCGTGCGTTGCGAAAAGGTGCCTTAGTGCTGAAATGACAGCTTCAGCGGTTGTGGATTTCATTAGGATGATCTCCAACCATTTGGAGAATGCATCCACCACTATTAGAAATGTTTGGCCGTGGAAGGGGCCGGCGAAATCTATATGTATACGGGACCATGGGCCTTGGGGTTTCTCCCACTCCCGGATTGGGGCCGTAGGTGGTAGTGGTCTGGACTCCTGGCACACTTGGCATCTGCCAACCTTGTCGCTAATCTCTTTGTCCATTAGGGGCCACCACACATAGCTCCTAGCTAACCCCTTCATTCTCACGATCCCAGGGTGACCTTCGTGCAGAAGTTCCAGAACTTTTCCCCTCAGTTTCTCTGGAACAACCACCCTATCCCCCCAGAGCAGGCAACCCCCTTGCACTGATAATTCCCCGCTTTTCTTAACAAATTCTTTGAAACGCTCGCCCGGCGCAGCGGGCCACCCTCTTTGAACCCAACCAATTACAGTTCTCAAAGTAATGTCCCGGTATGAAGCCCGAGCCACCTCCTTAGACGTGACTGGGCCAGAGTCCAGAGAGTCAATTAACAGTATGGGTGTCCCCGGAGTGGGGTCCTCGATCGCCCCTGGCAGTGGGCATCTGCTTAATGCGTCCGCATGCCCCAACTCCTTTCCAGGCCGATGCCGCAGTTTATAGGAGTAGGCAGCTAGAAAGATAGTCCATCGGGTCAATCGGGGCGAGAGTGCCACAGGAGTTGGGCGGTCGCCAGCCAGTAACCCTAACAGTGGTCTGTGGTCTGTAACAATTTCAAAGTCTCTACCAAAGACGTATTCGTGAAACTTTTTTACTCCTGAAACTATAGCTAGGGCTTCCCTATCCAACTGACTATAGTTCCTCTCTGCCGAGGACATTGTTCTGGAGTAGAAGGCTATTGGGGCTTCTGTGCCATTTGGAAGCCTGTGGCTGAGCACAGCACCCACCCCGTAGGGGGAAGCATCGCAAACTAATACCAATGGCATTGTGCTATGATACTGGATCAGTAAACTATCGCTCGAGAGTAGGTTTTTTACTGCCTCGAAAGCCCTAGCTTCCGTCTTTCCCCAAGACCAAACAGTATTCTTTCCCAGTAACTTATGTAGCGGCTCGGCAACGGTTGCCTTATTTTTCAAAAAGACCGCGTAAAAGTTCACTAGACCCAGGAATGCCTGTAGCTCTGTTTTGTTTTTAGGCGCTGGAGCCTTTCTTATTGCCTTGACCTTGCTCTCAGTGGGGTGAATTCCTTCCTTGTCTATTCTGTAGCCCAAGAACTCTACGGATTCTACCCCTATTTGGCATTTGTTCACTTTAACTTTCAGACCGGCTGACCGGAAAATGCCCAAAACTTTTCTCAACCGCTCCCCCAATTCTTCTAAATTTTCGGCTGATACCAATACATCATCAAAATAGGGGACTACCCCCGGGAGCCCTTGCAGAAGTCGCTCCATTAAATTTTGAAATAGACCAGGTGCCACACTCACCCCAAACTGTAACCGGGTACACTTGAAAGCACCTCTGTGAGTCACAATTGTCTGGGCTTCGGCTGTGTTGGCGTCTACGGGCAGTTGTTGGTAGGCTTGGGCCAAATCTAATTTGGCAAAAACTTGCCCTTGCCCCAGCGAGTGCAGCAAATGTTGCACCACGGGGACCGGGTAAGCGCTTTTTTTGCAAGGCTTTATTTAACGTTGCCTTGTAGTCAGCGCAGATTCTAACTGACCCATCTGGTTTCACTGGGGTGACGATTGGCGTCTCCCACTTTGCATGATCGACTGGCACTAGTATCCCCTGACTGACTAGTTTGTCTATCTCCCTGTCAATCTTGGGTTTAAGGGCAAAAGGAACCCTCCTTGCTTTTAACCATATGGGGGCTACCTGGGGGTCTAAATTGAAAGAAATAGGGGTCCCCTTGTACTTGCCCAGGCAGTCTTTGAAAACATCTTCAAATTCTTCCATGAGGGCGTCCTTTAGGTTAAAGTCGTTTCTGTGGATGCCAGTCACTCCCATGCTCAATGCTCGAAACCAGTCTAGTCCCAACAAGCTTGGCAGGGTCCCTCGACTATCGTGATGGGCAGGGTCTTCTTGTGTGGTCCGTACTCGACGCGGACGGATGTTGTCCCTCGAACAGGGATGCGATTCCTTGGTAGTCTTGAACTTTAGCCGCTGTGTTTGCAGTTTGCGTTTGGCGATGTTCGCAAAGCTTTCAAAAGTGTCCCAGGACATGATTGTGATCGCTGACCCTGTGTCCACCTCCAGTCGGCACGGCACTCCTTCGATCTTCGGTTTTGTGAAGATTTTCTTCTCAACCCGGGTTGCTGCACGCCCCACCATCACGGTCGCTCGATTTGACTTGCGCCCTTTTGTTTTGACCAATCACGGGTCGCCTTGCCGATCCGCGCTCTGATTGGTTGGTTTGAATTTTCGGCGGAAGGTTGGGGTGCTCGACAGACTTGAGCCAGGTGCCCTTCTTCTCGCACCGCCGACATGTAGCGTCCTTGAACTTGCATTGTTGATGCTGGTGTTGCCCTCCGCAACTTCCGCAGTCATCCCGGTCTTCTTTTCTCGGTCTCCCGGTGTGGAAAACTCCTTCCTCATCCTCGCCGTCTGATTCGGTCTGGATTTCTTCGTTGTGGACCGGAGTTGATTTTGCGCTCACCATTGGTGTGAGCGGCTTTTGTAGGGTTTCCGCTGCTTGGGTGGACATCTCATGAGCTCTGGCTTCGTCCAGAGCGTTTGCCAGCGTTAGGTTGCTCTTGGATAGCAGCCGCCTCCGCAAACGAATGTCCCTGACCCCACGGATGAGTTGCTCCAACAGTTCCTCATCCAAATCTCGGTACCCACAATATTTGGAGGCTTTCCTTAGGGCAGCCATGTATTCGCTGATGGACTCGCCCTCTTGCTGTCTGCGCTCTCCAAATTCAAAACGTTGCACGTATTTGGACGGTGTTGGCGCGAAATGGTTCTTCAATAGGTTCTGCAGAGTTTGCCACGATACCGATTGTACCGGCGTTGGCTCTGCCAGGGCTTCTGCGATGTCGATGACCTCGGGACCGCAGTGGCTCAGGAAATATGCCCTTTTCTGTTGTCTGGAACTCCTTGCAGTTCGTTCGCCTCGAGGAAACTCTCGAAACGGGTCATGTATGTCCCCCATTTCTCCTTGGATGGGTCAAACGGCGTGGGCGGTGTGTAGCCGGCCATCGCTGTGTTTCCGCCCTGAATTTGCTGGGTTCGGTCCTTGTCGTGCGTTCAGCTCTTTCCTGGTGCTTTTAGCCTCGGGATCCCACCTTCGTCGCCAGTGTTAGGTTTGGGCAGTAACGAGGCAGGAGACCAGGTTAGTGACAACAGCTCTTTAATATACAGTGAACCCAGCAGCCAGTGCTGGGGCAAACCTCTCTTTATATACAGTATGGCCGGTGGCCTCAACCAATCAGCAACGTGCTAATTCCCGCCAAAACTCTTAAAGATACATTACAGAAAACAACCAAGCTCAGAGAGAATCAAGAACTCCACCTTCCATCTCCACTGTAAAAGTAGAGAAATTTACAACACCTTTTTTGTTGTTATGTACATACTGTACAGGCTGTGACTTCCATAATTCTCAGCAAATATTATTTATCTTGTAGGCATCTATTTCATTGGCATCAAAGGAATTGACATCATTATGGCAACATCTCGCAAATGAAGTGACGATATAATTTGGATTGTAAGTCTGATGCATGATTTGTGCAGTAATGTCAGGATGTGTCTGTTGTCATTTGTCTTTGTTGTGACCCAGGCCCAAGTAGGTAGTAGGAAACTCAGTCAGTGTGAAAACAAACAAACTTTATTCAAACAGCTGAGAAGTAACTCATTATCAGCGTAGTTCAACTAAATTAAAGCAAATTCCTCCCAACACAATTCCTCAGTCCTGTCACCAACCTTGGTCCAATTAGGCCTTTCTTGACAAAAGTTCAGAAGACACCGATACGAAACAAATGCAACAAGACAAAGCTATCAGTGTTGTTTTCCGGCAAAGAGTCCAAATGCCATTGCTGGTCTTTTAAGCCATATGGGAGGGGCCAATCATCTCTTGGCCCTACTCCCGAGTCATCCTCTTTGTTTTAGCTCTTCTCATTAGGAGCTCATTAGGAACAGGCTCTTCCTGTTCCTTGGCCTCACTACTGTCAGCCACTGGAGTCCGCACCTCTCTCCCCGATGGCCCTGGCCCCACCTCTGCCTCCGACGCAGAGCCCTCATCCGGGCCTTCCCCAGCCTCCAGGACTGGCCCATGTTCTGTGAGTTCTAGTGCCACCTTAGGCATGAAGGCTGGTGGGTAACTTTGAGCCAGTCACTCACTCTCAGTATAATCTGCCTCACAGGATGGTTGTGGAGAAGTAGGAAGAGGAAGGAGTATTATATATATTCGCCACCTTGAGCTACTTATAAAGTAATAAAAGTGCGATAAAAATCAAATAAAGAAATAAATAAAACTGGGAGAAAAGTGGTTGTGGGCCACTCGGTTTATCCTTTTATCAGTAGACAAAACACAGGGAGAAGGATAACGCTCAGTCACCCTTCTTCCAGCCTTTCATGTTTGCAAGATGGAACTCCACTCTTCGTGTACATAAGGTTTGCGGCAGAATCAAGATGCCAATATGACTACAAGAATAGATGCATCTTCATCTCTCTAAATTGCTTACACCAATGCTCAGCCGCCTGTACTGATATTAAGCATTATAATAATTGAAATCCATTCTTCCTTGCCCAATGAAATGAATTGGACTTGAAATGATTAGATTTGGATGGTTTCTCTTAAAAGAGATAGAGAGAGAGATAGACGGAGGGAGGGAGGGAGTGGGAGGGGGAGAGAGAGAGAGAGAGAGAGAGAGAGAGAGAGAGAACATATGAATTTCCTTGTGAGTTTACATTATTCATCCTTGGGATGTTTACCCACGATAAGCATTTGGCACACCAACGAAAGTATTTTGATTTTGTTAATAACATGACCGACAAAATTTTACTGATTCCGATGTTGAAATGGTATGCCACGTTGGTAGAACCTGCATGAAACACTTGTTTATTTTGACAAAACGCTGTTCTCCACACCCAAGGGCAAAAGGTATCACCAGGACCATGGCTGAACTAGGTTAAAAGTTATACGACTGACCTATTCATTCCTTTGGGGAATCTGAAATCCTCTCAATTGATAGCCTCTGTTCCAAATACATAAAATGTATATTAAACCATCCATGTTTCCTTTTGTTTCTCCAATTTGCTCACTGGGTTCACATAGAGAGTAAAAAGGGGGAATATCCTATGTCTTGCAGGTAAATTTGCAATGAACTTCAGATTATTATTAGGTCTGATCTAAGCATAGTACATAAAATCATCTGCTCCAATGTCCTACCAGCCAAAACAATACAAGAGCATACAATAGATACAAACTCATGGTAAACCGATCCAAACTAGACTGCAGAAAATACGACTTCAGTAACAGAGTGGTCAATGCCTGGAATGCACTACCAGACTCTGTGGTTTCTTTTTTTTTTTTTAATTTGAATTTATATCCCGTCCTTCTCCGAAGACTCAAGGCGGCTTACATTGTGTTAAGCAATAGTCTTCATCCATTTGTATATTATATATAAAGTCAACTTTTATTGCCCCCAACAATCTGGGTCCTCATTTTACCTACCTTATAAAGGATGGAAGGCCTGGTGGGACTTGAACTTGCAGTAATTGCAAGTAGCTGTGTTAATAACAGACTGCTTAGTCTGTTGAGCCACCAGAGGCCCCCAACCCCCAAAACTTTAACCTTAGATTGTCTACTGTAGACCTCACCCCATTCCTAAGGGGCATGCATAAGCGCAATAGTGTGCCTACTGTCTCTGTCCTAATGTTTTCTTTTATTTGCATCCTTTACACGTATTTATAATTATGTTTACACTTGTATCTGTAATAAAATACATGCTTGGTGAAACAAACAAACAAACGAACAAACAAATAAATAAATAATTGGTGAGGATTATTGCTCTCTGTCTATGAATTCTTGTAGATTGCAGTCAGTCCATGCATGGTGAGTTACATTGCATCTCGCACCTACGGGTCAACTGCTTCAACTCATGGAATATAGGACTTCAACTCAAGCTTGTCTTCTTAGCAATATTTTCCCTTAGATTGGCTGCTTTCAACTATTGCAAATAATTGCAGAGTCATAGAGTGTATTAACAGAGGGATAGAATCAAGATCATGTGAAGTGTTAGTACCACTTTATACTGCACTGGTAAGATCACACTTGGAATTCTGCATCCAGTTTTGGTCACACTGATATAATAAAAAAGATATTGAGACTCTAGAATGAGTGCAGAGAAGAGTAACACAGAAGATTAGGGGATTGGAGGCTAAATCGTATGAAGGGTGGTTGCAGGAATTAGGTATCTCTAGTTTAATGAAAAGAAGGACGAGGGGTAACCTGATAGCAGTGTTCCAATATCTAAGGGTTGCCACAAAGAAGAGGGGGGTCAACCTATTCTCCAAAGCACCTGAAGGCAGGACAAGAAGCAACAGATGGAAACTAATCAAGGAAAGAAGCAACCTAGAACTAAGGAGAAATTTCCCGACAGTGAGAACGATCGATCAGTGGAACGACTTGACTCCAGAAGTTGTAGGTGCCCCATCACTGGAGGTTTATAAGAAGAGATTAGACAGCCATTTGTCTGAAATGCTATGGGGTTTCCTGCCTGAGCAAGGGGTTGGACTAATAGACCTCCAAGGCCCCTTCCATCTCTGTTATTCTGTTATTTCTTGCAGGCAGTCCCAGCCTTTCTACTCTGCCCAAAATGCAAAGCTTTATCTTAGGAAAGAGAGAGAGGTGAACAGATAAACAAACAAACAAACAAATGCAAAAGTTGTGGTACTCTCCATTACTCAGGAGATTCTTTTAGGGGAAAGTGCACGCTGCTTACATAAGCTTGGAAAACTATGGCAGAGTTCTCTGTAGTCATTGTGAAACTGATTTAGAAGGAATTAAGATTCCCATTGCTGATATAACGGACTTGTGAAAATAACGCCTGAGCTGGCAACTAGCCAAGAAGTTGTGGGGGGGGGATGTTTTGGAGAACCGCTCGATCTCTGTTTCTTCTCTGGCAGGAAGGCACTGCTACTGTCTCTTTCCTTAAATAGATGCACAGCAATGAAAGTACCACTTATGTCTGTCTGGGAGCTCATGCGACTGAACACGCCTCTATATTAAAGAATAGGGCTGCGCGACGCATTCCAAAGGGTATTTCACAAAGCTGTTTCAGGACCCCTTCTGCTGGGATTCTGGAGAAGTGAAACCACGTAAGCATGGTGCAGAAACTCAGGGAAAGCCTTTGACCGGCCATATCCAGTCTGGTAGGGGGTTCCGCTGCTTTTATATGTGGAGGAAAGGGTCTTCCTTTACAGCAGGGGTGTCAAACTCAAGGCCCGGGGTCCAGATTTGGCCTGTGAGGTGCTTAGATCTGGCCCGCAGGACCGCCCTGGAAACAGCCCGCAGTGTCTCTGCCAGCAAATACAGAGCTCGGGAGGGGCACATACTGGCACACATTAAAAAGTGAAATTCTGATGCCCGTTTTTATATATAAAACCATACGAATCCATACATACATACGTACATATGCTGTATATGTGCATATATATTGAATACATAGAGGAAAAAAGTCTTGAGGATTAACAAGGTTGATGCTATATGGTACAAATATTAATGTTAACCGCTTCAATCTTGATTGCAGAAAATATGACTTCTGTAACAGAGTTGTTAATGCTGGAACACACTACCTGACTCTGTGGTCTCTTCTCAAAATCCCCAAAGCTTTAACCAAAAACTGTCTACTATTGACCTCACCCCATTCCTAAGAGGTCTATAAACGTGCCTACCGTTCCTGTCCTATTGTTTCCTTTCATTATATCCAATTAATATAGTTATTACATACTTATGCTTATATATTATATAGTTACTCTCATGCTTATGCTTATATATACTGTTGTGACAAAATAAATAAATAAAATAAAACAAAGCTATTACAGAATCTAGTTGTTCTGCTTGGGATACCACAAAGACCCCTTCCCAGAACATAACAAAGAAAGCCGGTCATGGAGAGGACGTGTACATCCCTGACAATAAAACGGACCCTGCTCAAGCAGCGCTTATATGCCATGTCCTGAATACAAGGGAGTGAATTTCTAATCATCTTTTCAGCCATCCTCACCGTTTTCACTGGCAGAAGGCTGGAGGAGGCCATCGCAGCCGAAAACGGAGAGCCTGGGAGGACAATGGAACCCCCCTCCAGCCCTGCCTGGGCCAGCACAGGTGCCCCTGACAAGTGATGTCATCCCCCCCCACCGAGGTCAAACACAATCCTGATGTGCTCCTCAATGAAATTGAGTTTGACACCCCTGCCTTAGAGTAACATCATTTGCCAAATCCTTCCTTTGAACACAAAACTTTATCAGAGAAGGCTTGGCACACAGAAGGCTAGGAAATGCTTGAGAGATGATTACAAAGATGAGAAGCAGACTGGAGGCTAAATTGTACAATGAATGGCAAAAGGAACTAGGTATATTTAGCCCAAGAATGAGAAGGCTGAGGGGAGTCATAGCAGCCTTCGTCCAACATTTGAAGAGTTGTCACAGGGAAGGAGAGGGTCTCAATTTAACAGAATAAAAGAATAGCAGAGTTGGAACGGACCTTGGAGGTCTTCTAGCTCAACCCCCTACTCCAGCAGGAAACCCTATACCATTTCAGGCAAATGGCCGTCCACTCTCTTTCCAAAAGCCTCCAAGGGATGAAGCATTCACAACTTCTGAACGCAAGCCATTCCACTGGTTTATTGTTCACACTGTCAATTTATTCTCCATAGCACTTGAGGGCAGGACAAGAAGCAATGGGTGGAAGCTGTTCAGAGGGAAATCCAGCCTGAAAATAAGTTCTGACAGTGAGAACAATTAATCAATGGAATTAAGAACCCATTGCTGATAAAACGGATTTATGAAATTAACTCTTGAGCTGGCAACTAGCCAAGAAGGGGGATGTTTGGGAGAACATCCCAGAGTTGTGGGTGCTCCATCACTGGCGGTTTTCAAGAAAAGATAGG
Organism: Ahaetulla prasina; assembly: GCF_028640845.1. Classification (NCBI taxonomy): domain Eukaryota; kingdom Metazoa; phylum Chordata; class Lepidosauria; order Squamata; family Colubridae; genus Ahaetulla; species Ahaetulla prasina. The sequence goes on from NC_080541.1 coordinate 16,915,135, forward strand.
ACAATCACTTGTCTGGGATGGTATAAGGATTCCTGCTCTAGGCAAGGGGTTGGACTAGAAGACCTCCAAGGTCCCTTCTAGCCCTATGGTTCTATCATTCTATGACAGAAGTCAATACAACCTAGAGTAGGGGTGTCCAAATGTGGCAATTTTAAGACTTGTGGACTTCTGGACTTCTGGTAGTTGAAGTCCACAAGTCTTAAATTTGCCACGTTTGGACACCCCTGATCTAGAGCCAAGATGTCAAAGTACATTTTTGCATCTATCCATCCACCAGTCACAGTCAGCATATGTGTTCCCTATCATTTAGGAGCAGAGAAATGGTCCAACTATTATCTCTATTGACCAAAACTGGTTCCTCCATTATCTCTGTTTACCAAAAGCAGCTTTCTACGTCCTGAGCTTTAATTTTGGAGAGGCTAAGGGGGACAAAAAAGAGTTTTGGTTATCAAATGCTCATTTTTGAGTTTTGAGTTGGAACCTTTCTAGAGCTCCCCTGTTTTAACAACCAGGAGAGCATCATTCTTAGGGTAGACAACTCCCTGATCATCTCTTACATGAAATCCTGAAGTGTTGGGTACAAATGGATGCAGACAGAAGCTGAGGCAAAACTTGGATTTGTAGCTAAAAACTTCATGGCTGGATCGGGAGTAGAATATTTCACCCTCTGTTCTCATTCCTCCCTTCCTCTTGCAATACCGGTTCTTCCCCCATTGCAATTCAGGGTCAGGCACCTTTTGAACAGAGATGAAAAGAAAGTTTCAGCGAATTCCCAAATGTCAGCGTGACCAATTTAGAGTGAACTCAGGCAGATGCAGCCTTGGTGTCATTGCCCTCCTTTTTTGTTTTTGTCTCTAAACAACCCACACTGTACTTGGAATTGACAAGGAAACCTACCACGATTGCTTCATTCTGAGGCAACATGTTGTTGATTTGTCCTACAGTTTTAGGGGCCAGTAAAAATTTTTATCTGGCACAGAGCTAGGCTTTTTAAGTTGAAAGGACAGGTCTTCCAGAATTCCATAAAGTCAGGTCACCTTATCAGGATCTCCTTTCCTTCTGGTTTGCCTTGTTGGATTTGTTTTACAGGACCGGGCCTAGAAGCCAGTAAAATGAAAGAGATGAGCCAACTGGACTTCGCTTTGGTCTCTTCCAGCTAATGTACCTTTGAGAGTGTCCTCACTGGAGGTTTGTTCGTTTGCAAATATTGACTCTCATGGGGTTGTCAGTTGAACCGGCCAGAGGGCATCTCTGTCCATTTATCACTCCTCTATAGTGTGTGTTCAGTGGAGACAGACAGATTGAAATCGTTTCCCATCTCCTGAATAGCCTCTCGGAATTCAAATATTCCCTTTCAAAAAAAACAACCAACCAGATTTAGGGCTGAATTTGATTTCGTAATGGAGCCTTCCGCATGCAAGAATGTCAGAATGTTTTGTGAACTTTGCAGATTTTTTTCTTTTAAAGGTGTTTTTTTTCATTCGCCCCTTCCTTTTTTTTCTGTCTGTGTGTCTGTCTTTTGTCCGAATTAAAAATGTAACCACCCTTCCGAGATACTGCCTTCAATTAAAAAGGGTCTTTCTTAGATCCTTTTAAAATATGAATGTTAAAAGTTAATAGATTTTAGAGAGATAGCAAAATTGCCAAATCTAACCAGTTTAAGGATGAATTTGAAATGCAGATGAGACAATTTAAACTTATTTAAATTATGCAACATTCATATTTATTTGTTCAATTTCACTTTCATCTTTCTCCATTCTTTTTTGGAGCTGGATCCTGTCCATCTTTTTCTATTCCTTTTATGAATTGATCATGCAGACAATTCACTTCCATTCATACCAATGGATGGTATAATATTGTTGAATTTTTGACTCAGCCTTCCATCCTTCCGAGGTGGGTAAAATGAGGACCCAGATTATTGGGGGTAATGTGCTGACTCTGTAAACCGTTTAGAGGAGACCGTAAAATTTCTAGGTTCTACCATATCGCAAGATCTAAAATGGACAGCTAACATCAAAAACATCACCAAAAAGTACAACAAAGAATGTTCTTTCTGCACCAACTCAGAAAGCTCAGACTGCCCAAGGAGCTGCTGATCCAGTTCTACAGAGGCATTATTGAATCTGTCATTTGCACCTCTATAACTGTCTGGTTCGGTTCTGCAACCCAACAAGACAGACACAGACTTCAGAAGATAATTAGAACTGCAGAAAAAACAATGGCTACCAATCTGCCTTCCATTGAGAACCTGTATACTGCACGAGTCAAAAAGAGAGCTGTGAAAATATTTACAGACCCCTCACATCCTGGACATAAACTGTTTCAACTCCTAGTCTCAAAAAGATGCTACAGAGCACTGCACACCAGAACAACTAGACACAAGAACAGTTTCTTCCCAAACTCCATCACTCTGCTAAACAACTAATTCCCTCAACACTGACAAACTATTTACTAAATCTGCATTACTATTAATCTTCTCATCATTCCCATCACCCATCTCCTTCCACTTATGATTGTATGACTGTAACTTTGTTGCTTGTATCCTTACGATTTATATTGATATTGATTGTTTCCAGGTTGCTTATTTGTACCCTATGACTATCATTAAGTGTTATACCTTAGAATTCTTGATGAACGTATCTTTTCTTTTACGTACACTGAGAGCATATGCGCCAAGACAAATACCTTGTGTGTCCAATCACACTTGGCCAATAAAAAATTCTATTCTATTCTATTCTATTCTATTCTATTCTATTCTATTCTATTCTATTCTATTCTATTCTATTCTATTCTATTCTAAAGCACTGTGAAGTGGTATATAACTCTAAGTGCTATTGCTGTTGCTATAATTCAACAAAAACAAATATTAACACATATTGGAGTTGGGAAGAGCTGATCGTTTTGTAAAATATTAAAGACATGCAAGTTTATATCAAGAAAGTTGGGCTAAATCTGATAAAATTTTAAACTATTGATGGAAACAAAACCTTAGACCAGGGGTCTCCAACCTGGGCAACTTTAAGTTTGGAGGACTTCAACTCCCAGAATTCCTCTGGGAATTGAAATCCTCCAGATTAAAAGTTGCCCAGGTTCGAGACTCCTGCCTTAGACCACGGGTGTCAAACTTGTGGTGTCACGTTGATGACATTTCTCAATGTTTTTCTCCTTCACAGAACTGGGGTGGGCGTGGCCTGTGCGTGACGCATCTGGCCCGCCAGCCGGCAGTTTGACAGCCGGCAGCCTTGTCTTAGATAGTTATCCATGTAGGATCTCAGGTCCCTACCGGAAATGAATATACAAATTTCTTTCAGTTTTTATGACTATATCAATGAAGTGCTCAAATTTTCCTTTTTTTCTGACTCTGAAAGGTTTGCCCTGTCAAATTATTTTTTTTTTCAACTGCACTAAGGGTTACATCCATTTTGCTTCTCCATATAAAGGTAGTCTTTCATTTATGGCCACAATTAAGCCCAAAATTTCTGTTGCTAAGCAAGAGAGTTGTGAAGTGTCTTTCGTCTCATTTTATGTCCTTTCTTGCCACTGTTGTTAAATAAATCACTGCAGTTGTTCAAGTTAATAAAATGGTTGTTATGTGAATGTGGCTTCCCTATTGACTTTGCTCGTCAGAAGATCACAAAAGGTGACCACAATATGGTGCAACTGTCATAAATATATATATCAGTTGCCAAGCATCCAAATTTTAATCAAGTGACATGGTCATAAGTGTGAAAAATGGTCATAAGTCATTTTTTTCAGTGCCCTTGTAATTTTGAACAGACACTAAACAAATGATTGTAATTCAAGGACTATTTGTACAAGGTTTTGTTGTTAGTTGTGAAGTGGTGTCTGACCCATCGCGACCTCATGGACAACTTTCCTCCAGGCCTTCCTGTCCTCTACCATCCTCTGGAGTCCATTTAAGCTCACGCCGACTGCTTCAATGATTCCATCCAGCCACCTCATTCTCTATCGTCCCATTCTTCTTTTGCCCTCAATCGTTCCCAGCATTAGGCTCTTCTCCAGTGAGTCCTTCCTTCTCATTAGGTGGCCAAAGTATTTGAGTTTCATCTTCAGGATCTGGCCTTCTAAAGAGCAGTCAGGGTTGATCTACACTAAAACTGACCGGTTGGATTGCCTTGCAGTCCAAGGGACTCGCAGGAGTCTTCTCCAGCACCAGAGTTCAAAGGCCTCAATTCTTTGGCGCTCAGCCTTTCTTATGGTCCAACTTTCACAGCCATACATTGCAACTGAGAAAACCATAGCCTCGACTATATGCACCTTTGTTGGCAGGGTGATGTCTCTGCTTTTTAGTATGCTGTACAAGGTTTAGTTTGCAATTTTGTCTAATAAACGTAATCCTGTAGTTCTGGAGATTATTACCCTGAGTATATGTATTTTTGCAAACATTTTTCCTCTAATTGACTATGGAGATTCTCAGTCATCCAGGTCAGGTTTGTCCCAAAGGTGCTTTCTTTCAAGAGGCAACTGGACTTTCTGATTTTTTTTTCCTTTGAAGACATTTCACTTCTCATCCAAGGAGCTTCTTCAGCTCTGACTGGATAGGAGACATAGAAGAACATAGGAGAACAAACACATCAGGACTAGATTCAGCAGTCCATCAGCATTTAAAAGATAAAGGCCACTGTTTTGAAGTCCACATGTTGGACAGAGAGGACTGCTGGTTTGAAAGAGGGGTCAAAGAGGCCATCGGTGTCAAAATTGAGCAGCCTTCTCTCAACAGAGGGATATGACTTCATCTATCTCCAATCTACAACACAGTCCTTTCAACAGTTCCAAGAAGGCTTCACACCCACTTGCACTACTCAGGTGACTCTGAGGACATAGATAAACCTCCAGGTGGCCTCAACGACTCTCTAAAAGGATGCAAATGACCAGCTGTCTGCAAGGAGTATAAATCCTTCCATTCCCCACCATCCAGTCAGAGCTGAAGAAGCTTCTTGGAGGAGAAACAAAACGTCTTCAAAGAAAAAACAACCAGAAAGTCCAGTCGTTTGCTGGACCACAGAGCACAATATCAGTGGAAAAAGGACAACTTTTAAATGATAGTGAAGTACCGGTTCATGTATTGCTTCAAAAACAGAATGAGGGGGAAAACGCATTGAGAAATGTAGAAAACTAATTTCTTCTCAATTCTTAGATTTTTACATTTAGCTACTAGAGCTTTCCAAAATCTTCCGCAAAGTCAGGAATAATTCTTGTTGACTGAATCTTTTACTGTCAATTTGGAAATGCAACTAGGCTGAACAAAGGGTAATCTAAATGAAATTTGCACTTAAAAAGAATCAAATAGTTATTGAATTTGTAGGGGCTATATTGACAATGGCATAGATTTTCTCTCCTTCACTACTGTAATTTGCCTGGGCAGGAAAATTCCCACATGTAAATATTGTAGGTACTGTAGAAAGTATGCCTTGTAATCTAGTTCTGGTTGAATTTGGCTTTTTTTTTTTTTTGGTAAATAAATCAAATTATTTTAAAAATACTTACAAACTGTCCCAGGAGCTGTTGATACATTCTATGGAGAAATTATTGAATCTGTCATTTGTACTTTTATAAATGTATAAACACATATATATGTAGGTCTTGGTGTATTTGGGTCTTTTCCCATGTAAGGTTGAGAGTATCTTGGTGATGCTTTGACGAGGTCTCACTCGTCATCTTCAGGCTGGTGCTTACAGCTTCGTGCTTGTGCGAGCAAAGCATCGTTGGAGCTGCCGTCTCTCTATAAATATTGGTAGGGAGATGTGGTTGTTAGATTCGGGCAATAACGAGGCAGGAGACCAGATGAGTGACAACAGCTCTTTAGTTTATAGTGAACCCAGCAGCGAACAACAGAAAAAACCCCTCTTTATATACAGTTCAGTTGGAGGCAGCGGCCAATCAGCAACGTGCTATTTCCCGCTCTAATTTCCCTCCAAAACTCTTAAAGATACATTACACTCCTTCCCTCCCAGAAAACATTTTACCCCTATTTGCATTAAATTAACATCTTATTTCTCTACGTAGTCACGCAAGTAGACTGGGCGTCTCCTAACTCTTTTGGACCTGCGCAATTCATTCTCTGGGAGTGAGTCGAGCTGGCCGGAGGGACTGTTTGTTCCTCTCAGCTCCTCCTCTAGGCCATCCGGCCCTGGATTATTTGCCGAATCGTCCCTGCTTTCTTCAGGAGGGACCGGTTGGTGTCGCTGGACCTCATCGAACTCAGATAAGTCCCGCGTTTGCCCCGGGTTTGAGTCAGCTGTGGATTCAAACATTGGATAGTCAGGGCCTGTTTCTGGACTTTTGGTTGTTCTTTTTCTTAATTGGTCTATGTGGCACTTCCAAACCCGGCCATCCTCTATCTCTACCCGATACGATTTGGGTCCAGTTGTTTCAATGATTGTCCCCTTTACCCAATTCGGGCCTTCTCCGTAATTGTGTACCCATACTGGGCTTCCCACTGTCATTTCTCTTGTTTTACCGTTTGTCCCTTTGTACCCGTCTGGGGTGTAGTTTGGGTTTAACCGGTCTAATGGGCACCTAAGCTTCCTGCCCATCAGTAGCTCTGCTGGGCTGCGGCCAGTTGCTACACAAGGGGTTCTGTGTTGTACTGCTAGGAAGGTGTCAATTTTTAATTGCCAATCGCCTGGCCTGATTCTGGACAATGCTTCCTTTGCACTCCGTACGAAACGTTCTGCAAGGCCGTTCGTCGCAGGGTGGAACGGCGCCGAGAGGACATGCCGGATGCCCTCTTCTGCCAAGTACCCCTCAAACAGGGTCGCTGTGAATTGAGGGCCGTTGTCGGAAACTAGGGTGTCGGGTAACCCGTGGGTTACAAATAGGCGCTGCAGGACTGAGATTACGGCCTCGGCTGTCATGGATTTCATAAGAATGATTTCCAGCCATTTGGAATAGGCATCGACTACCACTAGGAATGTTTGCCCATGGAAGGGGCCGGCAAAATCGATGTGGATCCTAGATCATGGGCCCTGGGGTCTCTCCCACTCCCGAGTTGGGGCCGTTGGTGGTAGTGGTCTGGACTCCTGGCAGGCTTGGCATTTTCCTACCCTGTCACTAATCTCCATGTCCATCAAGGGCCACCACACATAGCTCCTTGCTAAACCCTTCATTCTCACGATCCCAGGGTGGCCCTCGTGCAGGAGTTCCAAAACTTTTTTCCGCAATTTCTCTGGGATCACCACTCTATCCCCCCAGAGCAGACACCCTCCTTGAGCCGACAACTCCCCGCGTTTCTTTACATATTCCTTAAACCGCTCGCCCGGCGCAGCGGGCCATCCTCTTTGCACCCAACCAATTACAGTTCTTATTGTAATGTCCTTGTAAGAAGCCCGAGCCACCTTCTTGGAAGTGACTGGACCCGAGTCCAAAGAGTCAATTAGCAGGACGGGTGTGCCCGGAGTGGGGTCTTCGATAGTCTCTGGTAGTGGGCATCTGCTCAAAGCGTCTGCATGCCCTAACTCTTTTCCTGGCCGATGCAACAATTTGTAAGAATACGCAGCCAGAAAGATAGTCCATCGGGTCAGTCTAGGCGAAAGTGCCACGGGCGTTGGGCGATCGCCTGCCAACAGACCTAGTAGGGTCTATGGTCTGTGACGATTTCAAATCACGGCCAAATACATATTCATGGAACTTCTTTACCCGGAAACTATGGCCAAGGCTTCTATCTAGCTGACTATAGTTTCTTTCAGCCGATGACATTGTTCGGGAGTAAAATGCTATAGGGGCTTCTGTGCCATTTGGCAACCTGTGGCTGAGCACAGCCCCACCCGTAGGGAGATGCATCACAAACTAACACCAATGGCAGCGTGCCATTGTATTGAATCAGTAGGCTATCGCTAGACAGAAGGTTTTTTACTGCTTCGAATGCCTTAGCTTCCGCCTTTCCCCAAGACCACACAGCTGTCTTCGTTAGTAATTTGTGTAGCGGTTCGGCTATGGTCGCCTTATTTTTTAAAAATACCGCGTAAAAGTTGACCAGACCTAAGAATGCCTGTAACTCCATTTTGTTTTGGGGAGCTGGGGCCTTCCTGATTGCCCTGACCTTGCTCTCAGTGGGGTGGATTCCCTCCTTGTCTATCCGGTAGCCCAGGAATTCCACGGATCCTACCCCGATCTGGCATTTATTCAGTTTGACTTTGAGACCGGCGGACCGGAAAATGCCCAAAATTTTTCTCAGCCGTACCCCTAATTCTTCTAGATTGTCGGCGGATACTAGTACGTCATCAAAGTACGGTACCACCCCGGGAAGTCCCTGCAATAGCCGCTCCATTAGGTTTTGAAATAACCCTGGAGCCACACTAACCCCAAACTGTAACCGGGTGCATTTAAAAGCACCCCTGTGCGTTACTATCGTTTGTGCTTCGGCCGTGTTGCTATCTACGGGTAACTGTTGATAAGCTTGGGCCAAATCTAGCTTTGCGAAGACCTGGCCTTGCCCCAAAGAGTGCAGTAAGTGTTGTACTACTGGGACGGGGTAGGCACTCTTTTGCAACGCTTTATTAAGCGTTGCCTTGTAGTCAGCACAAATCCGGACCGACCCGTCCGGTTTGATTGGGGTGACTATGGGTGTCTCCCACTTTGCATGGTCAACTGGCACTAGTATTCCCTGGCTTACTAGTTTGTCCAGCTCCCGGTCAATTTTGGGCTTTAGGCTAACGGAACCCTCCTAGCCTTTAACCGGATAGGGGCAACCTGTGGGTCAAGGTTAAAGGAGATCGGGGTCCCTCGTACTTGCCCCAAACAGTCTTTGAAGACGCCCCGAACTCCTTCATTAGTTCGTCTTTTAGGTCGACGTCGTTTGAAGACTCGGTCACTCCCATGCTCAATGCCCGGAACCAGTCCAGTCCCAACAAGCTCGGCAAGGTTCCGTCGACCACGGTGGTGGGCAGGGTCTTGGTGTGCTGTCCATACTTGACTTGGACGGACGTTACCCTCGGACGGGATGCGATTTCCTTGGTAATCTTGTACCCTTAGTTTCTGTGGTTGCAGCTTGCGCTTGCGATGGCTGGCAAACGTTTCACGAGTGTCCCAGGACATGATCGTGATCGATGAACCGTGTCCACTTCCATTCGCACGGCACCCCTTCAATGTGCGTTTAGTAAAATCTTTTTTCAAGGCGTGGCTGCTTGGCCTACTCTCACGGCAGTCTGATTAAGTTTCGCGCTTTTTGAATCGACCAATCACGGGCCTCTTCGCTGCTCCGCGCCTGATTGGTCGGTTTGAATTTTGGTGGAAGGTTGGGGCGCTCGACAGGCCTGCGCTATGTGCCCTTCCTTTCGCACCGACAAGTCGCATCCTTAAACTTGCAGTCTTGTCGCTTGTGTTGTCCCCGCAACTCGCGCATTTGCCCGGTCTTCTTTCTCTGGCCTCCCGGTGTGGAAGACTTCTTCCTCTTCCTCGCCTTCCTCCTCGGCCTGGACTTCCTCATTGTGGACCGGGTTGTTTTCGCCCCAGTCCCCGCGCGATCGGCGTTTGCAGGGTTTCTGCCGCTTGGGTGGACATCTCATGAGCCCTGGCTCGCCCAAGGCGACTGCCAGTGTTAGGTTGCTTCTGGACAGCAGCCGCCGCAATCGGATGTCTCTGACCCCGCAAATGAGTTGGTCGAGTAATGCGTCTTCCAAGTCTCGATATTCGCAATGGTTGGCGGCTTTTCTCAGCGCTGCCATGTACACGCGAATCGATTCGCCCTCTCGTTGCATCCGTTGCCGCAATTCGAACCTTTGAACAAATTTTGAGGGCGTCGGTGCGTAGTGAGCCCGAAGGGCGGTCTGCAGGGTTTGCCACGGTACCGACTGTACCGGCGTTGGCTCCGAAAGCGACTCTGCGGTGTCGAAAACTTCCGAACCGCAGTGGCTTAGGAAGTACGCTCTCTTCCTGTTGTCGGAGACCCCCTGGAGTTCGTTTGCTTCGAGGAAACACTCGAAACGAGCCATGTATGACCCCCATTTTTCTTTGGCTGGGTCGAATGGCGCTGGCGGTGTATAGCTGGACATCGTTGCTATCCGCCCTTATTTTGCTGGGTTCGCGTATTCCTGGTTAGCTCAGCTCTTTCCTGGCGCTCTTTTGCCTCGAGATCCCACCTTCGTCGCCAGTGTTAGATTCGGGCAATAACGAGGCAGGAGACCAGATGAGTGACAACAGCTCTTTAGTTTATAGTGAACCCAGCAGCGAACAACAGAAAAAACCCCTCTTTATATACAGTTCAGTTGGAGGCAGCGGCCAATCAGCAACGTGCTATTTCCCGCTCTAATTTCCCTCCAAAACTCTTAAAGATACATTACAGTGGTGACATTCCCAGAACTCAGGACGTTTCCACACAGCCCATTACCACTACAGGAGGTCACATTCCCAGAACTCAAGACATTTCCACACAGCCCATTACCCAGGTCGTTACAACACAAAAGACTAATGGGCATACAACTAGGACCACACCCACACAGGATGCTACGAAACAGCTGAAACAGCCGACTAATCTGCAACACCCACTCCACCTACCAATCAAGATGCAATCATACAACCAACCAACCCGCTCACAGCAACACTCCCCACCTCCCCACCAGTATTTATAGAAAGATGGCAGCTCCGACCACGCTTTGCTCACACAAACACAAAGCCGTAAGCACCAGCCTGAAGATGACAAGTGAGACCTTGTCGAAACGTCGCCAAGGTACTCTCAACCTTACACGGGAAAAGACCCGAGTACGCCAAGACCTACATACCTATACCCATGAAAACCTACAAAAACAAATACATACATACATACATACATATATATATATTCTGCATGTATAATATTCATTCTATAAATATATTCTATAGGAGAAATTTCCTAACAGTGAGAACAATTAACCAGTGGAACAGCTTGCTTTGAGAAGTGGTGGGTGGTCCATTATTGGAGGCTCTTTTAAGAAGAGAATGGAGAGCTACTTGTCTGGAATAGTGTACGATCTCCTGCTTGAGCAAGGGGTTGGGCTAGAAGACCTCCAAGGCAGCGGTGGGCTGCTGCCGATTGTAACAACTAGTTTCCCAAGCTCTAGAAAATTTGAGCGTGTCCGTGGCCTTCCCCGCATGCGCACAGTTTCAAAAACACAGCAATATAGGATGAGCGAGACCCAGGGCAGTTTGCCGGTTGCAACTACTGGTTCGCCTGAACCGGTCCAAACTGGCAGCATCCCACTTCTGCTCCAAGATCGCTTCCAACTCTGTTGTTCTGTTAACTGTCTGGTTTGGTACAGCAGCTAACAAGGACAGGTAGGGACTCCAATGAATAGTTAGAACTAGGGGTGAAATGCTCCCGGTTCAGACTGGCTCGCCCAATCTGTTAGCGATCGTGGCGGGTGGTTTTGAGAACCGGTAGTGATCGCAGCGCAAGGCTCCACCAACCCGCCCAGTTGTCATTACTTACTGGTTTTAACCAGGAAGTAATGTGTTTTGTGCCCTCTGTGCATGCGCAGAAGGTTTTGCTTTTTTGCTTTTAAAAGTAAAAGAAAAGGCTCTGATGATCACAGCTGAGCTGCAGGGTTGTCAGAGCCTTTTTTTTCTTTTAAAAGAATTTTTTTTACAAACTATTTGGGGGAATAGGTTGTAAAAAATGCATTTAAAAGGTAAAAAAAGGCTCTGACTATCACAGCTGAGCTGCCTGATCATCAGAGCTTTTTTTAAAATTTTTAGACGCATTCTTTTATAACATATTTGGCTGAATAGGTTATAAAGTCCAGAATGCAGCTGCGCGGGTGATTGAGGGAGCCACACGTTGCTCCCGGGTAACACCGCTCCTGCGCAATCTGCACTGGCTACCTGTGGTCTTTCGGGTGCGCTTCAAGGTGTTGGTTACCACCTTTCAAGCGCTCCATGGCTTAGGGCCTGGGTACTTACGGGACCGCCTGCTGTTACCTTATGCCTCCCACCGACACGTACGCTCACACAGAGAGGGTCTTCTCAGGGTGCCGTCCGCCAAGCAATGTCGGCTGGCGGCCCCAAGGGGAAGGGCCTTCTCTGTTGGAGCACCTACCCTCTGGAACGAACTTCCCCCTGGTTTGCGTCAATTACCTGACCTTCGGACCTTTCGCCGTGAATTGAAAACGTACTTGTTTATCCAAGCGGGACTGGCTTGATTTTCAAATTTTTAAATTTTTGAATTTTAATAATTTTAACTGGGGTATTTTATTATGGGTCTAATTCGACGGTTTTAATTTTCGGCCATTTATAAAATATGTATTTTAATTGTTGTTTTAATTTGTACACTGTATTGTTTTAATTTGGCTGTACACCGCCCTGAGTCCTTCGGGAGAAGGGTGGTATAAAAATCTAAATAATAAATAAATAAATAAATAAAAATGCTTTTAATAGAAAAAAAAAAGATCGCGTGCCACAGCTGATCACCCATCCTCCCGCGCTGTTCTACTTACCCCATGCCTCTTTTAGGCGTGCTCTCCGTGTGCGCGCAGGGGCACCTCACATTTGGTACACGGTGCGCACTGCGCATGCGTGCCCACAGCGCACATGCACAGCCAGCAAACTGGTAGTAAACCAGTTCTGATTTCACCACTGGTTAGAACTGCAGAAAAAACAATTGCAGCCATTCTATTGGTTGGTCTATTGGTCAGAAGGAGAGCTGAATGGTTGCAATTGTTATTTCCACAGTCCTAACTATTCATTGGAGTCTCTACCTGAGAGTTGCTGTAGTGAGTTGCTGTACCCCCGTATTTATAGACCTCTCACTTCCTGGAGATAAACTGTTTCAATTCCTCCCCTTGAAATACCGCTATAGGGCATTGCCTACCAAAACTAGACACAAGGACTTTTTTTTCCTCTCGTCCCATCACTCTGCTGAACATCTAATTCTCACAATGTTGCCTTATGTTTAAGGATATTTATCCATGTTGATTGATTGTAGTATTATTATTATCCTTCTCATCTTCTCTACTACTACAACCTCTTGTTGGTATCATTAATATGATTACTATTATAATGTTGCTTTGCGTGTCCAGAAAGCTTCTGCACTAGAGACAAATTCCCTGTGTTGCCTAATCACACTTGGCCAAATAAAGCCTATTCTATTCTATTCTATTCTATTCTATTCTATTCTATTCTATTCTATTCTATTCTATTCTATTCTATTCTATTCTATTCTATTCTATTCTATTCTATTCGGGGCGTGCATAAGAGCACCAACGTGCCTACCGTTCCTGTCCAAATGTTCCCTTTGATTGTATCCAATTTCATATAGTTATTACATACTTATGATTATATATATGCTTATATATCGTATAGTTATTTCATGCTTATGCTTATATATAATGTTGTGACAAATAAAATAAAAAAATAAATAAAAATAAAAAAATAAATATTCTGTTCTGTTCTGTTCTGTTCTATTCAGAGGTGGGTTTCAGCAGGTCCTGACCAGTTCTGGAGAACCGGTAGTAGAAATTTTGAGTAGTTCGGAGAACCGGTAGTAAAAATTCTGCCTGGCCCCACCCCCATCTATTCTCTGCCTCCCGAGTCCGAGCTGATCGGGAGGAAATGAGGATTTTGCAGTAACCTTCCCCTACCACACCCACCAAGCCAGGCCATGCCCACCAAGCCACATCCACAGAATGGGTAGTAAAATTTTTTGAAACCCACCACTGATTCTATTCTATTCTATTCTATTCTATTCTATTCTATTCTATTCTATTCCATTCCATTCCATTCCATTCCATTCCATTCTATTCTGCTCAAGTCTATGTTAGATTTAATCAATAGGAGGCTCTTGGGGACTGCTGGGGACAGTAGAAATTCTGTGAACAGGTTGCAGCTGCTCTACAGAATTGCCACAATGGGGGAATATAAACAACCAGCCTGCTATCTCAGAACTGATCATATAGAATACTTCTGTCTCTCTCTATTCACCTTTGTTTTGAGCTGGTGGGTATATTTCCAAACCAAGCGTAGGGCTGCAGCTATTCATCATTTTTCATTCTCAAAAACCTTCCAAGGTTCATTTGGGCATCCTTAGGAATCGGTATGAATGTAGAGTCTGGCTTCGTAGCATTCTAACAATTCTTTTCTTCATCTAGGTTGCCCTGTGTATGCCAACCGAGGTGTTTGTGGCTAATGTAGGTGTTTCTGGGCACCTTGTTGAGGTTCCCAACAATCTGATTTACTTGTTCCTCAAAAAACAAGAGAGATCAGAAGCACAGGCAACCTTGGAGCAATCTGTTCTGGAATCTGATGGGTTGTTGTGTGAAAAACCACCACCCTTCCTGAAGAGCCAACGTGAGCTTGGTTCCTTAAAACGCTCCACTGAAACTCATCTCGTTCCAGTTCCTTGGGCCATGCTTCAACATTCAGAACCAGCTGAGTTGTGCAGATTCCTCGCCGCACCTAACAACAAATGGCTGTTTACGTTCAACAGAATATTTGCATACCTGGCACCTTCATCTTCCAAAATGAATTCAGGACTGAAGTTATTTGGGCTGTAATGTGGCTTTGGCAAAACTTCAGAGGACGCAAGGATATCCAAAGGGAATAAACCTAGTTCCAACCCCAACCCCAGGGCTGTCTTTCAGAGTCAGAGCATTCTTAGTAAAAAAAATAAAATAATAATAATCAGAAAGCTGCTATCAATGATCAAAGTGCTTTTGTCTTTTCTGCACAGTTACTCCCATTCTGTCTAGACGTCTCTCACATTTTTTCCTTGTGCAACGTCCTTCCAGATTCCTTCAGCCTTCTACCAGGGTTTCAGTAGGTGGATTTCTCCTAGCCTTTCTTAGGGATGTTTTTGGCCAACATGCACATATCCCTGGTGGTACCTGGCTGGATAGTAGTAAAGGGCCTCTGGTGACTCAGACTGCTAAGACAGTCTGTTATTAACACAGCTGCTTGCAATTACTGCAGGTTCAAGTCCCACCAGGCCCAAGGTTGACTCAGCCTTCCATCCTTTATAAGGTAGGTAAAATGAGGACCCAGATTGTTGGGGGCAATAAGTTGACTTTGTATATAATATACAAATGGATGAAGACTATTGCTAACATAGTGTAAGCCGCCCTGAGTCTTCGGAGAAGGGCGGGATATAAATGCAAATAAAAAAAATATGTGAGAGGGATCTTGGTGTCCCTGTGGATGATCACTTGAATATGAGCCAGCTGTGTGCTATAAAAGCTAACACAGTCCTAGACTGTATTAATAGAAGGTGTCAACTTTGAACTGAACCTGGCAACAGCCATTTTCCTGTTCCTCAGTTGCCACATAGAGGGGGAAGGAGGTTGGAATGCCTTACTAGATACAACAGAGTTTGCTTGTGAGACCCAAGGTCATCTCTACTGGCAACGGATAAGGTTGGGGAAGGAGTGTCTGGAGAGCCCACCAATTGGCCAATGTGACCTGACACTTGGGGATGGAGTTATTTCCTTTTTCAATTATACTGAACCCATGGGAAATTGAGATGATTTTCCTTTAAAGCCATGCCGATACGATGTACTGAATAAAGAAGTTCTTTGAGGAGGATTCCAGTCTCAGAGTTTTGATTTGCTTGGGTTCATTAGTCAGAACCTTGACAGAGGGATGGAATGAAGATCACATGACATGTTAGTTGTCGTTGTTGTTAGTTGTGAAGTCGTGTCCGACCCATCGTGACCCCATGGACAATGTTCCTCCAGGACTTCCTGTCCTCTACCATCCATCCTCTGGAGTCCATTTAAGCTCATACTGACTGCTTCAGTGACTCCATCCAGCCACCTCATTCTCTGTCGTCCCGTTCTTCTTTTGCCCTCAATCTTTCCTAGCATTAGGCTCTTCTCCACGGAGTCCTTTCTTCTCATTAGGTGGCCAAAGTATTTGAGTTTCATCTTCAGGATCTGGCCTTCTAAAGAGCAGTCAGGGTTGATCTCCTCTAGTACTAACCAGTTTGATCGCCTTGCAGTCTAAGGGACTCTCAGGAGTCTTCTCCAGCACCAGAGTTCAAAGGCCTCAATTCTTTGATGCTCAGCCTTTCTTATGGTCCAACTTTCACAGCCATACATTGCAACTGTTATTACCACGTTTTAATGCCTTGGTAAGACCACATTTGAAATATTGCATCCAGTTTGGGTCACCACGATGTAAAAAAAGATGTTGAGATGCTAGAAATAATATAAAGAAAGATCAACAAAGATGATTGGGGACTGGAAGCAAAAACATATGAAGGATGGTTGTAGGAATTGGGTATGTCTACTTTAATGAAAAGAAGGACCGGGGTAACATGAAAGCAGTCTTCCAATATCTCAGGGGCTGCCACAAAGAAGAAAGCCATGTCTTATTTTGGCCAAGTCAGACAAGGGAATTCACTGAAAAAAGCAATTATGTTTGGAAGCTTTAGCAGTGAAAGGAATAAAAAGGTAAAGGTAAAGGTTTCCCTCGCACATATGTGCTAGTCGTTCCCATCTCTAGGGGGCGGTGCTCATCTCTGTTTCAAAGCCGAAGAGCCAGCACTGTCCGAAAACATCTCCGTGGTCATGTGGCCGGCATGACTAAACGCCAAAGGCACATGGAGAGTTGTTACCTTCCCACCCAAGGTGGTCCCTATTTTTCTACTTGCATTTTTTACGTGCTTTTGCACTGCTAGGTTGGCAGAAGCTGGGACAAGTAACGGGAGCTCACCCCATTACGCAGCATTAGGGATTCAAACCTCTGAACTGCCAACCTTTCGATCAACAAGCTCAGCGTCTTAGCTACTAAGCCACCACGTCCCTGTTAGTGAAAGGAATCCTGGCTCCCAAAGAACACCTTGACTGGATACTATCAAAGCTGACACCAACCAGAGCATAGAAAAAATAAAAAAAGTAGTGCAAGATCGGAAGACGTGGAAAGACCTGGCTCATAGAATCATCAAGAGTTGGATACGACTGAATGGATAATATCATCATTATCAAACATGTCCATACATACAGCACAGAGAGAGGGAGGAAAAAGAAAGCCATTCGCACTGAAAAATTAGCTACGTACTTTCCTGGGTAATTTTTAATAAAGATCATAATCTCTAGGCAGGTGTCTGTGACAACAAATCCTGAGGTTTTTTTAAAATTAAATGCAATCTATGAATACAAACTAAGGAGGAACAATATCTATCCTACAATTTATTCATATCAATTTATTATTTAAATTTAAATTTGTATACCGCCCTTCTCCCGAAGGACTCAGGGCGGTTCACAGCCAAGTAAAAATACATAATACACTATAAATACAATTAAAATACTATTAAAAAACTTATTAAATTGGCCAGAATTAAAATTTAGAAGTAAAACCCATTAAAAACCCATAAACTTAAAAAAAACTAACCCAGTCCAGCGCAGATGAATAAGTGAGTTTTAATAGTTGCTGATTTACCAATAGTTAATAGTTGCTGATTTACCAATACATTCGTTATTATAATGTAAACAATACAGTAATTAAGGGTATCATAAAATCCCTGCCATAATAACACAAATTTCTGCATCCTTTGATTGTTCAGAAAATATTGCCTTCTCCAAAAGAAGATGGGGCATGTATTTCCAACAATCAATCTGTTGTGTCTGCGCCCCCCGAGCCGAGCCCCCTGCCAGAAAGTGACTCGGAAAGTGAGGGGGAAGGGCCATCAGGACTTACCTCTGGAGCACCGGCTTCCCTGGCTCAGCTCTAGGAGCCAGAGGCAGGCCAGGTGGAGGAGATAACGAGGCCTCTGTCCCCTGACTCTTTCCCCCCCCAGGCCAAGCCTCCAGACACGGCTGATGGCAATCAGGCCTGGCTGGACTCTAGGTTTCGTAGGCAGGAGAGGCGGGAACAACAGAAGCAGGGGTGGGGCAGGCCTAGGAAGTGCTGAGTCATGGAGTCACACCCCACAGGATATAAAAACAGCAAGGGCTGCTATACCACTTCGTGGCGAGCAAATCAACTGCTTAGAGGGAGAATTAGAGCTGAAGTCCTGTTTGTTCCTGGTTTCCTGGCTGACTCATTGGCATCAAGAGAGATAACAGAGACACTTGGCAGATGCTCGCTAGTTTGCTGCCAGAGCTGATAGTTGTCGGCTAATTAAGTCATCGTTCGTGTCTCCCGGACTGAGGCAAGGGGGACAGAACACAATCCTTGATATCTGGAATAATATCATTTTTCCCATTTCTTAATATAATTCTTTTTACCAATCTTCTATGCTCAGTGCAACCACAATTCCTGATAAACAGTCAAATTCCAAAGGTCGTCAATATGACGTTAACACCTGTGACATTTAACATTTAAAATGTTTAGAAATTTTAGGAGATTGAGCTTCGATGCTAAATGTATCTATAAAGATTGTAATTTCAGCATAGGAAGTTTGTGATTTCGGATTTTGGTCCTACCCATCTCAGCCTCTCAGGGTTCTACACTGTTATTGAATATTGAATAGGTTTTTTTTTAATGGGTCCTTTCTTTGAAACATAGATGGTGCCCATCGAGAAAACATTTTTATTTTTATTTTTATTTATTTTTAAATATTAACATTTTCTTCTTTTCAACCGTTTCGTGTCGGTGGTCAATACTTATACATTCTCTCTCTCTTATTCTAATATATCGTTTATACATATATTTTCAATATATCATATTTATATCACTATAATATATTATATTATTCTGATTATTTTATTTACATATAAACTTAGATATACATGTGTACCCAATTTCCTTTCCACAATTTTTGTTTCTTCCTGTTTGTTCTTATATTTTTACTCCTAATTTAGCCGTTATTTAATCTTTCTTTTTCCTTCCCCTGCTTTTCCTCCAACCATTTATACCGTCTCTCCCAGATTAGATAATATTCTGTTTCCTCTTTTTCTTGTATCTCCTTCGTAAGCTTATCCATTTCCGCACATTCCATGATTTTTCTAATTACGTTGTCTTCTGATGGTGTATTGTTATTTTTCCAGTTCCGCGCGTAGATTATTCGTGCTGCTGTAACTATGCGGATAATTAAATACCGTATTTCTTTTTCATATGACCCTGGAATTATTCTCAGTAAAAATGTTTCTGGCCTCATTTCTATATGTTGATTTATAATTTCTTCTATTTGTAATTTAATTTTTTGCCAATACTGTTTCGCTTTATGAAAGGACCACCACATAGGATAATACGCATTTTAAAGGTCAATTTTACTGACCTTTAAAGGATGGAAGGCTGAGTCAACCTTGAGCCTGGTGAGAATCAAACTGCTGAATTGCTGGCTACAGGCAGTCAGCAGACTTAGCCTGCAATACAGCATTCTAACCACTGTGCCACCACTGCTCCCTATGCTACAAATGTAGCATGGGCATTTCTAGAATCCTGAAGGCAGATTTTATTCTTTCCCAGACTTTTTAAAACTTCCCAAACTTCTATGGTTATACTGCCTAAAGACTTTCTAATTATAGTAGTGTCAGACATGGAAGACCAGGTTTACCCATGAAGGCCCAATTAAGTTTATTTATTGCTAAAAAGCTTATGCACAGGAATATTCTCAACTAAGAGTTAGCACTTGTTTAGCAGGGGTGAAATGCTACCAGTTTGGGCCGGTTTTCCCAAAGCGGTAGTAAAAATTGCTACTGGTTCGCCGAACTTGTAGTAAAAAAATGTAAAAAAGTTCTGACTAAAAGTTCTTCGGAACCGGTAGTAAAAAAATGCTTAAAAAGTAAAAAAAAAAAAAAAAGTTCCAACAATTGCGTGTCGTCAACTGATCGTCGGAACTTTTTTTAAAAAACTTTTTAAGCATTTTTTTTTTTTGCTACCGGTTTGGGGAACCGGTAGTAAAAAAAATGCTTTGAAAAGGTTAAAAAAGGTTTATTATTTATTTATTTATTTATTTATTTGAATTTTTATACCGCCCTATCTCCTGAAGGACTCAGGGTGGTTCACAGCCAGATAAAAACATGCAAATAATACAGGTAAAAACAACAATTAAAAAACTTATTAATTAGGCCGAATTAAAAATATCACTAGAATAAAATAATATAAAACCCCATTAAAAACTAAATTTAAAAACTAAAACCCTAGGCTAGCCCTGCACAAATAAATAGATGTGTCTTAAGCTCGCGGCGGAAGGTTCGGAGGTCAGGAAGTTGACGAAGCCCTGGGGGAAGCTCGTTCCAGAGGGTGGGAGCCCCCACAGAGAAAGCCCTTCCTCTGGGTGTCGCCAGTCGGCACTGCCTGGCGGATGGCACCCTAAGGAGTCCCTCTTTGTGAGAGCGTATGGGTCGGTGGGAGGCGATCAGTGGCAGTAGGTGGTCCCGTAAATAACCCGGCCCTATGCCATGGAGCGCTTTAAAGATGGTAACCAAGACCTTGAAGTGCACCCAAAGGGCCACAGGTAGCCAGTGCAGTCTGCGCAGGAGTGGTGTAACATGGGAGCCACGAGGGGCTCCTTCTATCACCCGCGCAGCTGCATTCTGAACCAACTGAAGCCTCCGGATGCCCTTCAAGGGGAGCCCCATGTAGAGAGCGTTGCAGTAATCCAAGCGAGATGTCACGAGCGCATGAGTGACCGTGCATAAGGCATCCCGGTCTAGGAAGGGGCGCAACTGGCGAACCAGGCGAACCAGGTAAAAAGCTCTCCTGGAGACGGCCGTCAAATGATCTTCAAAAGACAGCCGTCCATCCAGGAGAACGCCCAAGTTGCGCACCCTTTCCATCGGGGCCAATAACTCGCCCCCAACAGTCAGCCGCAGATGCGACTGACTGTACCAGGGTGCCGGCATCCACAGCCACTCCATCTTGGAGGGATTGAGCTTGAGCCTGTTTCTCCCCATCCAGACCCGTACGGCTTCCAGACACCGGAACAGCACTTCGACGGTTTCGTTGGGGTGGCCCGGGGTGGAAAAGTACAGCTGAGTGTCATCCACGTACAGATGGTACCTCACCCCAAAGCCACTGATGATCTCACCCAGCGGCTTCATATAGATGTTGAACAGGAGGGGCGAGAGAATCGACCCCTGTGGCACCCCGCAAGTGAGGTGCCTCGGGGCCGACCTCTGCCCCCCTGCCAACACCGTCTGCGACCGATCAGAGAGATAGGAGGCGAACCACCGATAAACGGTGCCTCCCACTCCCAATCCCTCCAATCGGCGCAGCAGGATACCATGGTCGATGGTATCAAAAGCCGCTGAGAGGTCTAATAGGACCAGGGCAGAGGAATAACCCCTATCCCTGGCCCTCCAGAGATCATCAACCAACGCGACCAAAGCCGTCTCCGTGCTGTATCCGGGCCGAAAGCCGGACTGGAACGGGTCTAGATAGACAAGATCACAGATCACAGATCACCTCACAATTGTCGGAACCTTTTGTTTTACTTTTTAAAAGCATTTTTGTACTACCAGTTCAGGCGAATAGATAGTAAAAAAATGCTTTAAAAAAGTAAAAGAAAAAAGGTTCTGACGATCTCATGGCACAGCTGTGATCTTGGGAACCTTTTTTTTTTTAAACTTTTTAAAAGCCTTTTTTACTACCTAGTTGCCTGAACCGGTAGTAAAAATGCTTAAAAGTAAAAAAAAGTTCCAACAATTGCGTGTCGTCAACTGATCGTGGAACTTTTAAAACTTTACATTTTTTTTTGCTACCAGTTTGGGGAACCGTAGTAAAAAAATGCTTTGAAAAGGTTAAAAGGTTTATTATTTATTTTATTTTATTTTATTTTATTTGAATTTTTATACCGCCCTATCTCCTGAAGGACTCAGGGTGGTTCACAGCCAGATAAAAACATGCAAATAATACAGGTAAAAACAACAATTAAAAAACTTATTAATTAGGCCGAATTAAAAATATCACTAGAATAAAATAATATAAAACCCCATTAAAAACTAAATTTAAAAACTAAAACCCTAGGCTAGCCCTGCACAAATAAATAGGTGTGTCTTAAGCTCATGCGGAAGGTCCGGAGGCCAGGAAGTTGACGAAGCCCTGGGGGAAGCTCGTTCCAGAGGGTGGGAGCCCCCACAGAGAAAGCCCTTCCTCTGGGTGTCGCCAGTCGGCACTCCCTGGCGGATGGCACTCTAAGGAGTCCCTCTTTGTGAGAGCGTATGGGTCGGTGGGAGGCGATCAGTGGTAGTAGGTGGTCCCGTAAATAACCCGGCCCTATGCCATGGGCGCTTTAAAGATGGTAACCAAGACCTTGAAGCGCACCCAAAGGCCACAGGTAGCCAGTGCAGTCTGCGCAGGAGTGGTGTAACATGGGAGCCACGAGGGCTCCTTCTATCACCCGCAGCTGCATTCTGAACCAACTGAAGCCTCCGGATGCCCTTCAAGGGAGCCCCATGTAGAGAGCGTTGCAGTAATCCAAGCGAGATGTCACGGCGCATGAGTGACCGTGCATAAGGCATCCCGGTCTAGGAAGGGGCGCAACTGGTGAACCAGGCAAACCTGGTAAAAAGCTCTCCTGGGGACGGCCGTGAAAAGATCTTCAAAAGACAGCCGTCCATCCAGGAGAACGCCCAAGTTGCGCACCCTTTCCATCGGGGCCAATAACTCGCCCCCAACAGTCAGCCGCAGATGCGACTGACTGTACCAGGGTGCCGGCATCCACAGCCACTCCATCTTGGAGGGATTGAGCTTGAGCCTGTTTCTCCCCATCCAGACCCGTACGGCTTCCAGACACCGGAACAGCACTTCGACGGTTTCGTTGGGGTGGCCCGGGGTGGAAAAGTACAGCTGAGTGTCATCCACGTACAGATGGTACCTCACCCCAAAGCCACTGATGATCTCACCCAGCGGCTTCATATAGATGTTGAACAGGAGGGGCGAGAGAATCGACCCCTGTGGCACCCCGCAAGTGAGGTGCCTCGGGGCCGACCTCTGCCCCCCTGCCAACACCGTCTGCGACCGATCAGAGAGATAGGAGGCGAACCACCGATAAACGGTGCCTCCCACTCCCAATCCCTCCAATCGGCGCAGCAGGATACCATGGTCGATGGTATCAAAAGCCGCTGAGAGGTCTAATAGGACCAGGGCAGAGGAATAACCCCTATCCCTGGCCCTCCAGAGATCATCAACCAACGCGACCAAAGCCGTCTCCGTGCTGTATCCGGGCCGAAAGCCGGACTGGAACGGGTCTAGATAGACAAGATCACAGATCACAGATCACCTCACAATTGTCGGAACCTTTTGTTTTACTTTTTAAAAGCATTTTTGTACTACCAGTTCAGGCGAATAGATAGTAAAAAAATGCTTTAAAAAAGTAAAAGAAAAAAGGTTCTGACGATCTCATGGCACAGCTGTGATCTTGGGAACC
Organism: Ahaetulla prasina; assembly: GCF_028640845.1. Lineage (NCBI taxonomy): Eukaryota > Metazoa > Chordata > Lepidosauria > Squamata > Colubridae > Ahaetulla > Ahaetulla prasina. Next base: position 16,938,374 of record NC_080541.1, read on the forward strand.
TTTTTTTTTTTAAACTTTTTAAAAGCCTTTTTTACTACCTAGTTGCCTGAACCGGTAGTAAAAATGCTTTAAAAAAGCTTTTTAAAAGGTTCCCAAGGTCGCACGGCACAGCTGATTCTCCCCACCTGCTGCTCTACTTACCTTCCCAAGCCTCCTTTTGGCGTGTACTGTGCATGCATGCACAGCGCATGTTTCGCACAAACTGTGCATGCATGCAGTGCACATACATGGCCAGCGAACCGGTAGCAAACCAGTTCAGATTTCACCACTGCTAGTTTAGTCAGATAAGGGTCAACAGACTTCAAGAGACGTTGGATTTAGTTGCTTGTCGCTATGTAGGGATTCTAGGGTGATCCCTCTTTCAACTCCACCTCCACGAGAACTCCCTTGCCTTCAAATGGGTACAAAATAAACACCCAAAATTATTTTCCTATGCTTCTACATAATGAGCTGGTGTTTTTTGTTTTCCATTCATCTAAATTTTTATCCTTCCAACAGCAATCCTTTGAGGTAGGCTATTTTATTTTATTTTTTTTTGTTTACATTTTTATCCCGCCCTTCTCCGAAGACTCAGGGCGGCTTACAGTGTGTAAGGCAATAGTCTCATTCTATTTGTATATTTACAAAGTCAACTTATTGCCCCCCCAACAATCTGGGTCCTCATTTTACCTACCTTATAAAGGATGGAAGGCTGAGTCAACCTTGGACCTGGTGGGACTAGAACCTGCAGTAATTGCAGGCAGCTGTGTTTTAATAACAGGCTTCTTACAGCCTGAGTCACACTGCGGCCCTATTTTCTCTTTTATCACTCTTTAAAACAAATGTATTAACCTTAAAGCTAGGAGATTTCCCTTTCCTACTGGTGTTTAAAGTTCAGCGATAAAGGGATAAATATGAACAATCGTTCTTAAGCCAGCCCACAATGACTGCAGGGAAAGAGCAGATACTATTAAGTCAGCCTTTGTGGATGATGGTCCATGCTTATCCATCAACCCTTTTCTCTGGCAATTTATTCCACCCTGATATATGCAAAGCAGGGAAGTGGCCAAGTGAGACAACAAACGAGCGGGATGTTGGGAGAATAAATGATTTTATAGGATTAATTATGCGATATCTGTTCACAGATTGTGGACAGCATAGTAGGTTTCTTAAGCATTTGCTACTATTATTACATACACAACAATGTGAAATGGCAGCTGCCAGTTGTTTGGTTGATAATTGGCCATGCATTGACTTCTTCCCAAGAATCTAGGATATTGATTTAGGATATTGGAGTAGTATATGTTTGGATCCAAGGAGTGTGGCCTTTTGTAATTGACAGAAAGAAATTTTGCCGATGAACAGATAAGTTTCGTCCAAGGTTTTTGTTGTGACCCAGGCCCAAGTAGGTAGTAGGAAACAGTCCATGAAAAAACAAACAAACTTTATTCAAACCGCTGAGAATTACTTCATTCCCAGCATCGTTCAACTCAAATTAAAACAAATTCCTCCCAACACAAATTCCTCAGTCCTATCGCAAACCTTGGTCCAATTAGACAAACTGCCAAAGGCCTTTCTAGGCAAACGTTCAGAAGTCACTGATACAAAAATAAATGCAAGAAGACGAAGCTACCAACGTTGTTTTCTGGCAAAGCCCAAATGCCGTTGCTGGTCTGTTTTAAGCCTTATGGGGGTGTGGGCAATCATCTCTTGGCCTTACTCCTGAGTCGTCCTCCTTGCTTGAGCTGCTCTTGCCTTCTGGCAGTTCTTCTCATGCGTGCATTAGGAACAGGCTCCTCCTGTTCCTCTGCCTCACTACTATCAGTCTCTGGAGGCTCTGGAATCCTCACCTCACTCCCCGGTAGCCCTGGCCCCACTTCAGCCTCATCGCGGTCTGACTCTGTTGCCAGCTCTGCAGGCTGCTGGTGGACCACAACAGTTTTTGGTGTGGTACCCAGTGTGCCAATAACCACTGGAACCGCCACGACAGGTTCATGCCATAATCTTTCAATTTTTGATTTTCAGATGTTGATACTTTGTGATCTCTGGAGAGCGAGATACAGGCGTCTAAATTTAATAAATCAACAAACCTTCTCCAATTCTTTGGCTTCTATTCTACCCCCCCCTAATATTGCCACATCAAATCTCTGCACATCCTTCTTTTCAACCACAGATACTTTTGATTTATTATGAGTCATTTTATAGAAATGCCTTTGAATATTAGTCACTCGGGTTGGTACTTATGTTGCTGGTTTGAGCTCTTAGCTTGGCGATTTGGTTGCAAACATTTCGTCCCCATTTGAGGAGAGATTTTCAGTGCACTTTGGACTGTGCTTGTCTGGGGGAGCACTGGCCTTTAAATACCTTTCTGAGTCCTGAGTCTGATTTTGGGTTGTGTGATTGGTTGGCTGTAGTTGCTGAGTCATAGTCTTTGGCTTTAAGCCATTTTATATTAAATATTTCAATAATTATTACATTAGTGGGAGTAGTTCTATGTTTCCCCGAAAATAAGACCCTGTCTTATATTTTTTTGAAACCTGAAATAAGCGCTTCGCCTTATTGCCACACGCTCAAAAGCCCAATTGAGCTTATTATCAGGGGATGTCTTATTTTGGGGGAGACAGGATAGTAGTAATCTGCAGTTAGAGTCACAGTAAGATTATGATTTGTTGCAAACTTAGCGAGATGTTCGGTCTGGGTTTGGTGTTTATTCCACCTATTGAGTCCTTTCCAAGGATCTGGGATAGGCAGATGAGGATGTTTGATGGTCTTAAAGGTATCTTCACAGGATATACTATAACCTGTTCTTAGCAAAGCTGCCTTTTGCAATTGACTGATGGTGATTTTGTCAATGCCAATGGTGTTCAAGTGATGTTCCAGATGTTTTGGGGCTGTCGTGTCCCACTCCTCCGCTGACGGCCGGGTCAGGGAAATCCAAATCAGGTGTGCCTCTGCAGCTCTGCCAAAGTCCTAGCAAAGTCCTCAGGGCAGGCAGGAGACCAGAAAGTGACTTCAGCAAGATATGTTTAGACTTTGCCTGACTCAGAGAATGACAGAAAGCAGGTCCTTTATATAGCCATGGGGTGTGGCTCCATGACTCAGCACTTATTCAGGCCTGCCCCTCCCTTCCTTCTGTTGCCTCCGTCTATCAAGTCTTCTGACGCGAGGGTCACTCCAGTCTGCAGCTGTTGGCAATTGACCTCCCTCAGGCTCACATGCTGTGGAGGAGGGGGAGGGGTCTAGTTGCTCCGTTTGCCTGGGCATGGAGCCAGAGCTGGGGGCTGGAGATACTTCCTCCTCTTCAGCCTGTCTGGGCATGGAGCCAGGGCTGGGGCCGGGAGGCATACTAGGACATTCCTCTGTGTTCGGAAGCAGATAAGAAGGCCCCGGCTGTGGTGAGATCGGACGAGACACAAAAGGGGCTGCACCCAAGGCACCTGTTACTATTGAGACTACCTTTGTTTGCTTTTGCCACAGTCATTCTACTACTATTTGCAGGTCCTTGTTTTAAGTTATCTTTTCAAATTCTTTCTCTTCTATTCTGTCATCTTCAGGTACTGCCTCATCTACCATCCAGATTTTTTTGTCTTTCTTATTGACAATTGTTAAGTCTGGCATGTTATGTGTCAGGTGACTGTCTGATTGAATTCTAAAGTCTCTGTCGTGTCCCACTCCTCCTCTGACGGCCGGGTCGGGGAAGTCCGTATCAAGCGTGCCTCTGCAGCTTTGCCAAAGTTCTGTCAGAGTTCTCAGGGCAGGCAGGAGACCAGGATGTGACTTCAGCAATCCATATTAGACTTTGCCTGACTCAAAGAATGCCAGAAAGCAGATCCTTTATATAGGCCATGGGGTGTGGCTCCATGACTCAGCACTTATCCAGGCCTGCCCCTCCCTTCCTTTTGCTGACGTCGCCTCTCCACTCTCTGGAAGCGTGGGTCCCTCCAGCCTCCAGCTGCCGGCAATTCCAGCTTGTGACTGGCTTCACACTCCCCAGGCTCACATGCTGTGGGGGAGGGGCCCAGCTGCTCTGTTTGTCTGGGCATGGTGCCAGGACTGGGGGCTGGAGGCATGTCAGGCCATTCGTCTTGCTCGGTCTGTCCAGGCATGGTGCCAGGACATTCTTCTGCACTATCAGCGTCTGGCAGGAGACGAGAGGGGCCCAGCTGCAGCGGGGTGGGTGGGGGGGGCGAGCGAGGCACAACAGTCTCAGAACAATTTAGCTTCTTCATTTTCTCTTACTTTCTCTATGTTACATTCCCAACAGTTCTTGCTTGAAGGCAAATGGTATTATTATTATTTTACAGCTGCTTGTTAGTCATAATTCCCGGTTCTAATACAATCTAAGTCTAAACAGCTTTTATTTTGTTGGCTTCTCACTATCTTCCCTGCAGAAGGACCTTCCCTCCTTGTCAATTTTCTTCTTGAAGGAGACCAGCAGTCTAGTGTCGCTACCACTACAGAATAACAAAGTTGGAAGGGACCTTGAAGGTCTTCTAGTCCAATCCTCCATTCAAGCAGGAGTATACCATTTCAGACAAATGATTGTCCAATTTCTTCTTAAAAACCTTCAATGTTGGAGCACCCATAACTTCTGGAGGCAAGCCATTCTACTGATTAATTGTTTTAATTATCAGGAAATTTCTCCTTAGTTCTAGGTTGGTTCTCTCCTTGATTAGTTTCCATCCATTGCTTCTTGTCCTGCCTTCAGGGGCTTTGGAGAACTGTTTGACTCCCTCTTCTTTGTGGCAGCTCCTCAAATATTGGAACACTGCTATCATGTCATCCCTAGTCCTTCTTTTCATTCAACTAGACATACCCAATTCCTGCAACTGTTCTTCATGTGTTTGTTGCTCTTCTCTGAACCCTTTCTAGAGTCTCAACATCTTTTTTATATCGTGCTTCTATCATGGAAGCCATGTGTTTATGCTGGAGGGACTCATTGCTCACTGACAGGGCTTTACTGATCCCAATGTAGGGCTTCGGCATCCCAAAATAGTTCTGCTTAAATCTAACCTCCGCATAAAGAAATTGACTTTGATGATGGGGTTGAAGAGGCCAAGCAGCAATTCTTTTGAAGAGACTGCAGAAGGAAGGCAGAGCTGTCCTTCAAAATTGCAGAGCTCAAACTATTTTGGATAGAGGCACAGCTTGCTTCAATTTAGAACCTGGGTGGGTCTCTGTAAAACGATGACCAAATTTGTCCTTCTGGGATTTCCAGGAACTCAGAAAAATGACAACAGATGACCACAAAGGTTTGAGGTCAGAGAAGTGGATTCAGCTTCCTTCTCCTTTGCCAGAGATGGAGAATTAGATTTTTCCATTGGCGGGCAGTTCAAATGGAACTTTGCAGAAGGACAAAAACCTTGTGCAAGGAGAAACGACTCTGCTGCAAGCTTCAGGGGGACATTTCTGCTCCATGTTGTCAATACACATAAGACAACACCGTACAACGTTGCGAAACCTCAGCAAGCGTTTGGTCCTGTGTATCTATTGATTTGGTTTTTATTTTATGTTCATTTGTATGGATATAAATATTGATCTACGATGAATAAATTGATATATTTGTATCTTATTTCGTGGCTGTGCTTGTTAAAGAACCTGCATTTGTAGCATGTAAGATTATCACATTTATTTATTTAGCAGAATAACAGAAGCAGCGCAAGCAGGAAACCTTATACAATTTCAGACAAATTTGTCTGTCTGTCTGTCTGTCTGTCTGTCTGTCTGTCTGTCTATCTATCTATCTATCTATCTATCTATCTATCTATCTATCTATCTATCTATCTATCTATCTATCTATTTCTACCCAGAGGTGGGCTTCACATACTGTAGCTACCAGTTCGCCTGGCACCGGAAATGTGCACATGCATCTTACGCGCATGCGTGCAGCGTCACAAAACACAGCAATTTGCTTGTGTGCACTGTCCATACATGTGTGCAATGCCAAACAACATGCATGTGGTGTCAAAAACACAGCAATATAGGACAGGATTGTGGCCAGGCAGATGGCCGGGCCATTACCGGTTCACTAGAACCGCTCCGAACCGGCTGACTCCCACCTCTGTCTGTATGTCTGTATGAATCTATCTATCAATGTAGGTCTTTGGTTATTCGGGTTTTCTCCCACGTAAAATTGGAAGTGTCTTGGCGACGTTTCAACGAAGTCTCATTCGTCAACTTCAGGCTTCAGCTTCGTGCTTCTAGAAGCACATTGCTCCTAGAAGCATGAAGCTGAAGCCTGAAGATGAAGAATGAGACTTTCGCCAAGACACTTCCAATTTTACGTGGAGAAACCCAATAATCAATCTATCTATCTATCAATCTATCTATCAATCTATCTATCAATCTATCTATTTATCTATCTATCAATCTATCTATCTGTCCATCCATCCATCTATTTCTATCCAGAGGTGGGCTTCATGTACTGTAGCTACCAGTTCGCCCAGCACTGGAAATGTGCACATGCATCCTACGCGCATGCGTGCAGCGTCACAGAACACAGCAATTCGCTTGCGTGCACTGTCCATACATGTATGCAATGTCAAACAACATGGAAATTTGCACATGCGTGCCATCTGCACATGCATGTGGCGTCAAAAAAACAGCGATATAGGATGGGATTGTGGCTGGGCAGGTGTCCAGGCCACTATCGGGGTTTTTTTTTAATTTACATTTATATCCCGCCCTTCTCTGAAGACTCAGGGCGGCTTACAGTGTGTAAGGCAATAGTCTCATTCTATTTGAATAGAATAGAATAGAATTTTTATTGGCCAAGTGTGATTGGACACACAAGGAATTTGTCTTGGTGCATATGCTCTCAGTGTACATAAAAGAAAAGATACGTTCATCAAGGTACAACATTTACAACACAATTGATGGTCAATATATCAATATAAATCATAAGGATTGCCAGCAACAAGTTATAGTCATACAGTCATAAGTGGAAAGAAATTGGTGATGGGAACTATGAGAAGATTAATAGTAGTGCAGATTCAGTAAATAGTTTGACAGTGTTGATGGAATTATTTGTTTAGCAGAGTGATGGCCTTCGGGAAAAAACTGTTCTTGTGTCTAGTTGTTCTGGTGTGCAGTGGTCTATAGCGTCGTTTTGAGGGTAGGAGTTGAAACAGTTTATGTCCAGGATGCGAGGGATCTGCAAATATTTTCACGGCCCTCTTCTTGATTCGTGCAGTATACAGGTCCTCAATGGAAGGCAGGTTGGTAGCAATTATTTTTTCTGCAGTTCTAATTATCCTCTGAAGTCTGTGTTTTTCTTGTTGGGTTGCAGAACCGAACCAGACAGTTATAGAGGTGCAAATGACAGCCTCAATAATTCCTCTGTAGAACTGAATCAGCAGCTCCTTGGGCAATTTGAGCTTACTGAGTTGGTGCAGAAAGAACATTCTTTGTTGTCCTTTTTTAATGATGTTTTTGATGTTAGCTGTCCATTTTAGATCTTGCGATATGATAGAACCTAGAAATTTGAAGGTTTCTACTGTTGATACTGTGTTGTCTAGTATTGTGAGAGGTGGAAGTATGGAAGGGTTTCTCCTAAAGTCTACCACCATTTCTACGGTTTTGAGTGTGTTCAGTTCCAGATTGTTTTGGTTGCACCACAAGGCTAGTCGTTCGACCACTCATCTATATGCGGATTCGTCATTGTCTCGAATGAGACCAATCACTGTTGTGTCATCTGCGAACTTCAGTAGCTTAACTGATGGATCATTGGAGATGCAGTCATTGGTATACAGAGAGAAGAGAAGTGGGGAGAGCACACAGCCTTGGGGGCCCCCTGTGCTAATTGTACAGGTATTTGATGTGATCTTGCTTAGCTTCACCTGTTGCTTCCTGTTTGTTAGGAAGCTTGTGATCCACTTACAAGTCTGTTCCGGTACCTGTAGCTGGTTTAGAAGAATGTCTGGAATGATGGTATTGAATGCTGAACTAAAGTCTACAAAAAGGACCCTTGCATAGGTCTTTGGAGACTCAAGATGTTGTAGAATGTAGTGCAGAGCCATATTAACAGCATCATCTGTTGATCTGTTTGCTCGGTATGCAAATTGCAAAGGGTCTAACAGCGGATCCGTGATGGTTTTCAAGTAGGAAAGCACTAGCCTTTCAAAGGTTTTCATGACTACAGATGTTAAAGCAACTGGTCTGTAGTCATTCAGTTCCTTGATGGTGGGCTTCTTCGGCACTGGGATGCTGGTAGAGCGTTTGAAGCAAGAAGGAACATAACTTTGTATATTTACAAAGTCAACTTATTGCCCCCCCCCAACAATCTGGCTCCTCATTTTACCTACCTTGTAAAGGATGGAAGGCTGAGTCAACCTTGGGCCTGGTGGGATTCGAGCCTCCAGTAATTGTAGGCTGCTGTGTTTTAATAACAGGCTATCTTACAGCCTGAGCCACCACGGCACTAGAACCGGTCCAAACCAGCTGAATCCCATCTATTTATGTATGTATGTATGTATGTATATATGTATGTATGTATGAATCTATCTATCTATCTATCTATCTATCTATCTATCTATCTATCTATCTATCTATCTATCTATCTATCTATCATCTATCCATCCATCCATCCCTCCAAGTCAGTCTTGACTCTTAGCAATGTGGCTTCAATTTTCTTGGCAAAGTTTTTCACCTGAGGTTTGCCCTTGCTTTCTTCTTCCTAGGGCTTAGAGAGAGAGAGAGAGAGAGACTGACCCGAGGTTACCCCAACGGGCTCCATGCCAAAGAAAGGTCTCCTAGTTTCTAGCCTGGTGCCTTAACCACTAATATATAGGTTGCCGGACTCCCAGATGAATCTGGGCATCTTACAACAAAAAGAACATGAGTTTATTAAAAGACAGTACAAGAGACCAGATGAAGAAAGTCCAAAACCAAAACCTAAACAAAATCAAAACAAAACAAACTAAAAGAAAACAAACCATCCAATCCCCAAGGTCTGGAAGAACAATTTCTTGAACCATCCAACCAGGGGTGGCATTCACTTACTTTCCCTACCGGTTTGCAAATGTGCGTGTCTTCCCTGCAATTTCTGCTACCAGTTCGGGCGAATCGGTCCAAACTGGCTGAATACCACCAACCACTTGAGGTCTTTAGAGGCAACTCCAACTCTCTGAACTGGGCTCACAAGCCATTCGGCAACCAATGAATCTCCTTTGGAATAGATGGAATGTGGCTCCAGTGAAGTCCTGTCCAGGCATTCATCTGGAAGTGTTTGAAGGATTGCTTCAACCTAAAATGGGAACAGAGTTTCACTCTTGCTCTCTGCCTCCAATTCATTTCAAATTCGATCTTGATTTATCTCATCCCCAGGAGAGAAGAAGTGATAGTGTGGAACATATAGGCTCATCTCACCTAGGGACAGGGGTGAAATGCTCCTGGTTTGGACCGGATCGCCCAATCTAGTAGCGATGGCGGTGGGTGGTTCAGAGAACCAGTAGCAAAAATCCCTGCCACCCCCTGCCCATGCCCAGCTGAGCTGTGCGATCAGCAGAGGTTTTTTTTTTTACTTTTAAAAGCATTTTTTCTTCGACCAAAAAAATGATCTTAAAAATAAAAAAAAAAGCCTCTGATGATCGTTTGGCTCAGCTGGGATCATCAGAGGCTTTTAAAAGCATTTTTTACAACCTCTTCAGCTGAAGAGGTTTGTAGAAAAAATGCTTTAAAAGGCTCCTCTGACGATCCCAGCTGAGTTGCCTGATCGTCAGAAACTTTTTTTTCTTTTAAAGGCAAAAAAAAAAGCCTTTTCTTTTCTTTTAAAAGCATTTTTTTGCCTTTTAAAAAAAACCCCTCTGACAATCAGGCAACTCAACTGGGATTGCCAGAGGAGCCTTTTAAAAGCATTTTTTCTACAATCTCTTTGAGTGAAGAGGTTGTAAAAAAATGCTTTTAAAAGGAAAAAAAAAAGTTGGCCATGCCCACCCAGTCACATTACCGCCCCCACCCCCAAGCCATGGCCACAGAACCGGTAGTAACAAATTTTACATTTTACCACTGCCTAGGGACCTGTAGAAAGTTAGCACCTACCCCTCTCTTAGAAGAATGAAATATTTTAGGAAATATTAAAAAGGCAGTTTATTATATTTTCTCAAAGGGAGAACTGGAGAAACATGTTTTCCAGACAGAAAGCAGATGTCAGCACTTAAGAGATAAAGAGTTTATTGAAAACTAGATAGCTCTATTCATAAGCAAATACCCTCACTCAAGATCCAAACCAGGACAAAGTCATTAAGCCATAATAGGAATTACTCAACGCCCTTTCATTGCATCAACCCCAGCAAATTTCAACCAAACTTGGGAGCTCAGACAACCTATATAACCCCTACATAACCCCTACAACAGTCAATGGAATACATGTTCTTGCACAGGAACAGGAAGCTCAAGTGCAAGGCCCAAGAGAAGGTATAACCCCCTCCCCCAGTGGTGGGATTCAAATAATTTAATGATTATTAAATTATCCCTAATGATTTCTTCCAACAACCATTGGAAGTTAACAACCAAACTGCTCAGAAAGTTAACAACCCGAAGTGGTGCAAACTGGCTGAATCCCACCACTGCCCTCCCCCAATCTCAACTCCATGTGGTCAGCTGCACCAGAACCCATGTGGTTCTGCTTCATCATTCAACCATCTTTCCAATCAGCCTCCATTTTGTCTCCAGCGACTTTCTCCCAGCTTGGAACTGAACCAGATGGATGTTTCATCCCACGCGAATGAACGGAAGCTCAGATTGCATGGAGAGTTATATTATTTAGTTTTGGGTTGTTGTTTTTTGTCCCTACTCCCTGTTTCAAATTTTCCCTCTGAGATAAGATGGGTTGAGAGAGAAGGAGTGGCCCCAAATCATCCAGAGATTTCTATCGTGTCCCCCTCCCCCTCTGATGACCGGGTCAAGGAAGTCCGTATCAAACGTGGCAATGAAGCCTCTGCAGCTTTGCCAAATTCCTTCGAGGCTTCTCAGGGCAGGCAGGAGTCCAAGTTGTGACTTCAGCAAACTAGATGAGTCTTTGCTTGACTTAAGGTTGGAATGCCAAAAGCAGGTCCTTTATATAGGCTGTGGGGTGTGGCTCTATGACTCAGCATTTATCCAGGCCTGCCCCACCCTTCCTTCTGCTGGCGTCGCCTCTCAGATCTCCGGAAGCAAGGATCCTCTCACTCTGAATTGTCTTCAGCTGTCTCTACTGTCGGCATCTGGGAAAGGGAGGGGTCAGAGGGAGCAGGTCCGGGTAATTGCACCACTTGGCTGACTTCCTGCTCTGCGTCGAAGGAGCACACACTGTATGAGTGAGCTGTATTGGGTTTCTCTTTTCACTCCTTGACTCCTCTCCGGGCATGGGGCCAGGGCTGGGGGCTGGAGGCATGACAGGACGTTCATCTTCATTATCAGACTCGGAGTCTGATAACAGGCCCGGGAGGAGACAGGAGGGGCCCGGCTGAGGAGGACGAGGCACAATAGATTTCCATGGTGGAAATCAACCTAGGCTTCCATGTTTGTAATCCAACACCCTTACACCATGCTGTTATTTATTTATTTATTTATTTATTTATTTATTTATTTATTTATTTATTTATTTATTTATTTATTTATTTTGTCAAACACATACTAAACAAGATATATAAGTATAAGCATGAAATAAGCACACAAAATGAATACAACCCAAGGGAACATTAGGACAGGAACGGTAGGCACACTGGTGCTCGTATGCACGCCCCATTGCCTATACATCAATTGGAATCACCAGATCACAATTTCAATGACTGGAAGTCGGAGAAAGAAAAGAGCAGGGCAGGCATCATTGATTAAATCCGACCCCTGAGTGTATCCTACCAAATGTCTACATAATCTCTGCTTCTTTAATGAAAAGAAGGCCCAGGCTGGCATGATAGCAGTGTTCCAATATCTAAGAGGTTGCCCCAAAGAAGAGGGGGGTCAACCTATTCTCCAAAACACCTGAAGGCAGGACATGCTGGCTGGGGAATTCTGGGAGTTGAAGCCCATATGTCTTACAGTTGCCAAGGATGAAAAACACTCAGTGAAACCAGGAGGCAATTGGCAAGTCAGAAGAACCTCAGATGGTGTGGTGGTTGTGGTAGCACAATTCTCGAATACAGCTCATCTGTCTGGAACCCACACTGCATATCAGATATTAATACAATTGAGCGAGTCCAGAGGGATTTCACGAGAAGAGTCCTCCATTCCTCTGATCACAACAGAATACCTTAGGCCACCAGGGTGGAAATTGTGGGCTTAGATAACTTAGAACTACGCCACCTTCGGTCTTGTTGTGTCTGCGCCCCCGAGCCGGGCCCCCTGCCAGAAACTCGGACTCAGAAAGTGAGAGGGAAGGGCCATCAGGACTTACCTCTGGAGCACCAGCTTCCCTGGCTCAGCTCCAGGAGCCAGAAGCAGGCCAGATGGAGGAGATAACGAGGCCTCTGTCCCCTGACTCTTTCTCCCCCCAGGCCACACCTCCAGACCCGGCTGATGGCAATCAGGCCTGGCTGGATTCAGGTTTCATAGGCAGGAGAGGCGGGAACAACAGAAGCAGGGGTAGGGCAGGCCTAGGAAGTGCTGAGTCATGGAGCCACACCCCACAGGATATAAAAGCAGCAAGGGCTGCTATACCACTTTGTGGTGAGCAAATCAACTGCTTAGAGGGAGAGAACTAGAGCTGCAGTCCTGTTTGTTCCTGGTTTCCTGGCTGACTCATCGGCATCAAGAGAGATAACAGAGACACTTGGCAGATGCTCGCTAGTTTGCTGCCAGAGCTGATAGTTGCTGGCTAATTAAGTCATCGTTCGTGTCTCCCGGACTGAGGAGGGGGACAGAACAGGTCTGACCTAAGCAGAGTACACAAAATTATCTGCTACAACGTCCTAACTGTCAGTAACTACTTCAGCTTCAACCACAATAATACACGAGCACACAATAGATACAAACCTAGGGCAAACCGCTCCAAACTTGATTGTAGAAAATATGACTTTAGCAACAGAGAGGTCAATGCCTGGAATGCATTACCTGACTCTGTGGTTACTTCCCCAAACCCCCAAAACTTTAATCTTAGACTGTTGACCTCACCCCATTCCTAAGAGATCTGTAAAGGGGGTGTGAATAAGCGCACCAACATGCCTACCATCCCTGTCCTACTGACAGCTTTGGAAGCCATATTAGGCCGGAAGCTTCTGTGCTGCCACTTTCTCATGTGTGGGAAAGTAGGAGGGGGGAATTTAGTAGAGAAGTTGTCTTCAGGCATAATAACATTCTTCTTGTCAGTCAAGGTCAGGCCGATCCTGCATCTAGAGACGGAGTGATCGGAGTGCTGTCTCGAGGTGGGACATTTGGCAATTGGAGCCTGTGATCGACTGAGGAGTGAGGGGATGGTTTTGGGGGTTTTGATTTACTGAGGGAAAACTTGGACCGCTCAGATTAGGGTTTTCCCAGATGTGCCAGTTTACCTATCCTAGTAAATAGAACTTTGAAAGATGCTTGCTTCAGAGTTTTTACTTGAAGGGGGGTTGCTTTCTGGAACTCTGACACTGTCCCCATTTATTCATATCCATTTCCTGTATTCACAATCATGTTTATACTTATATCTGTTATCTTGCACATATTTGACAAATAAATAAATAAAACAAAATGATAATAAATAAACAACATCAAAATGTTTCATGGAAAAAACCCAAACCTTTCCCCACCCAGCCTGGCTACTTTGATCAGATCTACGCTTTCTTTTGGCTGAAAAAGAAAAGGTGCCTTTTCTGATTAAGGGACTTCTACGTTGTTGATTAGCCTGCTTATTACGCAAAGATACATTACACGTACTTAAGCTTGTGATGTTCTCCAATTAATGCCAAGCATAATCATTCCTAATATCTTCCCCATCAAGGAACACCGAGTCACTTTATCATACGCCTGAAGGAACAAGTCTTTCCCCATAAGAAAGAATACCCAAAGACTGTGCATGAATTTGCAGGGAATGAGGTAGACTGCCATGAACATCACAGGAAAGAAATGTTCCCCTATGATTGCTCATCCTTCTCTCTCTCTCTCTCTCTCTCTCCTTTCATATCTGGACAATTAGTGCCAAAGTTAACACTCATCGTAAAATAGGAGAGAAGCTAAATTCTCATTGGTATTTACTCACAAGTCTGTGCAAACCTTCAAAGGAGTCAATGCATTCAGCCAATTTTAAATCACCCTTGGAACAAGGTTATTAAATAAAAAATAAAAAAATCCGGGGGGGGGGCGGTTAGCTGAGCACTTGTCCCTAGGAAAATGCCTGAAATATTATTAAAGAGAAAAGAAGCCCATTTGTAGAATAAGAAACCAACGTGGGTTCTTCCAAGGGCAGTGAACAGAGGTGGGTTTCAGCAGGTACTGACCAGTTCTGGAGAACCGGTAGCGGAATTTTTGAGTAGTTTGAAGAACCGGTAGTAAAAATTCTGACTGGCCCCGCCCCCATCTATTCTCTGCCTCCCAAGTCCCAGCTGATCGGGAGGAAATGGGGATTTTGCAGTAACCTTCCCCTGGATTGGGGAGGGAATGGCGATTTTACAGTATCCTTCCCCTGCCACGCCCACCAAGCCATGCCCACCAAGCCACACCCACAGAACCGGTAGTAAAAAAATTTGAAACCCACAACTGGCAGTAAACATATCCAACACGTCTTCCTCCTCCTATTTTCCCCACAACAACAATACAGTGAGGTGAGTTGGGCTGAGAGAGAGAGAGAGAGAGAGTGACTGACCCAAGGTCACCACTCAGCTTTCATGGCTAAGATGGGACTATAACTCACAATCAGCCAGTTTATAATCGGGTGCCTTTAACTACTAAGCTCTAGATATCCCTATAGCTACTCGGTCAACTTTACAGCAGAGGGAGGATTTAAAACTGGTCTCCCATTCTTATTCCAGTGTAGAAAGTTATCACCCACCCGTCTCCTAGAAGAATGAAATATTTTGAGAAATATTAAAAAGGCAGAATATTATATTTCCCTGGATGAGAGATGGGGAAACAGGCTGTTGGAAAGCAGCACCCGCCTTCCTTAATAGCCCACAGCAGATGTCAGCACTTAAGAGATAAAGAGATAGATAGATTCATAAGCAAATACCCTCACCCAAGATCCAACAAAGGTAGGATTAGCCCTGAACAACAATAGGAATTGCCCAACGCAAGCTCTCATTGCATCATCGCAGTTCAAACTTCAACCAAACGTAGCTCAGACAAACATGACCCCTACATGGCCTCATGGGAGTCTGACAACAGTAAATAGAATACATGTTCTTGCACAAGAACAGGAAGTTCAAGTGCAAAGCCCAAGAGAAGGTATAAATACCCCCCACTCTCAACTCCATGTGGTCAGCTGCCCAGAATCACATAGGCTTGGTGCAATGGTGGGATTGAAATAATTTAACAACCGGTTCTCTGCCCTAATTATTTCTTCCAACCACCAGTTCACCAAACTGCTCAGAAAGTTAACAACCGGTTCTCCCGAAGTGGTGCGAACTGGTTGAATCCCACCACTGGCTTGGTGGCTCTGCTTCATCAATAAATGGACCATCTTTCCAATCATCCTCCAGCCTCCATTTTGTCTGCAGTGCCTTTCTCCTGACTTGGACCTGGATGTGAATATTCCTTCCAACATCAGCCTTCTGCACTACTGGGTCAGAACCAAACTCACCATCAGGCAGTATGTTGACTCTCCTTATACTCTACTCTGAGTCAGTGTTGAGTAAGGTAACTTTTAAAATCTCCATGATAAAGAAACAAATAATAAAGAAAATTGGATCCGCGGTGATGAATTTGTTTGGGAGCCCATGGGTCAAAGGCACAGTGAATTCTCTTTTATTCCCTTATATACAGACTTGTATATACATTAGTGGCCAAAATTGTGGAAACCTTTTGGGAAAAGTGTATTTTTGAGGTTTGATGGCTAATAACACCACTTTTTTTGGGGGGGGGGAGGTTTCAAGATTTCACTGCTTTCACTATTCACTATTCCACTGCTGGTATGGCCTGGGAATAGCCCAGACTTTAACCCAATTGAAAATCGATGGAGCCAACTAAAGAAACTTGTTAGTCAGAAGCGACCCAGCAATAAAACCCAGTTAATAGAAGCAATCATTCAATTTTGGGTTCACATTATAACAGCTGCAGAACTAAAAGACTTGGTTCACTCCAGTGGTGGGTTTCAAATTTTTTTACTACCAGTTCTGTGGGCGTGGCTTGGTGGGCGCGGCAGGGGAAGGATACTGTAAAATCTCCATTCCCACCCCACTCCAGGGGAAAGTTACTGCAAAATCCCCATTTCCTCCCAATCAGCTGGGACTTGGGAGGCAGAAAATAGATGGGGGCAGGGCCAGAAGAATATTTACTACCAGTTCTCCAGAACCAGTCAGAACCTGCTGAAACCCACCTCTGGTTCACTCCATGGGAAGACTGTTGTAAGGCCATCATTCCTGCTAAAGGTTACCCAACTAAGTATTAACTGACATGGTGATAATTTTTGTATATCTCATTTTTTCTATGTGTTTCATTTTTCTTCTTTATACTGTAACTGCTATTCTAATAGCAAATCCTTCATAAAAGTTATTGCGTTACATTCTTGATTAAATTATCTTCCCATTGATACATAATTTCATGGTACTACTCCCCCTACAAAAAAGTGGTGTGATTAGCCAGTTTTAGAAAATACACTTTTCCCAAAAGGTTTCCACAATTTTGGCCACTACTGTAAGCACTGGAACAAGCATTACAATGTATTATCTACCTGGCTTAATCTATTTCTCTAGTTTCCTAATAGTTCAAAGTGGCAACAACCAAGGATGATAATAATAATAATAAATCTTACACATACGTACGCACTCCCATTCATCCATCTACAACTTTAAACCAATCCTGCTTTATTTACTCATAACCTCCACCTGAAGGAAGGCATTTTACTAGTTGCAGATCAAGTTTGCATCTTATACAAATGTTATGGGGAATGTTAGCGGTGTGGTTAATAATTCATCTATAACAAGCACTTAACATGTACTTCCCGGTGGCCCCGCTATCAGGAATAGATTATTTCAGAAGGGAGTGTTGTTTAGTAAATGACGATAACGGAAATATAACTTTGGGCGGCAAATTCCTGTGATCAGGTTTTGTGGTGTTTTTTTAAAAAAAAACTTTCATAAATGGATGTATGATCACATCAGTCTCCCTGACAACCTCTTCCCATTGTCATGTACTTGGACAACATCCCTTTGGATTATTGTCAAAGAATTCCATGCATTGGGCAGAAAGAAAGAAAAATCCACAATCCAAGTTCCTGTTGGGTTCGATATGAAGTGCTTTTCTCTGAAAATCCATTCAAATGCAAATCAAAATGGTGAATTTTGAATCCAATGATGAAGTGGCTAAGAGTTGCACACGATGGTCCTTTTTTTCATGATGCAACTCTCCCCTTGTGTTTCAGTTACATTTCAAGAGAAACCTCCTCCTTCTCCTCAATCAATCACAAAACAATACAATACGTACAATATATCGATTAAAACTCTAAGCATTAAAACATTTCTTCTTCTTCTTCTTATTTATTTATTTATTCGTATTTGTATACCGCCCTATCTCCCGAAGGACTCAGGGCGGTTCACAGGCAAATAAAAAACATTTATGTACAGATTAAGATAACCATTAACCATCTTCTTCTTCTTCTTCTTCTTCTTCTTCTTCTTCTTCTTCTTCTTCTTCTTCTTCTTCTTCTTCTTCTTCTTCTTCTTCTTCTTCTTCTCCTCCTCCTCCTCCTCCTCCTCCTCCTCCTGAGTAAGGTAACTTTTAAAATCTCCATGATAAAGAAACAAATAATAAAGAAAATTGGATCAGCGGTGATGAATTTGTTTGGGAGCCTCTGGATCAATGCACAGTGAATTCTCTTTTATTCCCTTTAGCTATAGGCAACAGACTTGTATATACATTAGTGGCCAAAATTGTGGAAACTTTTTGGGAAAAGTGTATTTTTGAGGTTTGATGGCTAATAACACCACTTTTTTTTTGGGGGGGGAGGTTTCAAGATTCCACTGCTTTCACTATTCACTATTCCACTGCTGGTATGGCCTGGGAATAGCCCAGACCTTAACCCAATTGAAAATTGATGGAGCCAACTAAAGAAGCGACCCAGCAATAAAACCCAGTTAATAGAAGCAATCATTCAATTTTGGGTTCACATTATAACAGCTGCAGAACTAAAAGACTTGGTTCGCTCCAGTGGTGGGTTTCAAAATTTTTTACTACCAGTTCTGTGGCTTGGTGGGCGCGGCAGGGGAAGGATACTGTAAAATCTCCATTCCCACCCCACTCCAGGGGAAAGTTACTGCAAAATCCCCATTTCCTCCCAATCAGCTGGGACTTGGGAGGCAGAAAATAGATGGGGGCAGGGCCAGAAGAATATTTACCTCCAGTTCTCCAGAACTGGTCAGAACCTGCTGAAACCCACCTCTGGTTCACTCCATGGGAAGACTGTTGTAAGGCCATCATTCCTGCTAAAGGTTACCCAACTAAGTATTAACTGACATGGTGATAATTTTTGTATATCTCATTTTTTCTATGTGTTTCATTTTTCTTCTTTATACTGTAACTGCTATTCTAATAGCAAATCCTTCATAAAAGTTATTGCGTTACATTCTTGATTAAATTATCTTCCCATTGATACATAATTTCATGGTACTACTCCCCCTACAAAAATGTGGTGTGATTAGCTAGTTTTAGAAAATACACTTTTCCCAAAAGGTTTCCACAATTTTGGCCACTACTGTAAGCACTGGAACAAGCATTACAATGTATTATCTACCTGGCTTAATCTATTTCTCTAGTTTCCTAATAGTTCAAAGTGGCAACAACCAAGGATGATAATAATAATAAATCTTACACATACGTACGCACTCCCATTCATCCATCTACAACTTTAAACCAATCCTGCTTTATTTACTCATAACCTCC
The DNA here is from genome assembly GCF_028640845.1 of Ahaetulla prasina. Classification (NCBI taxonomy): domain Eukaryota; kingdom Metazoa; phylum Chordata; class Lepidosauria; order Squamata; family Colubridae; genus Ahaetulla; species Ahaetulla prasina. The sequence continues at coordinate 16,957,340 of NC_080541.1, forward strand.
ACCTGAAGGAAGGCATTTTACTAGTTGCAGATCAAGTTTGCATCTTATACAAATGTTATGGGGAATGTTAGCGGTGTGGTTAATAATTCATCTATAACAAGCACTTAACATGTACTTCCCGGTGGCCCCGCTATCAGGAATAGATTATTTCAGAAGGGAGTGTTGTTTAGTAAATGACGATAACGGAAATATAACTTTGGGCGGCAAATTCCTGTGATCAGGTTTTGTGGTGTTTTTTTAAAAAAAAACTTTCATAAATGGATGTATGATCACATCAGTCTCCCTGACAACCTCTTCCCATTGTCATGTACTTGGACAACATCCCTTTGGATTATTGTCAAAGAATTCCATGCATTGGGCAGAAAGAAAGAAAAATCCACAATCCAAGTTCCTGTTGGGTTCGATATGAAGTGCTTTTCTCTGAAAATCCATTCAAATGCAAATCAAAATGGTGAATTTTGAATCCAATGATGAAGTGGCTAAGAGTTGCACACGATGGTCCTTTTTTTCATGATGCAACTCTCCCCTTGTGTTTCAGTTACATTTCAAGAGAAACCTCCTCCTTCTCCTCAATCAATCACAAAACAATACAATACGTACAATATATCGATTAAAACTCTAAGCATTAAAACATTTCTTCTTCTTCTTCTTATTTATTTATTTATTTATTCGTATTTGTATACCGCCCTATCTCCCGAAGGACTCAGGGCGGTTCACAGGCAAATAAAAAACATTTATGTACAAATTAAGATAACCATTAACCATCTTCTTCTTCTTCTTCTTCTTCTTCTTCTTCTTCTTCTTCTTCTTCTTCTTCTTCTTCTTCTTCTTCTTCTTCTTCTTCTTCTTCTTCTTCTTCTTCTTCTCCTCCTCCTCCTCCTCCTCCTCCTCCTCCTCCTCCTCCTCTTCCCCTTCTCCTTCCTCCTCCTCCTCCTCCTCCTCCTGCTCCTTTCCTCTCCTCCTCCTTCCTCCTCCATGGGGCCATGCAGGGGCAACTCTGTAGGCTGTCTTGATTCCCAGGCTTGGTTGAGCCTTGCTGGGTGATGTAATCTTCCCAGGTGCCATGTGGTGGGATGGATAGAGAGCTAATCCTATCATGTTCTGAACGGGTGGGTGCTAACTTCCTACAGTTTAATGATTGTTCAAAGTTACAATGGCAATGAAAAAAGTGACTTATGACCATTTTTCAGACTTACGACCATTGTAGGACGTGTCAAATGTTTCAGCTTTTGGTTTCCAAACGTTAGGGGTGCTGAAAAGTTGTGACATGCCTTGGAGATTGTAAAGATATCTTGGTTAATTTAATAAAAATGAGATGCGCTTGGTATGTAACTACATAAATATCATACATTTTCTTTGCATCCCCATGGTCACTTGATCAAAATCTGATCGCTTGGCAATTGACATATATTTATGACGGTTGCAGTGCCCTGGGGCCATGCGATCCCCTTTTATGACCTTCTGACAAGTAAAGTCAGTGGGGAAGAGAGATTCACTTAACAACAATAATGATTCTCTTAACCACCATGGCAAGAATAGTCATAATGTGAGGCAAAACTCACTCAACCACTATCTTGCTTAGCGACAGAAAATTGGGGCTCCATTGCAGTCGTAAGTCAAGGACGACCTATGGTTTATCTAAATCAAAATTCCTCTTATGAATCTTGGATAATTTTTGTAATCTATTCCCAGGGTGAGTGTAATTTATAGGATTACACCTTAACTGCGAAAAAGGCAATTAAATGACATTTTTCTGCTCTGTGTCAGAGTTTCTTACGCCAGCCTCATATGAAAGGCATGTGCCTAGAGGGCTCAGCTACAATGGTGGATATGAAGGGGAAAATGGTGAATCAGAGGAGTAAGATCCTGCCATGTTATTACCCGGAGAAAGTCATTTATCTTCCCTGTCTTTAGAGTGCAGTTTATCTCTAAAGAAACAACTTCATTAATGAAATTATTCATGAGTCATATTTTTGATCCCATGCAAGTCCTCTACTGTTGATATGCAAATAAGAATACGAACAACAGTACAGTGGCAAGCAAATTTTAAAAAAACTGAATCAAAAGAAGGAAGATAAAGGCTTATTTTTTTAAAAAAATAATATTAAAACATACGTACACTAGTATGTTTTACACTAGACTCTAGGAAGAGTGCAGAGAAGAGCAACAAAGATGATTAGGAGACTGGAGGCTAAAACATATAAACAACAGTTGCTAGAATTGGGTAATTTGATGAAAAGAAGGACTACGGGAGACATGATAGCAGTGTTCCAATATCTCAGGGGTTGCCAGAAAGAAGAGGGAGTCAAGCTATTCTCCAAAGCACCTGAGGGTAGAACAAGAAGCAATGGGTGGAAACTAATCAAGGAGAGAAGCAACCTAGAACTAAGGAGAAATTTCCTGACAGTGAGAACAATTAATCAGTGGAACAACTTGCCTGCAGAAGTTGTGGATGCTCCAACACTGGAAGTTTCTAAGAAGAGATTGGATAACCATTTCTCTGAGATGATATAGGGTTTCCTGCCTAAGCAGGAGGTTGGACTAGTCCAGGGGTGAGGAACTCTGGGAGTTGAAGTCCACAAGTCTTAAAGGGATCAAGGTTGGAGACCTCTGGACTAGGAGACCTCCAAGGTCTCTTCCAACCCTGTTATTCTACTCTATTCTAGTATTGTATTTAAAATTATCTATATGTTAGGGAAAATACTGGCTGGGGAGTACAAGTGTAAATTATGCAAATGTGACTCCATGTACTTGTCATTCTACAAGAGGGTTTAGTCTTGAAAGCTCAGCTGAAGTGAGGGCACTTCTATATAATTATTTCTGCATCACTTCATAATCAGCTCTAGACTTCGTAGTGTCACACTGCCATAAACAGCTGAGCTACAGGTAGTCTTACGACCGGTTGCTTAGCAACAGTTCAAAGCAGTGGTGAAATCCAATTTTTTTTACTACCGGTTCTGTGGGCGTGGCTTGATGGGCATGGCAGGGGAAGGATACTGCAAAATCCCCATTCCCTCCCCAGTCCTGAGGGAAGGATATTACAAAATCTCCATTCCCACCCCACTCTGGGGCCAGCCGGTTCTCTGAACTGCTCAAAATTTCCACTACCGGTTCTCCAGAACCTGTCAGAACCTGCTGGATTTCACCCCTGGTTCAAAGTTATGGTGGGTTCCCCAGAGCTACTTATAGCATGGGTTTCTAGAATTTCTAGAATAGAATAGAGCTGGGAGGGACTTTGGAGGTCTTCTAATCCAGCTCCTGCTCAAGCAGGAGAATCTATACTATTTCAGATAAGTGACTATCCAGTCTCTTCCTAAAACCTTCAAGTGATGGATTTCTGAAGGCAAGCTGTTCAAAGTGACAATGGCCACCCCTCTTCCTGTGGTCATGTGATTGGCAACCAGCCCAAATTTACAGCTGTTTGCAATGCCCCATGGTCAGTTGACCATGATTCATGACTTTTTTTTTTGCTGGAAATTGACATTTACTTCTGATTTGTGGCAAAAAAAAAATGCCCATTGCGGACAATGGATTTGTTTAAGAACTTCTGCAGAGAAGGTTGTTAATTCAGGCATGGACGTGTGGTGTTCTGCTTAATGACTGGCCTGGCTTACAGCTATAATTTTGGGCTCTGTTGTGATCAGAACTCAAGGGCTACCGCTATTCATTGTGGCCCAATTTATTTATTTATTTATTTTGTCACAACAATATATGTAGGTATCATACAAAAAGTTTACATAGTAAATAAACACATATATGGGTAAATATAAGGAGGTATAAGCATATATATAGGAAGGAGAAAAGAAAAAACAATAGGACAGGAACGGTAGGCACGTTTGTGCGCTTATGCATGCCCCTTATGGTCCTCTTAGGAATGGGGTGAGGTCAATAGTAGAAAGTTTTTGGATAAAACTTTTAGGATTATGGGAAGAGACCACAGAGTCAGGTAAAGTATTCCAAGCACTGATGATTCTGTTACAGAAGTCATATTTTCTGCAATCTAGATTAAAGCGGTTGACATTAAGTTTAAATCTATTAATTGCTCTAGTATTATTGCAATTAAAGCTGAAGTAGTCTTTAACAGGAAGGACATTACAATAGATGATTCTGTGAGTTAAGCTTAGGTCTTGTCGAAGGCGACGGAGTTCCAAGTTTTCTAAGCCTAGGATTTGAAGTCTGGTGGGATAGGGTATTCTATTGTTTTCAGAGGAATGGAGAACTCTTCTTGTAAAATATTTCTGGACACGTTCAATTGTATTGCAGCACATTCAGAAATCCAGCATAGCTGGTTGGGGAATTCTGGGAGTTTAAGTCCAGCCTAGTGAAAAGAAGGACTAGGTGTGTGACATGATAGCAGTGTTCCAATATTTGAGGGGCTGCCACAAAGATGAAAAGGTCAACCTATTCTCTAAAGCACAGACGGCAAGACAAGACACAATGGATGGAAACTAATCAAGGAGGGAACTAACCTAGAACAACTTGCCTGCAGAAGTTGTGAATGCTCCAACACTGGAAATTTTTAAGAAAATGTTGGATAACCATCTGTCTGAGATGATGTAGGGTTTCCTGCCTGGGCAGGGGGTTGGACTAGAAGGCCTCCAAGGTCCCTTCCAACTCTGTTGTTATTATTATTAAACTAAGGAGAAACAATCAACCAGTGGAACAGCTTATCTCCAGAAGTTGTGGATGCTCCATCACTGGAGGCTTTTAAGAAGAGATTGGACAACCATTAGTCTGAAATGGTATAGGGTGTCCTGCTTGAGCAGGGGGTTGGACTAGAAGACTTCCAAGGTCCCTTTGTACTCTGTTATTCTGTTACACCTTCACGTTCCCAATATTGAGAAACATTGTGATGAAGGTCTTATAATCAGCACCAATCCACCTTTTGGTTCCTATGACCTATGTTCTTATTGTTCATATGACCTGTGCACCAGTCCTTAAAGCAGGGGTGAAATGTTCCTGGTTCGGACCGTATCGCTCAATCCGGTAGCTATGGCGGCGGGTGATTCAGAGAACTGGTAGCAAAAATCCCTGGCCCCCTCACATGCCCAGCTGAGCCACACGATCATCAGAAGCTTTTTTTTTTTACTTTTAAAAGCATTTTTTCTTTAGCCGAAAAAATGCTTTTAAAAGTAAAAAAAAAAAGCTTCTGATGATCGCGCGGCTCAGCTGGGATTGTCAGAGTCTTTTAAAAGCATTTTTTCTACAACCTCTTCGGCTGAAGAGGTTGTAAAAAAATGCTTTTAAAAGTAAAAAAAAAAAGTTGGCCATGCCCACCCAGTCACATTACCCCACCCCCACCAAGCCACGCCCACAGAACCGGTAGTAACAAATTTTACATTTCACCACTGCCTTAAAGGGGGGAAAAATCACAGGTCTTCTTTTACAGCAAATTCTCTATTTATAAAATACATTTTTAGATTCTTAAAATGCATACCGGCCTGCAGATTCAGACAGCCTCCTGTGCATTTTCCTTTCTTATCATCCAAAGACTGTTTCATGGAAGAGAGCAAAATCCATTTATTTTCCTTCCTTTTTATATGTAAATCCGATTTTTTCCCCTCCCCAGCAGCCACCTAAACCCTAAAGTCATTATTTTCAACCACAAATCTCAAGACTTCTCTTTGGGAATATTTCAAAAGAATAGAATTGGAATTTAAGAATTCCAGCACCTCAACTATTTCCCATTCAGAAGCAATAAACGCCTGTGTATATCAGAGTGATTTCTGGATTTTCCTTTCTCATATTTTTCATATAATCCATTGAAGAGGGAATTTATTTGCCGATAATGGGGAAGCTTGCAGCTGGCTATTTGTGTAATGATCTCCTAAATCTCTATCAGTCTACACATAACCTTGTGTGATTGTGAATACTTTTGTTGCTTCAGCCCGCCTGTCATTTTTCACTCTTTTTTCAACAGGGGCAAGTTTAAGTTCCTTGGTCCTGGTTTTTCTCTGTAAGCATTGTTAAGAACTTATAATGTAAAAAATGTAAAAATGTAAAATGTAAAAAAGTTGCTGAGACTCTAGAAAGAGTGAAGAGAAGAGCAACAAAGATGATTAAGGGACTGGAGGCTAAAACATATGAAGAACCGTTGCAGGAACTGGGTATGTCTAGTTTAATGAAAATAAGGACTAGGGGAGACATGATAGCAGTGTTCCAATATCTCAGGGGCTGCCACAAAGAAGAGGGAGTCAAACTATTCTCTAAAGCACCTGAGGGTAGAACAAGAAGCAATGGGTGGAAACTAATCAAGGAGAGAAGCAACTTAGAACTAAGGAGAAATTTCCTGACAGAACAATTAATCAGTGGAACAACTTGGCTGCAGAAGTTGTGAATGCTCCAACACTGGAAATTTTTAAGAAAATGTTGGATAACCATCTGTCTGAGATGGTGTAGGGTTTCCTGCCTGGGCAGGAAGTTGGACTAGAAGGCCTCCAAGGTCCCTTCCAACTCTGTTATTGTTGTTGTTGTTGTTGTTGTTGTTGTTGTTGTTGTTATTATTATTATTATTATTATTATTATTATTATTATTATTATTATTATTATTATTATTATGTCTCATCTACTTACCCATCCTGAAGCTGACCTGACCAAAGCCATTTTTGACCGCTTCAGTGTTGCCATACTGGAGCTGAGGGACAGGGAGGGGCTGGGATGGGCTTCAAAAAATTTTAGCAAGGAGTTCTGTACCTGGTTACTGGGTGGGCATGGCCATGATCAGCCTCCTGCACCATGGTGGTGGAGAGGGGGGCATTTTTGCCCTTCCCAGGCACCGGAGGCTTTCCGCGAGTTTCCCCAAAAACAGCCTCCCCAAGCTCTGGAGGCCCTCTGGAGGCTGGAAACGGGGCCATTTCCGGGCTTCCCAAATTTCTGGTAGGCCCATTTTTTGCCCTCTCTGAGCTTCTGTGCGTGCCCTGCACTTACCTGCATCCAAAATGGGCCACATGGGGATTCCTGGGAGGGGAGGAGTGGGCAGGGCGGGATGGGATGGGGCCAGTCAGGAGTGGAATTTGGGGGTTCTCTGAACTGCACAGAATCTTAGCTAGAGGTTCTCCTGAACCCCTGCAAACCCCCAGCAGCCCACCCCTGGGGCGGGAGATTTGAGATAGAGGGGATTCTGTAGCCAAAACAAAATGTTTTCTCTTGAGAACCAAGGACATTCTCACACCTGGTCGGTGGAAGGCAAAGTGATGCTACCTGACTGCCAGTCCGCATCGTGATTGGACCATGTGACTCACTGTTTTTGAGAAAGTAGGAAAACCTTTACTTTTAATTAGGTGAAAACCGTGGGAGACTTCAGAGTCGGTTTTCACCAGATATGTGCCAATATGGTATTTCCGATAAAGACATTCTTTGAGGAATCTACCTGCCTCTGAGTTTTCCTTGCTATGGATCTATTACTTGGAATGTGTCAGAATATTCATGACGGGAAAGACATGGTAACAAGGTCAGCCAATTGGGAAATGAGACAGACTGGAGCCAGGGCGTGTCTTAGACGGCAGCTTCTGATTCTGTAAAGAGCAACTGAAACCAATGTGTGTGTTAAGGTCTCTCTGCTGTACTGAATGTGTGAACTTGTCTGCTGATCTGAGCTGAAGAATAAACTGTTGGTATTGTAAATATACTTTATGTGTTATTATGAATATGAAGACGTTAATGATTCAGTTATCTATGTGTGCTTCTGGATTTGATTTTTGCAGGAAACAGAACGCTGACACCTACTTTAGGTGAGCCTACAATCACTATTATAGGTCCTGAGAGCCTTTACTTTGCTACCAACACTCCGATGCATCCTGTGTTCAAACAAATATTACAGAAGAACAAAATAAAAAAGTGGGAAGGGACCTTGGAGGTCTTCTAGTCCAACCCTTTGCACAAGCAGGAGACCTTACACCAGTGGTCTCCAATCTTTCCGGCTCAGCAGACCTGTAGAGGTGGCCGTGATGGCAGTGTAGGGGGAGGCAAAGGGGATGGTTTTGTGTGTGTGTGCATGAGCACACTCAACCACTTCCACGGCTTGGTTCTGAATGGGCTGCAGCTCCACATCGAGCCATGGAAGTGGCTTGGGGACCCCTGCCTTATACCATTCCATATAAGTGGCTGCCCAGTCTCTTCTTAAAAGCCTCCAGTGATGGAAAACCCACAATTTTTGGAGGCAAATCATTCCACTGGTTAATTGTTCTCACTGTTAAGAAATATCTCCTTAGTTCTAGGTTGCTTCTCTTCTTAATTAGTTTTCATCCATTGTTTCTTGTCCTGCCTTCAGGAGCTTTGGAGAATAGGTTCATCTCTTCTTCTTTGTGGCAGCCCCTGAAATATAGGACGACTGCTATCCTGTCATCCCTGGTCCTTCTTTTCACTAGATTAGACAAATCCAATTCCTATACACATTTATACATTTATAAATTTATTTGGAAATGTACACATTTATAAATTTATTTGGAAATTTAGACGTTTCCTGAACATCTACATGACATGTTCTGGAAATGTATTCAAACGTTGCAATGATCGCAGCAGTTTATTTATTTCCTTTTAAAGATGAATAAATGATATGTTTGTCACCTACTTGAAAATGCTGTTGAAAGACTGGATGTTGGAAACTGTCCAAACCGGAAATTCCATAGAAAAATTGAATGAGAAATCTGTCTTATCCAGAGGTCTAAAATTGGTACAAAAAGTAAGTGGAATGGAAATTATTTTCCTGTAAGATCTCCGCTACCGCTTCCAGTTAGAACAGCCTCCCTCCCTCTCCCCAATCTCCTGGATGAGTTGAGAATCTTTCAACTTATGTTAAGAATAACTACAAGCACAATGAATAGCATTATCGAAGGAGAATGCTAAACTATTATGTATGTGTGTTTAAGAAGTCATCTGCAGCAACTTTCATCTTGCAAGGCTTAAGAATTTGAGTACAATACTGGTCAAAAGTGCAGCACAATCCGTGAATTCAATAGAATGTATTCCGATGTAAATAAGTATAAGGTTGCAGCTTTAAGCATTGTCAAATCCTGTGGATTCTAACATGAATGGTAAGCCTATAGTTAAATACAGGTACATAAATGAACAGACTAAGATATAGCATTCACTGAATAGAGTTTGAAAGCAGCTGTTAAGGACAGATTTTTTAAAATGGAATTTGAGAATGGAGAGAGTTTTTTTTTTTAAAAAAAGCTGGTCTTGAAGCAGGCTACTGTTATTATGGTTGGTTTGGTGGTGGAATTCAATTTTTTTTACTACCGGTTCTGTGGGCGTGGTTTGGTGGGCGTCGTGTGGTGTGGCGTGGTGGGTGTGGCAGGGGAAGGATACTACAAAATCCTCATTCCCTCTCCACTTCTGGGGAAAGGATGTTGCAAAATCTCTATTCCCACCCCCCTCTGGGGCCAGCCAGAAGTGGTATTTGCCAATTGTCCAAACTACTCAAAATTTCCGCTGCCAGTTCTCCAGAAGCTGTCAGAACCTGTTGAATAGAACCCCCGGGTTGGTAGCATAGTCAGCCAGATGCTTAGATAGATTTGGCATTTTTATCCATCTATTGAGTCCATCCAAGGATCTGAGACAGGCATGAGATGTTGTTTTATGTCATTAAAGGTCTCTGCAGAATAACAGAATAACATAACTGGAAGGGAACTTGTAGGGCTTCTAATCCAACCCACTGCACAAAGAAAAGACTCTATACCAGTGGTTCTCAACCTTTATAGTGCTGCGACCCCTTTAATACAATTCTCCACGATGTGGCGACCCCTTTAATACAATTCCCCATGATGTGGTGACCCCAACCATAAAATTATTTTCATTTTGAATTTATCGCGCCTGAAGCCGTATTGGCTAGTGATCTGAACTGCTTGCGATTGCCTTGAGGACGGAGGCATTAAAGCGGAGACTCCTTCCATATTAAGTTTATCACGCCTGAAGCCAGATTAGGCTAGCGATTGGGAGTGATTGCAACTGGCTTGAGAGGGAGACATCAGAGCAAAGATTTCTCTCTTTTTTAATTCATCGTGCCTGAAGTCGAATTCGGCTAGCGATTTGAAGAGCCTGCAGCTGGCTTGTGGAGTCAACCATTGGAGTGTCTTCGACTCGCAAGTATACTTCCCATATTTCCGATGGTCTTAGGTGACCCCTGGCAAATCGTCATTCGACCCCCAATGGGGTCGCGACCCACAGGTTGAGAACCGCTGCTCTATACCATTCTGGACAAATGATTGTCCAATCTCTTCTTAAAAACTTCCATTGTTGGAGCATTCACAACTTTTGGAGGCTAGTTGTTCCACTGGTTTACTGCTGTGACTGTCGGGAAATTTCTCCTTAGTTCTAGGTTGCTTCTCTCTTTGGTTAGTTTTCATCCATTGTTTCTTGTTTTGCCTTTTGGTGCTTTGGAATCAGAGGTGGGTTTTAGCAGGTTCTGACCAGTTCTGAAGAACCGGTAGCAGAAATTTTGACTAGTTCGGAGAACCGGTAATAAAAATTCTGATTGGCCCCGCCCCCATCTATTCTCTGCCTCCTGAGTCCCAGCTGATCGGGAGGAAATGGGGATTTTGCAGTAACCTTCCCCTGGATTGGGGAGGGAATGGAGATTTTACAGTATCCTTCCCATGTCACGCCCACCTTGCCACACCCACAGAAACGGTAGTAAAAATTTTTTGAAACCCACCACTGTTTGGAATATAGGTGGACCCCCTCTTCTTTGTGGCAGCCCCTCAAATATTGAAACACTGCTATCATGTCACCCCCATTCCTTCTTTTCATTAGACTAGACATGCCCAATTCCTGCAACCGTTCTTCATATATTTTAGCCTCCAGTCCCCTAATCATCAAGTATAGCTGTCTTTTGCAGTTGACTGATGGTGATTTTATTAGTGCTGATGGTTTTCAAGTGGTGTTCCAGATGTTTTGGAATTGCACCCTAAGGCCCCTATCCCTAGTGGTACTATCTTTGCTTTCTTTTGACACCATCTTTCTACTTCTATTTGCAGATCTTTGCTCTTTTCTCCAGTTCTTCCACATCCACTATCTAGACTTTTTTTTTTATTGTCTTACTTCCTTGCCTAGGAATGCAGAGCTGCCCAGAGTCACTGAAAATGTGTACAAATTTAATCAAATAAGTAAATAAAAATAAACCATTTCTCCAACCCTTCCAGGGTTGCTGACCTTCGCTTTAAGAAATCCTTCCCAAGAGATGTTTGACTGTCTTTTTCACAGTTTGTTTTTAAAAACTGTAAAAATAATAATAATAAAAAGCTATTTTTTTTCTTCTTTTAAAATGTCAGTCCCCGGGCTTTGCTTAGATATGCTCTTGATAACTGCTGTTGTTTATATTTAAAATATCTCCAAGCACATCATACTTAAATCTATAGGTTGTCCTCAACTTATTCCAGTCATTTAATGGAATATCAGAGTTGGAAGGAATCTTGGAGGTCTTCTGGCCAACCTCCTGCTCAAACAGGAAATCCTATATCAGGGGTCTGCAAACTTGGCTCTTTTAAGACTTGTGGACTTCAACTCCCAGAGTTCCTCAGCCAGCAAAGCTGGCTGAGGAATTCTGGGAGTTGAAGTCCACAAGTCTTAAAAGAGCCAAGTTTGCAGATCCCTGTCCTATACCATTTCAGACAAATGGTTGTCCAATCTTTTCTTAAAAACCTCCGATGCTGGAACACCCACAACTTCTGAAGGCAAGCTGTTCCACTTGTTAACTGTCAGGAAATTTCTTCTTAGTTCTAGGTTACTTCTCTCCTTGATTAGTTTCCAGCCATTGCTTCTTGTCTTGCCTTCTGGTGCTTTGGTAAATGAATTGACCCCAGTGGTGACATTCAAATTTTTTCCCTACCGGTTCTGTGCGCATGGCTTGGTAGTGGGTGATCCTGTGACTGAGTGGGCGTGGCCAACTCAATGTCTCTCATGGCCATGCCTACTCAGTCACATGACCTCCCCCACCAAGCCACGCCCACAGAACCCGGTAAGAAAAATATGTGTGTATGAGCATGAGAAGGGCTCATAGTGAATGCTGCAACAGAGAGAAGCTGAACTTTTCTCCCTCCATTCACAGTGGAGTTGCTGCTCCCTTTATGGTCCCCCCCCCAGCCTCCTCCCTCCCGGGGACTTTGCTGTAGCATTTAACATTGACTTCTGTGGCAGAAAGAAGCCAGACTTTTCTCCGTCCATTCACAGCAGCTGGAAGGGGTAAGCAGCGACCGGACAATTGGGTGTTTTGTCCTCCCTTGCCTCCATCCGAATGAGGGCTTAATTAGCCGTCACTAGCAGCTCTGGCAGCAGAATAGCCAGCGTATGCCAAGAGCCTCCGTTATCTTCCACGACGCTGGTGAGTCACCCAGAAACAAACTTCAGCTCTTAATCAGTGGATTTGCCTGTTACAAAGAGACACAGCACCTCTCGCTGCCTTTTATATCCTGTGGGGTGTGGCTCCATGACTCAGCACTTCCTAGGCCTGCCCCACCGTTGCTTCTGTTGTTCCCTCCTCTCCTGCCTAAGAAACCAAGCCTGATTGTCGTCAGCTGGGTCTGCAGGTGTGGCTGGGGGGGGGGGAAGAGTCAGGGGATGGAGGCCTCGTTATCTCTTCCACCTGGCCTGCTTCTGGCTCCTGGAGCTGAGCCAGGCAAGCCGGTGCTCCCGAGGTAAGTCCTGACGGCCCTTCCCCCTCACTGTCCAAGTCACTTTCTGGCAGCAGGCCTGGCTCGGGGGCGCAGACACAACACTGGGCGACTGGGCAGGCATGGGTGTGGCCAACCTGGGGTGGTTTTTACCAGTTCAGTGAACCGATTCAAAGCGTCCCTACTGGTTCGACCAAGCCAGTCCAAACCGGTTGAATTTCACCCCTGGTTGACCCCTTATTTTTTGTGGCAATCCCTTGAACCTACTTGAGGAGACTTACAACCCAGGTTCTAAGTTCCGATGGTTGCTTCCATCATGGTCATGTGACTGAACTGGACTGCATTTACAATGATTTTGCCAAACACCAGCACTTCCAGCAAGATGAATGGCAAACAAATTTAATAAATAACAATAATAATTAAGATTGTGAAAGGAACAAGACAGGGATGTCCTTTATCACCATTATTGTTTATTTTAACTCTAGAACCATTATAGGATAAAATACGAGAAGTAAAGGAGATAGAGGGAATTAAAGTTAGACAACATGAATATAAACTGAGAGCTTTTGCAGATGACCTGGTGATTACTTTAACAAACCCTATAAATTCTAGTATATCTTTGTTGGAAATAATTGATCGATATGGGAAGGTTTCAGGGTTTAAGGTAAATCAGAAAAAGACAAAAGTGATAATAAAAAATATGGCCAGACAACAGAAAGAAAAATTAGAGGAAATAACAGGATTTGAAATTGTAAAGAAGGTTAAATATTTAGGGGTTTATATTACATCATCAAATGTGAAATTGTATAAGAATAACTATGAGGTTTTATGGCAAAAAGTTCAGAAGGAGTTGATTGTTTGGAAAAAATTGCAATTATCATTGTTGGGGAGAATAGCTGCTATTAAAATGAATGTTTTACCTAGATTTTTATTCCTCTTTCAGATGATACCAATAATTAAGAAAGATAAGAATCTTGAGGAATGGCAGAAGGGAATTAACAAATTTATATGGGAAGGTAAAAAAGCTAGGGTTAAAATGAAAATAATTCAAGATTCTCGGGAAAGGGGAGGTTTAAAAATGCCCAATTTTAAATTATACTATGAAGCAGCTGCTCTCTCTGCAATAAGTGATTGGTTTAATTTAATGGAGGAAAGAATTTTGAATATAGAAGGTTATGACTTGCTATATGGATGGCATGCATATTTAATTTATGACAAAAAAGTGGATAAGGCCTTTAAAAATCATGTGTTAAGAACTGCTCTTCTGCGTGTTTGGAAAAAAATACTCTTATAAACTAAATTATAAGGTTCCTATGTGGGCAAGTCCTAGACATACAATAGAATATAAATATAGAACAGAATCAGGAAATGATTACATATAAAGATCTTTTGTATACTGAAAGAGGTAATTTGCAATTAAAATCTTTGCACGTACTAAAAGAAGAAGGGAAAAATTATACTTGGTTTCAATATGAGCAACTACGTGCTAGATGGAAGGAAGATCAGAAAATTGGTATAGAGCAGAACGAGGGAAATTTGGTAAAGCAAATTAGAAATCAGTCTCAGGAGCATATAAAGAGATTGTATAATGTGTTACTTGAAATAGATTCTGAAAGGGACTTGGTAAAGGACTGTATGATAAAGTGGGCACAAAATTTTCAGGAGCCAATATTATTGGAAACTTGGGAAAAAATTTGGGTTAGAAATGTTAAATTCATGAGCACAGAATCTGAGGGAGAATTTTTATAAAATGTTTTATAGATGGCACCTAGATCCTAAAAAATTATCGTGTATGTATCCAGATATGCAAGCAAAATGTTGGAGATGTAATTGTGATGACGCTACATATTTTCACATTTGGTGGACTTGTAAGGACATAAAGGCCTTTTGGATAAAAATTTGGTGGATTTTACAAAATGTTTTGAAAAAGAAGATAAAAGTTCCTGCCGCAATTTTTCTTGTTGGGAATTATTACGGACTGTACAGTAATTGAGACTAAATTGATTTTAAATCTAATAACAGCAGCAAGATTACTAATAGGACAATATTGGAAGAAAAAAGAAGTATCTACAATAGGAGAATGGATATTGAAAGTTGCCAATTTGGCTGAGATGGCGAAGATATCAGCCTTTTTGAAAGACAATACGCATGAAAGATACTTAAAGGAATGGAAAAAATGGATTGACTATATTCAACGTAGATATCAGACTAAGAGTTATCAGACTGTTTTTGAATGATTATGATGTATTATTTTTGATTGTTTTGGGGAAGTTAGGAATTGATGATTGTAGGGTATAATTAAGTTGGGACGAATTTTTTTAGCATATGTTTGTTTTATTTTTAACTATCCCTTGTGCTTGTTCCGGGAAGTCGGGGTGGGGGAGGGGGTTGTGAAGGGAGGGGGGAGGGGAGGTGGGGGGAAAGGGGAAGAAAAATTTTTGTAAAACTTTTTGAATAAAAATAAATAAATAAATAAATAACAATAATTGACTTCCAGGTTTGGGCACAACTGGTCTCCAGAGAAACATGAGTTTGCTTAATGATCATGGCATTTGCTTAATGACTGGCACAAAAATGATAACAGTCATAAACTTTATGATCCTCATGAGTCACAACCGTAATGGGCAGGTGGTTGTAACTCGAGAACGCTCTGTACCCCAAAGAGATCGTTGTTTTTAATTGACACACTCAAAGGGTTGCATGTGCTCTGTTGCAAAGCTAGAGCACTGGGGAAAGTCAAAAATCCATCCATGGAAATGAAACTGACAAATGTTCAAAAAAACAAAAACAAGAAACCAACAACCCCTAAGCAAAACCATCGCCATAGGGGCCTAATGTATACCTGAATGATGCAGTTGGGATGCTGCCAGCATGAAACACCTTGGTAAACACAGCATGGTAGCACTGCTTGTTATGGCTGGATATATTTATTGCATCAGAAAAGGCAGAGCAGGTGCTGGAGTTCCTGGAAGGCAACATTCAATTCCCGCAATTGTCTTGGCGTTATTTCCTCATCTTATGCAACCTATTTCCCCACCTTTTTTCTTTTCTTTTCTAAGGAGGAGCATGAGCTAGATCTGGCTATACAAATACTATGAAGTTAGAGCTGTGAGAGCAGAACTGTAAAATGCTGGATGGCCACTGGAGGGCAGAAAAGAACTATGGTCGATTCTAACTCTCTGCTGCCATCTCATGTCCAAATCTGTTAGAGTTAATGAAGTATTTCTATCACAGATGGTTTGGGTCTTGTTGAATTTATTGATATATATCCTGCCTTTATTATTATTTTTATATGTAACTCAAAGTGGTGAATGCACCTAATATTCCTTCCTCCTTCTATTTTTCCCACAATAACAAGAGGTAGCTTAACATACTTGCTAAGAACGCCAGTAAAAGCCTCCAGCGATGGAGCACCCACAACTTCTGGAGACAAGTCATTCCACTGATTAATTGTTCTCACTGCCAGGAAACTTCTCCTTATTTCTGGGTTGCTTCTCTCCTTGATTAGTTTCCACCATTGCTTCTTGTCCTGCCCTCAAGTGCTTTGGAGAATAGTTTGACCTCCCCCCTCTTCTTTGGGGCAGCCCCTCAGATATTGGAAACCTGCTATCTGGTCACCCCAGTCATCCTTTTCATTGAATTAGTAAAGGTAAAGTTTCCCCCACTAGTAAAGGTAAAGTTTCCAGCTCTAGGGGGCGGTGCTCATCTCTGTTTCAAAGCCGAAGAGCCAGCGCTGTCCGAAGACATCTCCATGGTCATGTGGCCGGCATGACTGGATGCCAAAGGCCCACCGAGCGCTGTTACCTTCCCACCAAAGCGGTCCCTATTTTTCTACTTGCATTTTTTACGTGCTTTCAAATTGTTAGATTGGCAGAAGCTGGGGCAAGTAACAGTATTGTTACAGTAACACGATGATAGGGATTCGAACCGCTGAACTGCCGAACTTCTGATTGACATGTTCAACGTCTTACCCACTGAGCCACCTAAACATATCCAATTGTTGCAACCATTCTTTGTCTGTTTTAGCCCCCCAGACCCATAGGTCTTTAGGATGTGACAACCCTGTGGATGACAGGCAAGCTCCTAGAAACCAACCGTAGTATTGGATCCTCTTCTTTGAGGATGGACAGAAATTTTCAGCTTTATTTTCTCTTCCCACCTGTGGCTCTTTATAAAGTTAGAAAGCCCATATTCACCCAATGCTAGTGTTGTAATTATGCAGGGCAATAGGATTATGCAGTTAACAAGGAAGAAAGAGGCAAGAAGAAGAAGGAATTATAAGGTAAGCAAACATGATTTGCTTCAACATTTGATTTCTGGTAGTTAGTTGATTTTGTATGGAGAAGAATGATAAAGGTGTCTTAATGAAACAGATAGATGATTGACAGAACATGGAAAGGTGAAGGAGGAGGGGGAAGGGGAGAAGGAGGAGGAGAAGGAGGAAGAGAAGGAGGAGGAGGTTGATAAAGCAGGCAGACACAAGATTGATAGATGATAGATGATAGATGATGATATAGATAGATAGACAGTCGATGATGGATGGATAGATGACAAACAGCTGAAGATGAAATTAGTGTTGACTTTTCTGACATATAAATGATTCTTCTCCAAGACTAACCGTGCACTGTATGTGTATAAACACATATCCTGTTTTATTAAAGTTAAGCAATGCAGCACTGCTATAATGCCTGCGAAAAAAATAATATAAAGATACAAATGTCAAGACTTAATCCATTTCAAATGCAGCTGAATCATATGATTTAAATTTTCAGAATTTTTACAAAAAGCCCACATTCGATCATTAAGACCTAAAAAAAAAATGCCTGAAAATATATAACAACAGAAGGTCTCAAAGGAATTTGACCATTTGTTTAAAAATTCTTTTCCCTACCCATCTGTCAAAAGAGAGCTAGCCCTTATTTTGAGAAAAAACATACATCAAAATTCCCTTCTTCGTGATTCTTCCAATTTTGTATCATTATTTTGCTTTTCCCCATGCACAAAATACAACCTTCTGACACTATGTGGGTTTTTGGGTTTGTTTGTTTTTTTGCTTTAGAGTTGTATGTACTGTGTGAAAGGGCAGGAAGTAAATGTGTGTGCATATAGTGCAATATTATTGAATTACAGGTCAGTGTTTTCTGTTTTATTGAGTTCCTCTTCTTATTACTATGCTGCTCGTTCTTATGAATTTTTATAGAGATGTTTTCTTTATGCACACAATGTGCTTATATTAAAGGAAACATCAAAGCTATCAGCTGGACAGATGTAGAGGTTAAGTGTTGGACTAGTTTGGGAGAGAATCCAAGTTAAAAAAAACAAAAAACCATCTGAACCCAGAAAGATTTCGACTAAGAGCTACCCTTCTACTCAACTCCTTTTACATAGTCAGTTTGCAAGGACATGAGAGCAGAGAACTCCTTAAAGTCTTTAGAGAGTAGGCAGGATGCAAATTCAATCATAAATAAATAAAAGTGAAATATTGATGTTGAGAAATGAACCTGGAAGAAGCCATCTATATATGCGTGTACATATAGCATACTTGGCCAATAAAGAATTCTATTCTATTCTATATTTCTGCTAATGAAAATGAATGGAGTAGCTCAATAATTCTTTCCTACAAGTCATGTTAGATTGTTCCAAGTTACAATGATGGCTTTATTGATCAACAGCCATCTTTATCATGTGAATGTTCAAACCTCATGGATTCATATGATTTGGGAAGGGCTACCACAAAGAAGAAGAACTTCTTATCCAAAGCACTTGAAAGCTGGACAAGAAGCCATGGATGGAAACTAATCAAGGAGAGAAGCAACCTAAAACTAAGCAGGAATTTCCTAACAGTTAGAAAAAAATAACCAGTGGAATGACTTGCCTCCAGAATTTGTGAATGCTCCAACACTAGAGGTTTTTAAAGAAGAGGTTGGACTACTACTTATCTCTATAGGGTTTCCTGGTTGAGCTGGGAATTGGACCAGAAGACTTTCAAAGTCCCTTCCAATTCTGTTAGTCTGTTAAATAAAAATGTGTTTGCCAGCCATGATATATGTGCCATGTTCCTTAGCCCAGCCCTTTGTACCCTATGACCCTATGACCATCATTAAGTGTTGTAAGTGTTGTATCTTGATGAAGGTATCTTTTCTTTTATGTATACTGAGAGCATATGCACCAAGACAAATTCCTTGTGTGTCCAATCACACTTGGCCAATAAAAAATTCTATTCTATTCTATTCTATTCTATTCTATTCTATTCTATTCTATTCTATTCTATTCTATTCTATTCTATTCTGCACTGGTGTGGATTTTCCTGTTCTAGAAATACACACTCCCTATTTCAGATGTTTGACTTCAGTCCAGGAGATGAGCTTCTGGATATGCAGTGAAAAGCTTTGGTAAAGGTCCCAATTTTTATCTATTCGTGCAATCGGAAGAATGAAAGAGATCCCAAATAGGTTCTAGGTCAGAGCTCTCCAACCTTGGCAACTTTAAGACTTGTGGACTTCAACTTTGCCAGCTGAGGAATTCTGGGAGTTGAAGTCCACAAGTCTTAAAGTTGCCAAGGTTGGAGAGCTCTGTTCTAGGTGATGCAAGTTTCAACAAGCAAGTGAGGAAAGGAAGAACATCAGCCTTCCAAGATCTATTTCCTAACAATGGAAAATACCTATGGCATCCTATATGCTTTGGCTTTAAACTGTGACTCTTTGACTAAGCTACAGGGACTACAGAAGCCCTAGCCCCAAACCCAGTTTGGAAAGTTCAACGGTTGGGTTTATGAACCACAATTAAACCATATGCTGGTGATAAATCCAATCTCGGCTTGAGTTTTCTCTTCTGGAAATATTCCAAGAGAGACTGCGTGGTATGTTCAGAGGCCCCACCATTGTAGTTTGTCATGACCTGAAGAACATTGCCGCAGGTCTAAGGACCTGACCACAGAGTCATGGTCACCTACTTCTGGAAGGCACAATCACTGTGGAATATGTAATCCTTTGGAATATGTGAAATATGGCTAGGTTGCTTCTCTCCTTGATTAGTTTTCATCCATGGCTTCTTGTTCAGCTTTCAAGTGCTTTGGATAACAGGTTGACCCTCCCTCTTCTTTGTGGCAGCCCTTCCCACATCATACGAATCCATGAGGTTTGAACATTCACATGATAGAGATGGCTGCTGATCAATCAAGCCATCAGTGTAACTTGGAACAATCTAACATGACTTGTAGGAAAGAATTATTGAGCTACTCCATTCATTTTCATTAGCAGAAATAGAGAATAGAATCGCGTAAAAAAATCTGTGCTCTCCAGGACATGGGTGTGCTGGATTTTCAGAAAGGGGATACTCAAATATTTCCTGGATTTGTGGTTTACTTCAACTCACTGTCGGGCTGGTAGCCAGTGCAGAAAGATCCCATCTAAACGGAAGTGCTTTGTTTGTGGTACAGTTCACTCCCGTGTGACAAAAGATAAAGGTATTTGCACAAGGACAGGGCACGGATTGGCCCAAAAGAAAGTGAATGTGGGATTTTGGCAGTCTCCGGCGGATGTTTTACTCCTGGCACGTCAAAGAGGCAGTAAGTACCTTTTCATCGTTCTGGCTTTTTGCCAATCTAGGGCACCACATGCCCTCTTCCCCTTTTCTGTAAAAATAGTTGTGCATTACTTTCTTGGGGAGCACTGTTGGGACTTGTGCGAAGGCAGTTTTGCCTCCTGTAAGAACATTCATCTCCTTTCAACATGTGTGTGGGTGGGAAAGTTATAAATTACAGGCTCCAAGCTCAGGTTCAGGTAATGGGAGGGGCTGCTTTAAATAGTTATGCGATTAGCACATCCTTCTCCTGAATAAGCATATCTACATAGGAGGCCCATGTTTCACCAAGGAAGTGCAGGGTTACTAGTTATGGAAACTTGGGGACGAAACCCAAGAAAAACACACACACAAAATCATTTCGGATCTATTGTCCCTACAATAGATTTAATGGTGAAATCTGAACCGGTTTACTATTGGTTTGCTGGCTGTGCATGCGTGCCATGTGCGCGTGCATGCGCGGTGTGCACCACGCACCAAATGCGAGGTGCGTGCATGCGCAGTGCACACCAAAAGGAAGCATGGGGTAACTAGAACAGTGTGTGGGGTGTGTGTGATCAGCAGTGGCACACAATTTTTTTTTACTTTTAAAAGCATTTTTTTACAACCTATTCAGCTTTTAAAAGTAAAAAAAAAAAGGCTCTGACGATCAGGCAGCTCAGCTGTGTTCGTCAGAGTCTCTTTTTTTAACCTTTTAAAATCATTTTTTTTGCAACCTATTCAGCCAAATAGGTTGTAAAAAAAATGCTTTTAAAAGTAAAAAAAAAGGCTCCGACGATCAGGCAGCTCAGCTGTGTTCGTCAGAGCCTTTTTAAAAACTTTTTAAAAGCATTTTTTTTGCAACCTATTCAGCCAAATAGGTTGTAGGTGGACATGGGTGCGGGGGGCAGGGTTTTTTGCTACCGGTTCTCCAAACCACCCGCCGCCATCGCTACCAGATTTGCCAATCCAGTCCAAATCGGCAGCATTTCACTTCTGAATAGATTCCTCTGAAAACCAAGAGAGTTCGCTGTTATGAGCCTGTGTTTAAAATTTTGGTTATTCGTGGGATCACCTTCAACAAAGAGCAGATATCATTTCCTCTGTTATCCTTGATGTTTGCATGCCTTCTTCTTTGGGGCTGAGCCAAGAGAGGTTAAACAGTGGGTTCTGATACTGAGTTTGAGATCTGCTTCAAAATTTGTTTTAAAAATCTGTATATTTTTCCTCTTGGCATCCAATAAAGATAGATATTAATTGGATACAGATACGGACTCGAACACAGAGAAAGCTGCTGATATACAGTAACATTCTAGAGCTGGTTTGGACTAGTGATTAAGGCATCAGGCTACAGTAGAAAATGGGAGACTGAGAGTTCTAGTCCTGCCTTAGGCATGAAAGCCAACTGGATGACCTTGAGCCAATCAGCAGGAGTTGATGAGTTCTAGACCTACCTTAGGCATGAAAGCTGGTTGGCTTGCTTTTGGCCAGTCATTCTCTCTGTCAGCCTAACTCACTTCACACAATTGTTTCTATGGAAAAAATAGGAGGAAGAAGTTGTCGGATATGTTCTTGTAAAAATAATGAAAGTGGGATACAAATAAATGAATAAATAAACAGATATGGAATTCCAGCCAATTACTAGGTACAAGCCTCTTTGAGTACCAGTTTATGATGCCTTGATGAGACCCCACTTGGGATACTGCATCTAGTTCTGGTCACCACAATATAAAAAGATTTTGAGACTGTGGAAAGAGTGTAGAGAAGAGCAGCAAAAATGATTAGTGGGGGTGGAGGCGAAAACCTATGAGGAACAGATGCAGGAATTGGGTATGTCTAGTCTAGTGAAAAGAAGGACAAGGGGAGACATGATAGCAGTATTTTCATATTTGAGGGGCTTCTACAAAGATGAGAGAGGTCAAGCTATTTTCCAAAGCATTAAAAGGTAAGGTAAGAAGCAATGGATGGAAACTAATCAAGGAGAGAAGCAATCTAAAAGTAAGGAGAAACTTCATAACCGTGAGAGCAATCAACCAATGGAACAGGTTGCCTTCAGAGGTTGTGGGTGTTCCATCACGGAAGGCTTTCCAAAAATGACTGTACAACCATTTATCTGAAATGGCATAGGGTCTCCTACTCAAGTAGGGGGTTGGACTTGAAGACCTTCAAGATCCCTTCCAACTCTATTATTCTATATTCTACGTTCGTATAAGCCACGTACCTTTAATTGAAGCCAAGGCTGTAACATTTTAGCCAACTGGTTTGTTAGATTAATCAGTTAAAATAATTCCACACCACCACAAAGGAATCTCAGGTTTGCAGCCAATTGTTAATTGGCCTAAAACGCTTGCCCTAAATTGAATATAAATTCTACTTTTGTTTCTCTCCCCCCTCCCCCTGTTTATTTCTCGTCTGCCAAAGTGCAAATACACACACTTCTGCAGACGACGTTCATGCAGCTAATCAGCTTTCTTTAATCGGATGAAAAGCATGTTTTTAACTATGTTACAAGACAGTCTTGGGCATGTGTATTCAAGATCCCTCTGTGCAGTAATAAATAACATGCAATCAAATCACAGCCATGGATACTTTGAATTTAAAATGGTGCTCTTTTATATGGGCTGTCATTTTGTCTTCCCCAAACATCTTTTCCATCTCAACAAATCTGCTGTCAGGCCTCCAGAATACACAATGAATTTAAACAATTAAACAGATTCAGCATCTGACCTCCCTTGAATACCGCGGTCTCCAAAGCCGAGCGGTAAAACACACAGTGTGCACAGGCCCACAACGTGCAAGTATTAATTATGCATACATTTTTTCCCCCTTCAGAAAGCAAAGTTCTTCCGATCAAATGTCACCTTTGAACCCGGTTTTGCAAATAAAATGCGAATGGAGTTTTACGATCCACTTTCACCGATCGGTGAGATAAAATGTACAATTACTTCTTGGCATAACTGCTGGAAGCATTTCCTAATAAGATAACAAGTAGGCAAATTATTTATCTTCCAACATCCTTTTCATCTTGCCTTTCATTCAGAAGAAGAGTGAAAGTATGAAAGACCAGTTGAAAGAACAAACGATGTGGCACCGAAATGATACCTGGCTGGCAAGGGAAGAGGATAAGGTGGGGGTCGGCAACCTTAAACACTCAAAGAGCCACAAAGGTCCTAACCGGAAGCCCCCCATTAAATTCTGGAGCCGACAAGGAGTCGGGTTCCCCCACCATAGAGTCTCCTCCTAGCGTGGCATCCTTTTTCCTCTGCCAACCGGAAGTCTGGTTCCCCCACCATAGAGTCTCCTCCTAGTGTGGCGCCCTTTTTCCTCTACCTGTCCTAAGCGAAAGCCCTATCAATTGTGGAGCCAACCGGCAACTGGGAGCTGCAGCAGAGGGATGAAATAGTCACATGCGGCTCCAGAGCCGCGGGTTGCCGACCCCTGGGATAAGGAGAGGGGGGGGGGAAAGGTAGAGTTTTAGAGTTCAAGAGTTTTCTAAAATTGTAACCACCCAGTCTCTTTTATAAAGGACAGTTTTATACTTGAACAGATATCAGTTATAATTCAGTGTAAAATTAAAAATAAAAGAAGGGAACCAACAGCTGATTGTCATGCTCCGCATTAACTTCATGTTGTGACATGACTTGCCACCGTAGCCACTAAATAATCATTGGTAGCTTGGAAACATCCAGCATAAAGAAAACCCAAGGTTCTTTTTTTTTTCTTTTTTTAAATACCCCCAAAGAGCTGTACAGGTAGCCCTTGACTTACAGCAGTTGATTTAGTGACTGCAACAGCACTGAAAAAAGTGTCTAGTTGCGACCATTTTTCAGACTTAACAACTGTTGCAGCATCCTTGTGGTCACATGATCAAATTTCGGCTGCTTGGCAACTGGTTTATATTTATGACGGTCACAATGTCCCAGGGGGCACGTGATCACCTTTAGCAACCTCCTGACAAGCAAAGTCAATGGGGAAGCCAGATTCATTTTAACAACTGTGTTATTAACTTAACAATTGCGGCGATTCACACTTAACTCGTGTCGGGTGGCACCTGTGATGGCCAAGTGCTAAGGCAGGTCTTCCCTCAGACCCTCCCTCCCTCTCATTATAATCTCCTTCCTTCCTTCCTTCCTTCCTTCCTTCCTTCCTTCCTTCCTTCCTTCCTTCCTTCCTTCCTTCCTTCCTTCCTTCCTTCCTTCTCTTTTCCTTCCCTCTTCCTTCTCCTTTCTTCTTCCTTCCCCTCTTTCCTTATTTTTACTCCTTGCTCTCTTCCCATCTTCCCTTATTTTTCTTTGTCTTTCCTCTTTCCCTTTCTCCTTTCTTGTCCCTTCTTGCATGCTCAAAGGCAAAAGGGGAAACATTTCTCCTTTTGTTTTCTTTTTAGTTTGCTTTGCTAGCCCTCTGCCAGTGAAAATGGCGCCCAGGGGCTCCATTTTTGCTGGCAGAGGCACCATGGATCGGTCCTTTGCTGTTTCCAGGGCAGCCGCGCTGGCCAGATCTCAGCACCCTGTGGGCTGGATGCAGCCCGCAGGCCTTGAGTTTGACACCCCTGCCTTAATACAAGCGTTTCCAATGGAATTCATTTATTCAGGTAATATACCAATAAAAGAGAAATTTAGGTAATATCTACTGTACAAAATGGAGCATATGCATTTGTTCTGCCAAACAGATCCCTGCCCATAACAGCTTGCAGTATAAAACTAAAAAGAAAGAAACAAAACTAGTCCAGCTTTACAACATTTACAAGTAATTGTTCATTCTGAGTACACTCTGTGCCTTGTTAGTTAGGAAGAGATCCTTTCCCCGCGTGATTCATTCCTTAAACACTTTTCACTTTGTGACTCTCAACAAAGCCCTTTCCTTCCTTATGTGTCAGCATTGTTCCTAAGATAAGGAGCCAAACATTGGCTCTATGATACAGGTAAGCTTCAGCTATCCAGATCATTCACAAGCATCCTATTTAGTTCTGAATAAACCTGGATCCCTGATTGACAGAGATCATACAGACAACAGGAAGAAATGCATTAATTTTTAGTGGAAAAGTGCAAATAGTCTTTATCTTCCAAAGGTGTGGGTTTCCCCCCCCAAAAGGCAACTGGAATTTCATGGGTTTTTTTGCTCTTTGAAAATACTTCACTTCTCATCCAAAAAGTTCTAACTCTAAGTTTTCAAAGGAAAAAAAAACAAAACCCAAGAAATTCCAGTTGCTTTTTGGAAAATGATTGGATGGATGATTGAGAATCTCCATAAACATTTAGCCTTTATCTTCATTTTATATTAATCTTTCCTGTAGTAAACCTGAAAAGGTGAAAAGACAGAAGAGATAGTGCCTATTTCTAAATTGGAAGAATGAATAAAAAAATTCAAAACAAACAGAGGAATACAATCAAGATCAAGTGAGGTACTAATACCACTCTATAATGCCTTAGTAAGACCACACCTAGAGTACTGCATCCAGTTTTGGTCACCACACTATAAAAAAGATGTGGAGACTCTCGAAAGAGTGCAGAGAAGAGCAACCAAGATGATTAGGGGACTGGAGGCTAAAGCATACAGTGAACGGATAAAGAAACTGGGCATGGCTAGTCTAGTGAAGAGAAGGACCAGGGGAGACATGATAGCCATGTTCCAATATTTGAGAGGCTGCCACAGAGAGGAGGGGGTCAAGCTATTTTTCAAAGCACCTGAAGGCCAGACAAGGAATAATGGATGGAAACTGATCAAGGAGAGATTCAACCTGGAAATAAGGAGAAATTTTCTGACAGTGAGAGCAATCAACCAATGGAACAGACGCTGCCTTCAGAAGCTGTGGGAGCTTCATCACTGGAAGCTCTCAAGAAGAGATTGGACTGCCATCTGTCAAAAATGGTATAGAGTCTGCTTGGATGGGCGGGGGTTGGACTAGATGACCTACAAGGTCCCTTCCAACTCTATTAATCTATATCTGTATATAAAGTCAAAATTAACGTAAATGTTAAACACTGAATGAAACATGTCACGTCTCCCCACCAGTTCAAAATCAGGTGTATAAAACAGAGAAAATTTGAATAATTTGAACTATACAAAGCATTCCTTTCAGAGGTTTCAGTATAAATTTTCCACGGTTGTGATTACAGTGTGCTAAGATCAACAAAGAATTAGAATTCATTGGAGAAGTAAAGCCGATGAAATATTTTTGCATAGCAGAAGAGAGACTGGTAATAGTATCCATGTGGTCCTTGACTCACAACCGTTCATTTGCTGACCATCCAAAGTTAAAATGACACTGAAAAAGTGACCTACAACCAATCTTTTCACTTCTGACCATTACAGCATCCTCATGGTATAGATTCAGACACTTGGCAACTGGCATGTGAAACTGGCATACAATGATCGCAACAATGTTGTGATCCAGGGGTGGGTTTCACATATGGTTGTCACCGGTTTGCCCCACGTGCGCACGATTGCTTCACTCACATGCGCCTTCTGCACACATGCACCCGGCCTCGAAAACGTGGGATAAATAGGATGGCATTACATCCGGGTGTGGGGATATGGTGGCTCAGTGGCTAAGATGCTGAGCTTGTCGATTGAAAGGTCAGCAGTTCAGCGGTTCGAATCCCCAGTGCCGCATAATAGGGTGAGCTCCCGTTACTTGTCCCAGCTTCTGCCAACCTAGCAGTTCGAAAGCACGTAAAAAATGCAAATAGAAAAATAGGGACCACTTTTGGTGGGAAGGTAACAGTGTTCCGTGCGCCTCTGGCGTTTAATCATGCTGGCCACATGACCACGGAGACATCTTCGGACAGCGCTGGCTCTTCGGCTTTGAAACGGAGATGAACACCACCCCCTAGCGTCGGGAACGACTAGCACATATGTGCGAGGGGAACCTTTACCTTTATGTCCAGGTGGGCTGGCCCACCCACAGTGGCTGCTACCGATTCGCCCGAACCGGTTCAAACCAGCTCTGTTGTGATCGCTATTTGTGACCTTCTGAGTTGGTTTCCAATAAGTAAAGTCAATGCAGGAAATTGTGTTTGCTGAATGGCCACATAATTCCCTTAAGAACCACCTGGCTTGGAAATGGAAATTCTGGTCCCAGCTGTGGCCATATGTCAAGGACTGTCTGCGTCTGGTACTGGAATAAAAAAACCAAAAAAAACCCTTATCTCTGGATTTGTTTGATTGGCATTTCAAGCTGGCAATCTTAACAATCAGGTAATATTACTTGATGGGACTTGCTTCCATGCAGATTTGTAAAAGATCATTCTGTTCTTTCTAAAGACTTCCTGAGAATTTTAGTTTCAGATAATTTAGATCAGGAAAGAAAAACTGCAGAGGTTATAGTTTATCCCCAGCTGATGGGTCATTAGATGGATATCAAGGAACAGATCACTTCTAATGCCAGCTGAAAAGTACAGTAGTAATAATTAGCTAACTGCTGGCAAGAGACAGGAAACCTTTTAGAATATACAAGATAGAGTCATAAAGCTGGAAGAGACCACAGAGGTCTTCTAGTCCAACCATCTGCTCAAGGCAGGAGACCTTATACCATCCCAGTCAAATGGTTATTTAGTCTATTTTTTGAAACTTTCAGTGATGGAGCAACCACAACTCTGGGAGGAAAGCTATTCCATAATGTTGAAGATGTTTTGCTGCTGTTGTTGTTGTTGTTAGTTGCGAAGTCATGTCCGGCCCATCGTGACCCCATGGACAATGTTCCTCCAGGCCTTCCTATCCTCTACCATCTTCTGGAGTTCATTTAATCTCACGCCGACTGCTTCAGTGACTCCATCCAGCCACCTCCTTCTCTGTCGTTCCTTTCTTCTTTTGCCCTCAATCTTTCCCAGCATTCGGCTCTTCTCCAGTGAGTCCTTCCTTCTCATTAGGTGGCCAAAGTATTTCAGTTTCATCTTCAGGATCTTGTTCTCTAAAGAGCAATCAGGGTTGATCTCCTCTAGGACTGACTTGTTTGTTCGCCTTGCAGTCCAAGGGACTCGCAGGAGTCTTCTCCAGCACCAAAGTTCAAAGGCCTTAATTCTTTGGCGCTCAGTTGAAGATGTTACCTAGTTGGATAATAAAACATATGCAAGAAAACAACCAAGCTCAGAGACCACCAAGGACTCTACACCTTATTTAAACCCAGGATAACAAATATTAATTACAGGGACCCATGTGAGCTGGGGTGGCAAATGATGTCATGTACATCCTGGTATAGAATAGAATAGAATAGAATAGAATTTTTTATTGGCCAAGTGTGATTGGACACACAAGGAATTTGTCTTGGTGCATATGCTCTCAGTGTACATAAAAGAAAAGATACGTTCATCAAGGTACAACATTTACAACACAATTGATGATCAATATATCAATATATTGAAGACGCCTAGAGAGTTCCTGGAGGTCTCGCCGTTCGGAAGCTGATCGGACACTAGTGAAGTCCTATACTAGGACTTACCTAGTGGCATTGAGGGAAGCGAGGCGTAGCTACGCCTCCTCCCTCATTGCATCGGCAGATAACCGCCCAGCTGCCCTGTTCCGGGTGACCCGCTCCCTCCTACATCAGGGGGAGCGGGATGACCCGTTGCAGGGACGTGCTGAGGAGTTTAACAGTTATCTATCGATAAAATCGTTCAGCTCCGGGATGGGTTGGACCAAGATTGCGGTGATGCGGGTGAGATGCTCGAGGGTGGTCTTGGCGATATTGTTTGGGATGAGTTTGACCCTGTGGCTCCTGAGGACATGGACAGGTTGCTAGGTAGGCTGAATGCCACCACATGTTTACTGGACCCGTTCCCCTCCTGGCTGGTGCTGGCCACTCGGGAGGTCACACGAGGCTGGCTCAGGCGATTCGATCGCTTCTTTGGTGGAGGTGTCTTCCGGCCGCCTTGAAAGAGGCGGTGGTGAGGCCCCTCCTTAAGAAGCCTTCCCTGGACCCGGCTGTTTTAGGTAACTATCGTCCGGTCTCCAACCTTCGCTGCGGCGAAGGTTGTAGAAATATGGTGGCATACCAGTTTCCCTTGCACCTGGATGAAACCGTCTATCTAGACCCGTTCCAGTCCGGTTTCCGGCCCGGTTACAGCACGGAGTCGGCTTTGGTCGCGTTGGTGGATGATCTCTGGAGGGCCAGGGATAGGGGTTGCTCCTCTGCCCTGGTCCTATTAGACCTCTCAGCGGCTTTCGATACCATCGACCATGGTATCCTGCTGCGCCGGTTGGAGGGATTGGGAGTGGGAGGCACCGTTTATCGGTGGTTCTCCTCCTATCTCTCTGACCGGTCGCAGTCGGTGTTGACAGGGGGGCAGAGGTCGACTCCGAGGCGCCTCACTTGTGGGGTGCCGCAGGGGTCGATTCTCTCGCCCCTTCTGTTTAACATCTACATGAAGCCGCTGGGTGAGATCATCAGTGGTTTCGGTGTGAAGTATCAGCTGTATGCGGATGACACCCAGCTGTACTTTTCTACACCGGACCACCCCAACGAAGCTATCGAAGTGCTGTCCCGGTGTCTGGAGGCCGTACGGGTCTGGATGGGGAGAAACAGGCTCAAGCTCAATCCCGCCAAGACAGAGTGGCTGTGGATGCCGGCATCCCGGTACAGTCAGCTTAATCCGCGGCTGACCATCGGTGGCGAGTCATTGGCCCCGATGGAAAGGGTCCGCAACCTAGGCGGCCTCCTGGATGAGCGGCTGTCTCTAGAAGACCATTTGTGGCCGTCTCCAGGAGAGCGTTCTACCAGGTTCGCCTGGTACGCCAGTTGCGCCCCTTTCTGGACCGGGATGCCCTATGCACGGTCACTCACGCACTCGTGACGTCTCGCCTGGATTACTGCAATGCTCTCTACATGGGGCTCCCCTTGAAGGGCATCCGGAGGCTGCAGTTAGTCCAGAATGCGGCTGCGCGGGTGATAGATGGAGCCCCTCGTGGCTCCAGTATAACACCCATCCTGCGCAGACTGCACTGGCTACCTGTGGCCTTCCGGGTGCGCTTCAAGGTCTTGGTGACCACCTTTAAAGCGCTCCATGGCATTGGGCCGGGTTACTTACGGGACCGCCTACTGCTACCGAATACCTCCCACTGACCCGTGCGCTCTCACAGAGAGGGTCTCCTCAGGGTGCCGTCAGCGAGGCAATGTCATCTGGCGACGCCCAGGGGAAGGGCCTTCTCTGTGGGGGCTCCCACCCTTTGGAACGAACTACCCCCCAGACTCCGCCAGCTTCCGGACCTTCGGACCTTCCGCCGTGGGCTTAAAACATACTTATTTAATTGTGCAGGACTGAGCTAGGTTTTAAATTCATGGGTTTTAATTGGATTTTATTTGTATATTTTAATTAACGGGCTTTAAAATAAGTTTTTTAACTGTTTTTATTCTGTATTTATATGTTTTTAAATGCCTGTGAACCACCCTGAGTCCTTCGGGAGATAGGGCGGTATATAAATATGATTAAATAAATAAATAAATAAATAAATAAATCATAAGGATTGCCAGCAACAAGTTATAGTCCTACAGTCATAAGTGGAAAGAGATTGGTAATGGGAACTATGAAACGATTAATAGTAGTGCAGATTCAGTAAATAGTCTGACAGTGTTGAGGGAATTATTTGTTTAGCAGAGTGATGGCCTTCGGGAAAAAACTGTTCTTGTGTCCAGTTGTTCTGGTGTGCAGTGCTCTATAGCGTCGTTTTGAGGGTAGGAGTTGAAACAGTTTATGTCCAGGATGCGAGTGATCTGCAAATATTTTCACAGCCCTCTTCTTGATTCGTGCAGTATACAGGTCCTCAATGGAAGGCAGGTTGGTAGCAATTATTTTTTCTGCAGTTCTAATTATCCTCTGAAGTCTGTGTTTTTCTTGTTGGGTTGCAGAACCAAACCAGACAGTTATAGAGGTGCAAATGACAGACTCAATAATTCCTCTGTAGAATTGGATCAGCAATTCTATGCATAGGGTACAAATAATTTACTGAACTTGTATCATTTGCACAATGACATCGTAGCATATGTGACAGGTCATTGTGGCATCTTCCAAATAGCTACAGTTTACATAGCATGCTGTGTCTCAAAATAAATCTTACTACGGCTTGGCACAATATCTGGGTTCACACAATATTCTGAACCTTAAACCCAGCCAAACATACTTTAATTTCATCTAAAAGACAGGTGTCCAACCTTGGCAATTTTAAGACTTGTGGATTTCAACTCCCAGAAGTCCCATTCCCACCAGTGTAGCCATCTTGGGGGGTTCTGGGAGTTAATTAAAAGTCCCCACATCTTAAAGTTGCTAAGGTTGGACACCCCTGCTCTAGAGCAAGGGTCTCCAACCTTGTCCACTTTAAGACTTGTGGATTTCAACTCCCAGAGTTCCTCAGCCAGCTTTTCTGGGAGTTGAAGTCCACAAGTCTTAAAGTAACCAAGGTTGGAGACCCCTGCTGTAGAGTGATGTTCAAACCTGAAGAGCTTGGTCCTCTTTAGGAGAGAAGTTATTCATAAGACAATACCCATGAGGGAAAAAAATCCTCTTTATCAGAGGTGGTATTCAGTTGGTTCGGACCGGTTTGCCCGAACCGGCAGCGGAAATCGCGGGTGGGCCTGCCCACTTGTCCCAGTTCTATGCCATCCTATTTAGTTATGTTTTTGAGGCCGGGAGCATGTCTGGAAGGCACATGTATGAGCAAAGCATATGTCCGGAAGGCACGCGGGCAAGCAAAGTACATGCGCGCAAGGCTGGGCGGATGCGTGAATGAGTGTGCGCTCACATTTGCGAACTGGTAGGGAAAGTAAGTGAATACCATCCTTGCTCTTTATCATCTCTCATTCATGACATTCTGAAGATCACAAAGAGATTTATAAGTAGAATTATAATTTTCACTGTTATTCTCTGAAGGAAAACTACACTTGTTACACATTTGCAATGCCACTTGTACTTATCCAACACATCATCAAGTTGATCGGAATAAGTAGGAGTTCCAGGAAAACTGAGAAGAGATGTTCGTGGTACATAGGGTCTCATTCTATGTAATGGTTTCAAAGGGCAACATTCCAAGAGTTGATATGAACTCTCTGATCAAATGTCTGGAAGAGTTAGAGGTAAAAGGAAACCAGGCCACCAAAGAACATGGCGGCAGGACCAGGGGTGAAATCCTACCGGTTCCGATCAGTTTGGGAGAACCGCTAGGGATTATGGGCATCAGTTTGCTGAACCGATAGTAATTACCCCTCCTTGGCCCCACCCATGCCCAGCCAGTCACCGTTCACCTCTTCTGGCTGCTCGATATTCCACAGAATTTAATGTTAAATGGAGCAGAGAAAATGCAAACTTTTCTCCCTCCATTCAGAACGGAGCTGCTGCTGCCTGTCCCTTTAAGGTAGTCCCCAGGAGGGAGGGGCCAGGAGGGAACCACAAAGGGAGCAGCTGCTGCTCCCTTTGTGGTTCCTCCTGGCTCCTCCTGGGACTACCTTAGGGACAGGCTGCAGCAGCTCCATTCTGAATGGGGAGAGAAAAGTTAGCATTCTCTCTGCCACAGAATGCAGCAGAGAGAATGCTAACTTTTCTCCCTCCATTCACAATGGAGCTGCTGCAGCCTGCCCCTTTTAAGGTAATTCCCCAGGAGGGAGGGGGACGGGGGAGGGGAGCAGCTGGAATGGAGCCATTTTTGTGAAAGGCAGGAAAATGGGGAAGGGGCTTTTCCTGCCTGTCATCCATTCCTCAGCAGACTGAGGGAATGATGGCAGGTAGGAATATTCCCCTCCACATTTTCCTGCCATTCGCGACAAGGAGTGGCTGGGAGGGGAGGGGCCGGTGAGGAGCCCCTCAATATGAGTGATGTTGAGTTGGCCACACCCACCCAGTCACATGACCTCCCCCAACAAGCCACGCCCACAGAACCAGTAGGGGAAATTTTTTAAGTTCACCCCTGGGCTGGACACCATCAAAGCTGACACTACTCACAGCATAGAACAATTCCAAGAAGCTGGGCAAGATCGGAAGCTATGGAGAGACCTGGTGCATAGAATTGCCAAGAGCTGGATATGACTGAATGGACAGCATCATATCACATCACCTTGATCAAGTCACCAGAGCTTGGTCAATTCCTATTTTAGCATTTTTTTTTTCAGTCTTGCAAATACTTTTTCATCTAATGCTATTCGCCTGGAAGTTATCTGCAGTTTTAGGAACCAGGGGTGAAATCCAGCACATTCTAACAGGTTCTGGAGAACCGGTAGCGGAAATTTTGAGCAGTTCGGAGAACTGGCAAATACCACCTCTGGCTGGCCCCAGAGTGGGGTGGGAATGAAGATTTTGCAATATCCTTCCCCTGCCACACCCACCAAGCCACATCCACAGAACCAGTAGGGAAAAATTTTGGATTTCACCCCTGCTAGGAACCATGTTTTGTTACATCCTCTTCCCAGATTTCATTCTGGTAATCCTCCACACGTAGCATAGACTGAAATCCTTTTGATCAAACCTTTCTTCCTTTGCAGCCTGCATTGAGTAGGCCTCCTACCCTCCATCTTTCATACAATCCATCACTCTGTAGCATGAAGCTCCACATTAGCATTCGACGATTGCCACTCTTTAATGATTGGCATCAATACTAATGACAATGTACTGGCATTAGCATTTTGATCCATGGTTCATTAATTACTGCAGTTATACATGGCTAACATATTGTAACAAGCCCATATGGTAACATCTTTTGCCGTGTTGATGCTCTCAGGGGGAAAAGAAACAAAGAGGTGCTATGCATCAGGGCGCGTTGCAAACAGTCTCCCCAGAAAATCATTATGTGTTTTCTTTTCTTTTCTTTTTTCCCCTGTGCTTCACCCACACTTCTTGTCATCCCTTCTGGGTAGATCCAGCCAGGAAACCATAAAAGCAAATATCACTTTTATGATAAATATATAGTAATAGAATCTTGAATGCCCTTCCTATCCTTATCTTGCCAAGAACCAGGAAAAATGTCTTGTTTGAGACATTTTCTCAGACTACATTCCTGCCCCAGACTCAGGCCTATTTTATCTAACTGTTAATTACTGGATAGTAACTCTCCTCCTGTCCCTCAAGGCCATTCCCTCTTCCCTTCACATCTGCTCATACGTTTCTTCCAGTGGTAGGATTCAAATAATTTAACAACCGGTTCTCTGCCCTAATGACTGGCTGGGTGGGCGTGGCCATGGTGGGCATGGCAGCACTCAGCCTCCTGCACCCCCCGGGAGAAAAAACAGGTCGTGGGAGAAGGTGCCACCCCCCCGGGCCCCGTTTTGGGCCTAGTAGGTCTCCCTACAGCCTCCTGGGAGCGAAAAGAGGCCACAGTGAGGTCACAATGCCCCACGTCACCCCATTTTGGGCTTAGGAAGCCTCCCTGCAGCCTCCTGAGAGTGAAAATGGGCTGTGGGGGGGGGCCTGCACCGCACCCCTGTGCCCCGTTTTGAGCCTAGTTGGCCTCACTGCAGTCTCCTGGGAGCAAAAATAGGGGGCAGGGATACTTAATTTGAGGAATTAACGAAGGGATGGAGGCTTGACGGTAACAACAACTCTTTATTTAGAAGGCTAAGAGGCAATTAACAATGTCTGGCAAGCAAGGCAGTGCTAGTTAAAGAAGAACAGAACCTCCCTGTCACAGCCACTATTTATATAACCGGCTGTCAAACTATCAGCCAATGGCAGCCGCTCCATTCTCCCACCGGCTAAAACCCCAGCGTCGCAGCCAATAGGCAATATTTCCTAGTTGCCAGGCAGAGGCATGGCTGCGTACGCTGCAATGGGGAACCCCCTGTGCCCTATTTTGGGGCTAGGAGGCCTCCCAGTAGCCTCCTGGGAGCAAAAATAGGGCTCGTGGGGACTCCTGGAAGGGGCGGGATGGGGCCAACCAGCAATTTAACTACTGGTTCACCCGAACTGGGCCAAACTGGCTGAATCCCATCACTGGGTTCTTCTGACCTTTGCCTATCGCTGGAGGAACAGATTTCTGCTGGCTGTTCCCACAACATCTGACTGGCTGTTTTCTTGCAGATGTTTTATTACCCAGACTAGGTAACATTATCAGTGCTAGTAGGGAATAGGGTTGTTCTCTACTCCCTACTAACACTGATGATGTTTTTCGGGAATAAATATAAAATTGAACTGAGGGAAACATCTTTCTTCAATCTTGTTTTTAGCAAGAGTGTGTACACTACATTACTAGCCTTAGCTGTACCTGTGCCAGAAGAAAATTCCCTACTCAAAATAAAGACATCACAGGTCAGGTTTAACCCACGTTGGTTGTTTTGTTACAACAGAATAACAGGATAACAGACTTGGAAGGGACCTTGGTGAGATCATCAGTGGCTTTGGGGTGAGATACCAACTGTACGCTGATGACACCCAGCTGTACTTTTCTACCCCGGGGCACCCCAGTGAAGCTGTCGAAGTGCTGTCCCGGTGTCTGGAAGCCGTACGGGTCTGGATGGGGAGGAACAGGCTAAAACTTAATCCCTCCAAGACGGAGTGGCTGTGGATGCCGGCACCTCGGTACAGTCAGCTGCAGATGCGGCTGTCTGTCGGGGGTGAATCATTGGCCCCGATGGAGAAGGTACGCAACTTGGGCGTGCTCCTGGATGGTCGGTTGTCCTTTGAAGACCATTTGGCGACCGTCTCCAGGAGAGCATTTTATCAGGTTCGCCTGATCCGCCAGTTCGTCCTTCCTGGACCGGGATGCCTTATGCACAGTCACTCATGCTCTCGTTACCTCTCGCCTGGACTACTGCAATGCTCTCTACATGGGGCTCCCTTGAAGAGCACCGGAGACTTCAGCTAGTTCAGAACGCTGCTGCGGGTTATTGAGGAGCGTCTCGGAGCTCCCACATAACACCTATCCTGCAGACTGCACTGGCTACCTGTTGTTTTCGGGTGCGCTTCAAGGTATTGGTTACCACCTTTAAAGCGCTCCATGGCTTAGGACCGGGCTATCTACGGGACCGTCTACTGCCGGCTTCTATCTCCCATCGTCCGGTACGCTCCCACAGAGAGGGGCTCCTCAGGGTGCCGTCAGCCAAACAGTGTCGGCTGGCGGGCCCCCCGGGGGGGGGCCTCTCTGTGGGGGCTCCCACCCTGTGGGATGGGCTTCCCCTCGGACTTCGACAATTACCTGACCTTAGGACCTTTCGCCGCGAACTTAAAACTTATTTATTTCGTATGGCTGGACTAGCCTGATTTTTATTTTTATTGGATGGGTTTTTAAAATTTTGTGATTTTACGGGGGAGTACGTTTTTTAACATTTTGGGCATTTAAATTAGTTTTTTAAGGGATGTTTTTAATTATTGTGTGTATTTATATTTTATCTGCCTGTTCACCGCCCTGAGTCCTTCGGGAGAAGGGCAGTATACAAATTAAAATATTATTATTATTATTATTATTATTGGAGGTCTTCAATAAACTGTTTCAACTCAAGACAGACACAGACTTCAGAGGATATTTAGAATTGCAGAAAAAACAATTGCTACCATCCTCCCTTCCATTGGGGACCTATATACCTGTATGCATGAGTCAAAAAAAGGGCTGTGAAAATATTTACAGACCCCTCGCATCCTGGACATAAACTGTTTCAACTCCTACCCTCAAAATGATGCTTTAGAGCACTGCACACCAGAACAACTAGACACAAGAACAGTTTTTCCCCGAACACCATCACTCTGCTAAAAAAATAATTCCCTCAACGCTGTCAAACTATTTACTAAATCTGCACTACTATTAATCTTCTCATTGTTCCTATCACCCATCTCCTCCCACTTATGACTGTATGATTATAACCTTGTTGCTGGTATCCTTAAGATTTATATTGACTGTTTTCTAATATGGTTTGATTGCTTATTTGTTCCCTATGACTGTCATTAAGTGTTGTACCTTATGATTCTTGACGAATGTATCTTTTCTTTTATGTACACTGAGAGCGTATGCACCAAGACAAATTCCTTGTGTGTCCAATCACACTTGGCCAATAAAAAAATTCTATTCTATTCTATTCTATTCTATTCTATTTTATTCTATTCTATTCTATTCTATTCTATTCTATTCTATTCTATTCTATTCTATTCCAACCTTTTGCTCAGGAAGGAAACCCTATACCATTTCAGACAAATGGTTGTCCAATCTCTTCTTAAAAATTTCCAATATTGGAGCATCCACAACTTTTGGCAGCAAGTCGTTCTACTGATTAATGGTTCTAACTGTCGGGAATTTCCTCCTTAGTTCTAAGTTGCTTCTCTCCTTGATTCAGTTCCATCCATTGCTTCTTTTCTTGCCTTCTGGTGCTTTGGAGAATAGGTTGACCCCCTATTTTTTGTGGCAATCCCTTGGACCATGGGTCGGCAACCTGCGGCTCTAGAGCCGCATGCGGCTCTTTGGGCCCTCTGCTGATTCTCCCCATCACCCTGTCGCGGCAGAAGGATGAAAGAGCCATCACCCTGTCGCTTTGGAGAACAGGTCAACTCCCCCCTCTTCTTTATGACAACCCCACTTCACATGCTAAGAGCAGCCAAAACAAGAGCAAGCAAAACTCAATTTAACCCCAAGCATGGCCACACTATTCCATGCAAGTGCGGATCATTACGCCAGGGAATGACCTGTCAGCTGACATATTGTTTTCAGCATCTCATCAATTAAGAGGTCTATGTGGCACAATGACACACAGAGAGGAGGTTCTTAATAGGCAATGTTTGAAACGGTGTATACACGTGTTGAAAGCAGGGAGGGCTCACATTTGTAGCTTCCATGGCTGGGGTGGGGAGGGTGAAGGATCAAAATTGTCAAGGTAGTGGACAGAGCATTGTTCTCAGCGGTGGGCTTCAAATAATTTAACAGCCGGTTCTGTGCCCTAATGACTAGCTGGGTAGGCATGGCTAGGTGGTCATGTGACTGAGTAGGTGTGGCCAAATTAATGTCACTCACGTCAAGGGGCGCTTCTCTTCACCCGGCCTCTCGTGACCATGGAGATGCTGCAATGGTCATAAGTAGTGGTGGGATTCAAGTAATTTAACAATCGGTTCTCTGCCCTAATGCTTTCTTCCAACAACCAGTTTGCCAAACTGCTCAGAAAGTTAACAACCGGTTCTCCCGAAGTGGTGCGAACTTCCTGAATCCCACCACTGATTGTTCTGTCTCCTTTGATTATGCAGGTGAACACGCAGGCACGTACAGGAGTGTAGGGCTTGCCTTGTGATGTGGCGTCTGCCTTCGTGCTAACTTTTAATCACCCCACCCCTTTTTGCAAAGATAGAGCAAAATGGAGAAGCATAAGAAAAGGGTTAAATTTTGCCTCCTTTTCTTTTTCTTCTTGTTCCATGCTATTAATTTCTTTGGCTTATTATTCCTTTTTTTTTCCTTCTCTGTGCTCTGCATAATGTTGTTTATCCCAAAAGAGACTAGCGGCGTGAGCGTGTGCATGTGTGTGTATGTATGTATTCTTGCATCTTCCTTCCAAATAAAGATTCAAGATAATACACTTTGCAATAACAGTGTTTTATAATATATTGGGGTGGGGGGGGGAGAGTTAAAGATGCTATCCTTCTTTTGAAGATGATCCAGACATAGCGCTCCTCCCAGATTCTTTGCTCTGCCAGCTCTTTCCCGTAGACTTGCTATCAGTTTTTGTGTGTGTGTGTGTGTGTGTGTGTGAGAGAGAGAGAGGGGGGGGGGAGAGAGAGCGCAAGAGAGTGAGAGCTGTGACAAAAATACACCGACAGCAATGACTATAAACATTCAGGAAAATTGTTCAGTGACCTAAGACAGAAGTGATTATTAAGAGGACATCAGATGACCGACTCAGCTTAACTCCCATGTAAATACCATGTATTTACACATTGGAAGGGACCTTGAAGGTCTCCTAGTTCAACCCCCTCCTCAAACAGGAAATCCTATATCATTTCAGATAAATGGTTGTCCAATCTCTTCTTCAAAACCTTCAATGTTGGGGCTGCCATAATTTCTGAAGGCAAGTCATTCCACTGATTAGTTGTTCTAACTGCCAGGAAATATCTCCTTAATTCTAGGTTAGTTGTCTCATTGGTTGATTTCCATCCATTACTTCTTATCTGGGAGAATCGGTTGACCCCCTCTTCTTTGTGGCAGCCCCTTAGATATCAGAACACTGCTATCCTGTCACCCCTGGTTCTTCTTTTCATTAAACTAGACATAGCCAATTCCTGCAACTGTTCTTTGTATGATTTAGCCTCCAGTCCTCTAATCATCTTTTTTTCTCTTCTCTTTACTCTTTCTAGCATCTCAACATCTTTTTTATATTGTGGTAATCAGAACAAAAAGGGACATGGTGGCTCTGAACTTGTCAATCGCTGAACTTGTCAATCAAAAGGTCGGCAGTTCAGCGGTTCGAATCAATAGTGCCACATAATGGGGTGAGCTCCCGTTACTTGTCCCAGCTTCTGCCAACCTAGCAGTTCAAAAGCACGTAAAAAATACAAGTAGAAAAATAGGGATCACCTTTGGTGGGAAGGTAACAGCGTACTGTGCGCCTTTGGCATTTAGTCATGCTGGCTACATGACCACGGAGACGTCTTCGGACAGCGCTGGCTCTTTGGCTTTGAAACAGAGATGAGCACACACACCCCAGAGTCGGGAACAGCTAGCATATATGTGCGAGGGGAACCTTTACTGTTTTAATCAGAACTGGATGCAATATTCCAAATGTGGTCTTACTACGGCATTTTAAAATGATATCAAACTCAAATGAATTGCATTATAGCCCAAAGTGTTGCGAGTTGACCACTTTGGGGACCACTGTTTGCAAAGTCCAAAGATGTCCCCAGAACAGGCATGGTAGAGGCTGTCAAACTCTCAAAATAAGAATTGAACAATTGAAGCCCCACCTTTCTTTCACAGAACATAACTACCATCCTAATTTACTACCAACCAATTTAACCACCAACTGCCGTGATTGGACAAGACCATTTCTAAGACTCCAATGCAAAGAAATCTGTTGGGGTAAAACCAGGCAGTCTGGTCTAGTTGACATTTTTCAAATTCTTTCCAGCACCATGTTTTTCCCCCCCCACTCTTTTAATTAATAAAGCTCTTCGTAACCAAGATTGAGGATCCAATTGTCTGTGTCTCCAAGTCGAAATATTAACTGGTCCAGGTCTTAAATGGCAGGCAAGCTGCAGCCTTAAGCGAGTTCATCCGCTGAAGACAGTAATTACCCATTTTCTGTCTAAATGAGATTGGGCGGCAACCGCTGATCCCAGCTGAAATATCTGGAAAGAGTTTGCAGTAACCCATAGCAACTGTGGCAGCATGTGGCAAATATATCTCAAGAAGGCATTCCAAGGCACTTTTTACACCCTGCTCTGGTGTGTCACTAGCAAAATATAAGCCTAGCGGTTTAGCAATGACAGCGGTGGACAACCGTGGCGTTGACAAGCATGCAATGGTGTTTCATGTTGCCAGCTGCCGTTCAGTGCCTGCCAGTCGCTCCGTGATTGATCTTAAAACCGGCGATAGCATACTTAAGGCGATAGCGAATTCAACCTGGATGGAAATCAGCAACTACAAGTACTGACGGGTGGGAAAACTAGTGATTCACCTGTTCAAATATGCAAGGATGGTTGGCAAGGAATTGTGTGTGAACATGGGGAAGATTTAGATTTATTAAGAGTTCAGCTGGAAATCCTTCCACCCAATCAAGAAGGGATTTCATTCTTTATTATGCAATTCTGCATGATTCACTGTCAACTTTAGAAAAGACGGTTTTTGGCCCGACAGAGAATTGGCGCCTTTCCCCCTGTCTGAGATAGGCATAGAAAATAAAGTAGAAAAATAGGATTATCTGGCATTTTTGTATACAGGTAACAACAACAACAACAACAACAACAACAACAACAGAGTTGGAAGGGACCTTGGAGGTTTTCTAGTCCAATCCCCTGCCCAGGCAGGAAACCCTACACCACTTCAGACAAATGGTTATCCAACATGTGTTGGAGCATTCACAACTTCTGCAGGCAAGTTGTTCCATTTATTAATAGAATAGAATAGAATAGAATTTTATTGGCCAAGTGTGATTGGACACACAAGGAATTTGTCTTGGTGCATATGCTCTCAGTGTACATAAAAGACAAGATACGTTCATCAAGGTACAACATTTACAACACAAATGATGGTCAATATGTTATTTTAATCTGTATTTATATGTATTTTTACTTGCCTGTGAACCGCCCTGAGTCCCTAGGGAGATAGGGCGGTATATAAATGTGATAAAATAAATAAATAAATAAAATATATCAATATAAATCATAAGGATTGCCAGCAACAAAGTTACAGTCATACAGTCATAAGTGAAGGAGATGGGTGATGGGAACGATGAGAAGATTAATAGTAGTGCAGATTTAGTAAATAGTTTGACAGTGTTGATGGAATTATTTGTTTAGCAGAGTGATGGCCTTCGGGAAAAAACTGTTCTTGTGTCTAGTTGTTCTGGTGTGCAGTGCTCTATAGCGTCATTTTGAGGGTAGGAGTTGAAACAGTTTATGTCCTGGATGTGAGGGATCTGTAAATATTTTCACGGCCCTCTATTCATCAATGCTAGATGGTCTCTATTTATACTATATATGAATGGCTTGCCCTGTCAGTGTTGGTGATGTGTTCTTGGTGGTTCCTTAATTAAGCTGTTGTTTACCGTTAGCTTATTTTAGTTGGGAATTCCTTGATTGGGGTGTTGTTTACAGCTTGGTTGTAGTCTAGAAT
This sequence comes from Ahaetulla prasina, assembly GCF_028640845.1. Classification (NCBI taxonomy): domain Eukaryota; kingdom Metazoa; phylum Chordata; class Lepidosauria; order Squamata; family Colubridae; genus Ahaetulla; species Ahaetulla prasina. The sequence continues at coordinate 16,999,216 of NC_080541.1, forward strand.
TAATCTAGGTGTGTATCTCTGCTTATCTGAGTATTGAGAAGGTGTTTGAGCCTTTTTATTTCATTTTTGGTTCTTTGATTGTCTCTTTGGAATGGTATGTAGACAGTGATTATCTCTATGTGCCTGTTGATGGCTAATTTATCGAAATTGCCAAGCAGTTTGTTTTTCCCACAGAGAGTAAATAAATATTTGGAAACAGGAGAAGATGAAAGAAGCCAAACTGCCTTTCCCTGTAAAGGTAAATGAATGTGGAAAGATGCACAGGATGGAATATTCAACTCTATTTTGAGAACAGGGGTAAAATATCGTATTGGATACTGTGGGAACAAACTGGAATACTTTAAATAAGCGATTTTGCAATGATTATTTAGAGGATTTCTTCTGACTTCAAACAAAATGTTGCTGTCTTGTCTCACAACGGTAGCAATATAATTTACTCAAGTCCCAAAGGTGCTTTTTTCAGGAGGCAACTGGGTGTTCTTGTTTTTTTTTTTCTTTTGAAGATGTTTCGCTTCTCATCCAAGAAGCTTCTTCAGCTCTGACAGAATAGTACCAGAGCTGAAGAAGCTTCTTGGATGAGAAGCGAAATGTCTTCAAAAGAAAAAAAAACCCAGGAAAGTCCAGTTGCCTCCTAAAAAAAGCACCTTTGGGACAACCATTGACCTGGGTGACTGAGAATCTCTACAGACAATTAACTCAAGTGTGTTTGAATAACTTGGTATGGACTAGATTTGCTTCTGTTTTGGTTACTTTCAAGAAAGCTGATTGCCTTCATCATTGGTGGAGGGGACATTTGAAACTAAACCAGCATCATATTTGTATCAAAAATTAAAGAAGGTTTTCAAAGTTGATATTAATGACCTTTGCAGTTCGTGCATTGAAAAACCGTCTGAAATATCATGGTCATAAAAACGTTGAAACCGTTCTAATGGATTTAAGATTAAAGTTAATTTAAAATATTTTGAGTCTTATGGACATCCAATCTGGGTTTGTCACCAGGACCAGATATTTTGCCTTCTGAGCTTTCAGACTCCTGCTGGAGCCCATTGTCAGGTAATTTCTCTCCAATAGAACGTGTGCTTTGGGCTATTCTGTGGATGGTATTTATATGGTGCTGTGGCTAAGATGCTGAGCTTGTCGATCGGGAGGTCGGCAGTCCAGCAGTTCGAATCCGTAGCGCTGCGTAACCGAGTGAGCTCCCGTTACTTGTTCCAGCTTCTGCCAACCTAGCAGTTCGAAAGCACGTAAAAAATGTAAGTAGAAAAATAGGGATCACCTTTGGTGGGAAGGGAACAGCGTTCTGTGCACCTTTGGTGTTTAGTCATGCCAGCCACATGACCATGGAGACGTCTTCGGACAGTGCTGGCTCTTCGGCTTTGAAACGGAGATGAGCGCCTCCCCCTAGAGTTGGAAATGACTAGCACATATGTGCGAGGGGAACCTTTACCTTATTATATGCAGCTTTTTAGATGTTGATTAGAGTGTTGATGGCTGGCTATTAAATTGTTGGCTGTTGTTTCCTTGTGCTGCCAAGCCCTCGCTTCCTAAGTACTTGATAAGCTGGGGGTAAATCAGCACTCCCTTTGACTGTCAAGTGGCACATTACTGGGCTTCACTCAGTTCTCCGGCTGTTTTTGTGCCTGCTCATCCAACAATCTTAATAGCTGCAAAGTTGAATGTATGTCCTTGTTTATTGCAATGTGAGGCTACATCTCACGGAATACATTTGAAAGGATGGGGCATCAAATTTTCTTTGCTACTGACAAAAGAATATTAGAGGCCATTGATTTGCAGGATTTGGTTTTGTGAATCACGGAAATCAGTTTGGAATTCTATTTTAATCTGCATAAGTAGATTTATGGGGAAATCGTTTTAGTATTATAGATATTAATATTATGTTAAATCATGTCCCTAAATTTTGGAATCTGACTATTCTTGAAGAGTTATGATTATACCAGTCCTGGGATATAACTAAGAGAATTATTTTGAGAAACTGGAAAAGTACTATTATTCTTCATATTAAGGCTTGGATTCAAGAAATGTGTAATTTATGTGTTTTGAAAAGGCATTTTTATCTACTTATTAAAAAAAATGGATGCAATATGTTTCCCTTTGGCACAGATTTCCTGACATTTTCTTACAATAGAACGTTATAATTTATTCTTTTTAATTAAGGGTTAGAAACTTTTAAATATTGTTTAAAATTTGATGGATATAAGATATATATAGATAGTCTGTAATCTGTTTTTGTCATTTCTTTCCCTACGTTTTGCATACACACGTGTGTGTGTGTGTGTGTGTGTGTGTGTGGGGTGTGTGTGTGTGAGAGTGTGTGTGTGTGTGTTCCTTTTGCTTTTGTTTTCCCACTGTATTTTTATTGGCCTTTTTGATAACATTTGCTAGAATAAAGCAAGTCATGAATGGATGGATAGCTCCGGGGCTACGCAAACCAGAAGCATACTTTTTAGACATAGGTTCTTCTTCTTAAACTGCATGGTCACCATCTGGCACATGGCCAGTTTTTAGGGAGCCTTATGAAATCTTACCCATGGGAGCAGTTTCCTTTGAAGGGAGAGCACCGCTATTGTGGCTTTACAAGAAATTACGCACCACTTCCCCAGTTTTCTGAATGAATGTTGTTCCTTCTTTAAAAAAAAGGAACACTTAACTCTTTCACCTCTTCTGACTCACTGTTTCCTAAAGGAAATCAACCCTGGCTGCTCTCTGGAGGCACAGAGACTGACGCTGGGAGCTCAAATACTTTGACCACCGAATGAGAAAAAAGGAAAAGACCCCCGAGGTTGAGAAAGATTGAAGGCAAAAGAAGGGGACAGCAGAGGGTGTGATGGTTAGATAATGCACAGTGAACATGAGTTTGGGCAAACTCTGGGAGACAGTGGAGGACAGAGGGGGAGGGGCATGCTATCGTCCATGGGGTCGCGAAGAGTCAGACATGACTTAGTGGCTGAACAATGACTATTCATTGTTGTTACACTTGTGAAAGAGAGACACTAGTTTGCAGGGGCCCACCAGGATAAGTGATGCCTCCTGAGGTGCCAATGCTACCTGTCTGCTTGCTTTCTAAGATAAATCAAACTAACCCAGGCATCCTTTATTGCATTGGGACTATGATTCCATCATCCCTCATCAGAAAGCTGAGCTAGAGCACATGGGATGAGGATTATATCTCTTGTTTTTGTTCAGTCACTAGCAGAGGTAGCATTGGACTGGTTCAGGTGAACCGGCAGCTTTGACCATCAGTTGGCTCCGCCCGCCCACCCCTGCTCTATCCTGTCCTTTATTTCCTGCTTTGTAGCTCATCTCAATCACGCAACACAGCTGATTCCCCCTCCCCCCTTGCTGTTCTACTTACCATTGCTGACTTGGAAGGTGTTGTGGTCCGCCAGCAGCCTGCGGAGCTGATAACGGAGTCAGAAAGTGATGAGGCTGAGGAAGAGCATGGGCCAGTCCTGGAGGCTGGGGAAGGCCCGGATGAGGGCTCTGCGTCAGAGGCTGAAATGGGGCCAGGGCCATCGGGGAATGAGGTGCAGATTCCAGAGCCTTCAGCGACTGACAGTAGTGAGGCAGAGGAAGAGGAGGAGCCTGTTCCTAATGCATGCATGAGAAGAGCTGCCAGAAGGCAAGAGCAGCTAAAGCAAAGAGGACGACTTTAGAGTAGGGCCAAGAGATGATTGGCCCCTCCCATAAGGCTTAAAAGACCAGCAATGGTATTTGGGCTTTGCCGGAAAACAACGTTGATAGCTTTGTCTTGTTGCAATTATTTTGTATTGGTGCCTTCTGAACTTTTGCCAAGAAAGGCCTTTGGCAGTTTGCCTAATTGGACCAAGGTTGGTGATAGGACTGAGGAATTTCTGTCAGGAGGAATTTGCTTTAATTTAGTTGAACTATGCTGAGAATGAAATATTTCTCAGCTGTTCGAATAAAGTTTGTTTGTTTTTTCACTGACTGAGTTTCCTACTACCTACTTGGGCCTTGGTCACAACAGAAGGTAAGCCGCTGAGCTTCTAAATGCTCCATTTTCAGCGCTGCATGCAAGCACCTTAGGCACGTGCGCAAAGTGCTGGTGTGAACAACTGAACCGGTTGTTAAACCGGTAGCATCCCACCACTGATCACTAGCTCATGTCTGACTCTTTGTGACCCCATGCACCGTAGCATCCCAGGCCACCACTGTCTTTGTGAGTTTTCCCAAGTTCATGTTCATTGCATTGATGACCCTATCTAACCATCTCCTCCTCTGCAGTCCCCTTCTTCTTTTGCCTTCAATAATAATAATACCTCTAAGATGTTCGGTCATAATAATATTCCTAAGATATCCATAACTCAGTAAAATAGTGATGTTCTGAATTCCTTCTTTGGTAGAATAAGTGAATTACTTAATATGCAAATTGCCATTATTAGATAACAAAGAAAGGCTTAAAAGAATTAGTTGAGTGGTTTAAGATTTCATCATTCCCAGAGCAATTCCTCAGGTCACCATCTTTTTTTAGATGGTATATATTTTTAGACTGAGTGTTCCTGGCATGAATCCAAGCTGCAAAGCCCTACATATGATTAAAGAAAGTGAAACAGCTGCCCTAGGTAAGGGATAAGACAAAAGAAGTCAGTAGGACGTCCTTCCCTTTGGGTCTCCTAAGTTCATCTGTTCTTTTTGGAAATTGTGGAAAATTTCCTATTACCAGTGTTCAACCAAATCTAGCCTCCAGTAGATGGAATGAGATGGAAGAGCATCATTGGCTTTTGTGATCTATGTCTTTAAACAACCCTGGATCCAGTTTTTACACACCATGATCTACAACAGGGGTCTCCAAACTTGGTCCCTTTAAGACTTGTGGACTTCAACTCCCAGAGTTCCTCAGCCAGCTTTGCTGGCTGAGGGACTCTTGGAGTTGAAGTCCACAAGTCTTAAAGGGACCAAGGTTGGAGACCCCTGATCTACAGGAGCCTGACTTGGAAGCTACAGAGAGGATTAAGTAGTTACAGATCCTTCTGGTTTTATCCTTGGGTCATTTTTATTGTGAGACCTATATTTGTTGCCAGTTGAGTAATAAAGAGTTATTCAAGGTGCTAGGTGTCACCAGGACCCAGGATTATCCATAACTACTACTTCTCATTGATACATATCTGTCACGAATGAAAGCAAATATATGTGTCCTAATGTTTTAGGATCCAATCTGGATCAGTCAGAGGGACCAGACCAGTGGTGGATTTCAAATTTTTTTACTACCGGTTCTGTGGCTGTGGCTTGGTGGGTGTGGCATGGCTTGGTGGGCATGGCTTGGGAGGCGTGGCATGGGAAGGTTACTGCAAAATCCCCATTTCCTCCCAATCAGCTGGGACTTGGGAGGCAGAGAATAGCCAAGGGCGGGGCCAGTCAGATTTTTTACTACTGGTTCTCCAAACTACTCAACATTTCTGCTACTGATTCTCCAGAACTGGTCAGGACCTGCTGAAACCCACCTCTGGACCAGACATTTAGTCTCCTAAGCTTTGGGACTCATGCTGGAGTCCATCTTCAGGGAACTTCTCCCTACCAGAAATTGTGAATGTCTATCCTGTGAGATCCACTTGGGTCCCTCACTCCAAAGGAATGTTGTCATCAAGAACCACAAAGAAGATGATCTTTACCTGTTGCCACCATCTTTCTTTGCACAAGAGATGTTCCTAAAAGTAGTCTGGCACCGACCTTGTAGGAGTTTATGAAAGTCATCCACGCTTGGATACTGCCTGAGGTTTAGGGAAGGTGGCATGGTTGAAGTTCCCTACAATGAAGCTACAGTACTGTTGTACTGTAGTCGCTTAGCAACTATTCAAAGTTATGATGCCCCTCCACCACAGAAGGTACTTAGGACCTGTTTCCAAAGTTCTGACACCCTGTGGTGCAGAGGTGATATTCAGGAGGTTCTGACCAGTTCTGGAGAACCGGTAGTGGAAATTTTGAGTAGTTCAGAGAACTGGTAAATACCACCTCTGACTGGCCCCGCCCCCATCTAGTCTCTGCCTCCTGAGTCCCAGATGATTGGGAGGAAATGGGGATTTTGCAGTAACCTTCCCTTGGAGCAGGGAGGGAATGGAGATTTTACAGCAGTCTTCCCCTGCCATGCCCACCAAACCACGCCTACCAAGCCATGCCACACCCACCAAGCCACGCCCACAGAACCGACAGTATAAATTTTTGAATCCCACCATTGCTGTGGTGACATGACCGCATTTTGGGCAACTAGCCAATGATCACTTGACTACCATTTACAACATTTTGGAGAGAATCCAGCATCAACTTCCAGTTTTTTGGGGAAAAAGCCACCATGGGTTTGCTTAACAAGCATGGATTCCCTTAGCAACCATGGTAGTTTGCTTAATGGCTGCTGCAAAAAAGTTAAAATCAGGTCGGTCATGTGGATGATCTGCTTTATGACCAACATGGCTTATGACCGTAATGGGGAGTTGAGGATGTTATAATGCAATGTTTGGGTTTTTTTGGTTGCTGTTTCTTGGTGCAGTATAATCCGAGGCAATATTTTTATGTTTGCTGTGTTTAATATTTTTTTGTAGTAAACCAGATATGTAAGCTGGCACCAGCTGAAGTAGCAGATAAGCAGCTACATATATATACTTTTATATATCAGTTCACTGAGTATCCAACTTCTATAAAAAAGGAAACCTCTGAAGTTGATGTCTTTTGTACAGAGTTTGCTGAATTGAAACATTGAACTGAAGTACAGAAAGTTTATTTATATTTCCTCTTTCTGAGAATATGACTTCCTTGTACGCTGCAATCTTTTCTTCCCTATTTGATTCAATCAACAAAAGGCTGGATAACATAATTAGGTACAGTGGTCCCTTCAACCCACTTCAGACCTTAAACATCACTTTTGTTTCTCTTTCTCTCCATAAGGCACTTTTGCTTTTTAAAAAGCTTTGTATTTTTTTTTTTAAATTTCCAGTCTATTGATACTTCTTTCTTTGATGCATATTTTGCTTTTTCTGCAAGACCTCAAGATGGCAAACGCTGCACTTCCTCCTCCTTTCACCCACAATCACGTCCTTTTGAAATCAGTTAGGCTGAGAACATCAGCGTAGCTCTTAATGATTCCATCATGAATGGAGACAGTTGGCAAAACAGTTTAGTTGTATCAGCTTCAGTTGGAGCACCCACATGATAAGAAAGAGCATCAGAAGTTTCCATTCACCAGGTCTGAGCATTGCTCACAATGTAGATAAAAATATGGTTTTACACCTAGGCAAGAAAAACCATGTCAGCCTCCACTCCAATCCTCACATTCTTTTGTACACTTTATATTCAGTAGTTAGATTGCAATGGGGTTTTTATGTGTAATGTAAATAGCTCATGGATTCAGGTTAAGTAGAGAGGGCCCTTTAAGAGTGTCGTCTGACATGAGATCAAGGGGAGGGGAGATTGATGGTTTGAATTCAGCAGGAATGTTAGAGCCCGGGCTTTATGGACATTGCATTCCTGACATGATTTACAGCCAGAGACCTGCGGAAGAAGATTACCACGGGGGCCGAGAAGGAGCTGGCATTGGACCAGACCTGCCTGACCTCTTGGGGGAGGAAGGACTAATGATGGGATATGGAATGTTAGCCATATTTTGTCTCAGATCCAACTTTATACTGCTGCAGTCATGATGTATCTAGTAAAAGTACTTTTCTTTATTTGCAAATGAAATCAAGGTGTATTCTTTCCTAAATATAATCAGAGGCAGCCTGACAAACCAACTATAGGTTAGGTGAAACTAGGGTTAATGCCAGTAACTGTGAGAGGGAACTGAGAGTCATAGTGGACAATCGCTTAAATATGAATTAACACTGCAGCAGCAGCCAAAAAAGCCACTGCAATCCTAGGCTGCATTAATTGAGAGATAAAATCAAAATCATGTGAGGTTCTAATACTGCTTTACAAAGCCTTAGTAAGCTGGTATGTCACATTTGGAATACTGCATCCAATTCTGGTCACCATAATATAAAAAAAAGATGTTGAGACTCTAGGAAGAGTGCAGAGAAGAGCAAGGAGAATGATTATGGGGTTGGAGGCTAAAACATACAAAGAATGCTTACACAAAGGAATTGTGTGTGTCTAGTCTAATGAGGAGAAGGACTTGAGGAGACATGATAACAGTGTTCCAATATTTGAGGGTCTCCTACAAAGATGAGGGGGTCGAACTATTTTCCAAAGCACAGAAAGACAAGACAAGAAACAATTGAGGGAAACTAACCAAGGAGAGAAGCAACCTGGAATTAAGGAGAAATCAACCGTTGGAAGAGTTTACCTTCAGAAGTTGTGGGTGCTCCATCACTGGAGGCTTTCAAAAAGAGACTGGACAACCATTTATCTGAAATGGTATAGAGTCTCTTGCTTGAGCTGGGGGTTGGACTAGAAGATCTCCAAGTTCCCTTCCAACTTCATTATTCTATATTTTATGCTTTATGTTCTATGTTCCAAAACACTGTTTACACAAAGCATCTACACACCATGATCTATGTCGCTTCTACTCCCTCTCTGCCCTGTCAAATTTGTCACATTCACAACAACTCTTTAAAGCAGACTAGGCTGAAGGTGGCTAAGACCATTCTGGAAGTACCATGTATTTCATTTTGGAAGGACTTATATTTGCATCTAATGATGGATTCATACAAGGTGTTTTTTCCCCAGCATAAATATACTATCATTCAGGAGACTGCATTTTGGAAGATATATGAATGTAAGCAAGTACATTCTGATACTTGAGAATTTCACTCTTTAAGCAACATACCCTAATTAGCAATAGCACTTAGACTTGCCTGCAGAAGTTGTAAATGCCCCAACACTGGAAATTTTTAAGACGATGTTGGATAACCATCTGTCTGAGATAGTGTAGGGTTTCCTGCCTGGGCAGGGGGTTGGACTAGAAGGCCTCCAAGGTCCCTTCCAACTCTGTTGTTGTTGTTGTTGTTGTTGTTGTTGTTGTTGTTGTTGTTATCATTATTATATACCACTTCATAGTGCTTCACAACCCACTTTAAGTGGTTTACAGACTCAGCATAGTGCCCCCAAAAATCTGGGTCCTCATTTTACCCACCTCAGAAGGATGGAAGGCTGAGTCAACCTTGAGCTGATGAGATTTGAACTGCCAAACTGCAGCTAGCAGTCAACTGAAGTAGCCTGCAGTGCTGCATTCTAACCACTGTGCCACCCCGGCTCTTATTGATGAAGGGTCCTAGTGCATAACTTCTCCAGATGTAATTTTTATTTGCCTAATGTACGATTTGCAAATGAAGGCAGGGCATGAAGCAATGGATGAAAACTAATCAAGGAGAGAACCAATCTAGAGCTAAGCAGAAATTTTCTGACAGAAAAATTAACTATTGGAATGACTCGCCTCCAGAAATTGTGAATGTTCCAACAGTGGAGTTTTTAAGAAGAGATTGAACAACCATTTGTCTGAAGTAGTACAGGGTCCCCTGGTTGAAGACCTCATAGGGCCCTTCTAACTCTGTCGTCCTGTTATTCTGTTATTCTCTTAAATGCATTTTTAAACATTACATTCATGAACATGTCCCTTTTTGTAGACTTTTCTTCAATAGAGCCCTTTCCCCCACCCTAAATGATTGGCAAGTTGCATTGTGAAATTCAGAGAATGGTGACTTTTGTATGATAAGTTATTTGTTCGAGTGTTGGTTTGAAAATGCAAAATTAGGTACATTAGTATTCAAATGCAGATGAAATGGATTTTGCCCTTATCACCACTTCCCATTTCATATGTTTAAGCAGTAGAAAGATGGAGGTTCCTCTTGTGTCATTGAAATTTGTATCTTTTCAACCAGCTGTTGGTTTCATCCTTCATTATAGACAATTGCATAATGAAATCTCAGTTTTTACTTCTTTTCTCTCTCTCTCTCAAGAACAAAGTGATCAGCACTTGTCTGCGTGTGATGGGGACAAAAGCACAGGAGAACTGGGTGGAATGCTTGTTTTTAGCAATTTTTTCCTCTTTTTTTTTTCTTTTCACAACCATTCTGAGTTTTAGCCACATCTGACTTCTCAAAGTATCCATGCTTGGAGACTTTGTGCTGAATGAAAATTACAACACAGGAAAAGGAACCTTGAGGTATGGCTGTAAAAGAGTCTGCAAGACTTAGAGTCAGCCAAATCAGCTGTTTTTTTATATATATATATACTAGAACAGTACAAAAGTGCAAGAAAGAAGGCACTAGACTCAGCATTATGAGGCAAGATGTCTCTTCCTCTTCTGGGGTCATTATGGATCAAATCAGGACCAAAGTCCAATGACTGAACATGAGAACAAAATGTTCTGGGAACTGACCTGCGGGAAATGAGTTATGGAACTCTCTAGAGCAGGGGTCTCCAACCTTGGCAACTTTAAGCCTGGTGGACTTCAACTCCCAGAATTCCCCAGCCAGCCATGCTGCCTTCAGAGTTGGACGTTGAAGTCCACAAGTCTTAAAAGTTGCCAGTTGGAGAGCCCTGCTCTAGAGCAGGGGTCACCAACCTTTCGGATCTCAGGGACCACTAAATTCATAATTTTAAATCCCATGGACCATTAATATGATCTGCCTATTGACCTGCTGGGTGGGTGTGGCTAGATGGTCATGTGACTGGGTGGGTGTGGTCAACTTGATGTCGTTCACATCGAGGGGTGCCTCACCGGCCTCTACTCGCCCCTCCCCTCCCAGGCACTCCTCCCCTCCCCGCCCGGGCTCCTTAGGGCCCCAACAGGAAGCAGTTGTTGGAGCTAAGCAGCCACCACGAGAAAGAGTTGTTCAAACAGCTGGCTCAGTTCGAATTGGATCTGACCGAGAAGGAGGCTCAGCAGAAGCACCTCACTCAGGACTAGGAGCATAGGCTTTCCAAACAGAGGGAAGACCTGGAATGAGGCTCTCCAGCTCTTCGCCACCAGCGGGGCTTCCCTCCAGCCTTTGCCCAAAGCCCCGCCCCAGGAGGCTGAAGTCAGAATTTCTGCCCTCCTCCAACCCACACAAAAAGACTCCGAAGGGGGAGACTCTCTGCAGCAACACAAAAGTTCATTGCACGTATCCCACCCAGGAGTCATAGTTTGAGGACCCCTGACTTAGTGCAATATAAAAAAATGCAAATAATTTTTCTGCGGACCACCAAAATTTTCTTGCGGACCACCAGTGATCCATGGACCACCAGTTCATGGCTGCTGTTCTAGAGCAATGTTTCCCAACCTTGACAACTTTAATATGTGTGGACTTCAGCTCTCAGAATTCCCCAGCCAGTCCACATATCTTAAAGTTGCCAAAGTTAAGCAAGTTGGTTGGGCATTCTGGGAGTTGAAGTCCACAACTCTTAAAAGTGGCCAAATTTGGAGACCCCTGCTCTAGTCTGACATCCTCTTTCTAAATATCAGTAGCACTTAGACTTATATACCGCTTAACAGTGCTTTACAGCACTCGCTAAGCGGTTGACAGAATCAGCCTTTTGCCCCCAATAATCTGGGTCCTAATTTTACCGACCTCGGAAGGATGGAAGGCTGAGTCAAGCGTGAGCCACTGAGAATCGAACTGCCAAACTGCAGTCTACCGGCAGTCAGAAGAAGTAGCCTGCAGTACTGAATTCTAACCACTGCACCACTACGGCTCATAAACGTAGCTATTCTCTAGCCTAGATATTCTCCTCCAACATTCGCTCTTTGTGTTGAACTCCAGTTCCCATATTTCCTGGAAAAAAATGACTGTGTGGCTGGGAATTACTGGGATGGGCACATTCAGCAGGCTTGGAAAGTATCTGGTTGGATAAGTCAGCTTTGGAAACCCACAAAAGGGCATGTAATGAACTGCTTAAAAACACAAACTGGGTCAGGAGTTGACTTTGATTGTTGGATGTCAGCTGGGAAGCTCACAAATGGTGATCCTGTGGCTCCAGGATGCTGTCATTGTCATAAATAGATGCTGGTTGCCAAGTCCCCAAATTCTGATCATGCAACTGGGAGGAATGCTGAGATGGTTGTGCGCACAATGACCCGGTTGTACGTCGCTTGTTTTCAGTGCTGTCGTTCCTTTGAACGATTGTGAAATGAACGGTTCTGAGTCAAGAACTACCTACAGTGGAATTCCAGTCTGCAATGAGGACCCAGATTGTTGGGGGTGCAATAAGTTGACTTTGTAAATATACAAATAGAATGAGACTATTGCCTTACACACTGTAAGCCGCCCTGAGTCTTCGGAGAAGGGCGGGATATAAATGTAAATTAAAAAAAATGATTTGTTGAATGCAGTAGTTCTCAACCTTTATAGTGCTGTGACCCCTTTAATACAATTCCCCACGATGTGGTGACCCCCAACCGTAAAATTATTTTCATTTTGAATTTATCGCACTTGAAGCCATAATGGCTAGTGATCTGAACTGCTTGCGATTGCCTTGAGGACAGAGGCATTAAAGCGAAGACTCCTCCCCTATTAAGTTTATCGCGCCTGAAGCCAGATTAGGCTAGCAATTGGGAATGATTGCAGCTGGCTTGAGAGGGAGACATCAGAGCAAAGATCTTTTTTAATTGATCACGCCTGAAGCCGAATTCGGCTAGCGATTTGAAGAGCCTGCAGCTGGCTTGTGAAGTCAACCATTGGAGCGCGATTCTTCAACTCACAAGTATACTTCCCATATTGCCGATGGTCTTAGGCGACCCCTGGCAAATCGTCATTCGACCCCCAACAGGGTCCCGACCCACAGGTTGAGAACCGCTGGTTTAATGTTTACAGTAGTGGCCAAAATTGTGGAAACCTTTTAGGAAAAGTGTACTTTTGAGGTTTGATGGCTAATAACACCACTTTTTTTGTTGTTGTTGAAGTTTCAAGATAATCCTATTTCACTGCTGGAATGGCCTGGGAATAGCCCACACCTTAACCCAATTGAAAATCTGTGGAGCCAGCTGACTAAAAAAAATTGTTAGTCAGAAGCGACCCAGCAATAAAACCCAGTTAATAGAAGCTATCATTCCATCTTGGTTTCACATTAGAACAGCTGCAGAACTAAAAGATGTGGTTCACTCCATCGGAAGACACTGTAAGGGCGTAATTCATGCTAAAGGTTGCCCAACTGAGTATTAAGTGACACAGTGATCATTTTTGTATCGCTTGTTTTTTCTATAGTGATCATTTTTGTATAGCTCGTTTTTTCTACAAGCGTTTCCCTTTTCTTGTTTATACTGTATCTGCTATTCTAATAGCAAACCCTTCGTAAAAGTTATTGCACTACATTCTTGATTAAATTATTTTTCCATTGATATATAATTTTAGGGTACTACTAAAAAAAAAAAGTGGTGTTGGCTAGTTTTAGAAAATACACTTTTCCCAAAAGGTTTCTGCAATTTTGGCCACTACTGTCTAACATTGTGTAAATCCTCCTTGCTTTTCACACAGGTGCAAAAAACCTGGAACATCAATGGTAAAATCTAGTATTTTATTTCTTCTTCCCTCTGCCTTCTGTGCTGTAAATGGTCTTGGAGAATGCCTATACAGTGACTCCAATCCAAGGGAGCCGTGGCTGACCTCTGAATTGGAGCCAGGAGTTTTGAGTCTTATTCGCCAGCTGACTTCCTGTTGGCATGTCTTGCATGCTTGCGAGTTATTTACATTTCACAGAACAGATCTGTCATATAAAAGGAAAGCAAACAGAGAGAAAGAGTTTTTTTCCCTCTCTCTCTTTTTTGTTTTTGTTTTTTAAAGGAAGTCAAAAATGGTCTCATAATCAACCAGCTCCACAGTCTCAGATCAAGCCAGTTCTCACTGCTTGTCCTGTAATGAGACTAGAATTGCGGTTATGTGTGTTTGTGCGTATGTGAAAAGGGGGCTAGTTCGTTTCTCCTTTCCACCCCCCTCCTCTTTCTTCTGGATGAGTTTCAGGAACAACCTACCTGATGGGGATTCCAAAGGTAACTGGAATTAAATGCAAAGGCTGTCAGCGCCGCTACATGTTGGATTGGGTGGAAAGAGGAAACTGGAGAGGAACAATAGAAATGAAGGGGTGCGAATTTCCCTCTTGTTTGGAAGGCTAAAAAAAAAAATATTGAGCAAATAAAGCAGGCTGGAGAAAAGGATTCCAAAAGGCACCATAGATTAAATGAAGCTGTAAATATATTTATTTTGGAGAATATTTACTGTATTTTTTGGAGTATAAGATGCACCTTTTTCCCCCCAAAAAAGAGGGTGAAAATCTGGGTGCGTCTTATACTCCGAATGTAGCCCCGCCCATCTTCTCAAAAGGAGGTTTCAGAGGCTGAAAAAAGCATCAGAAACGAAGCTTCAGGAAAGAAGCCCCCCAACAGAGCTTCAGAAAAAAAGCCTCCAAACAGAGCTTCAGAAAAGAAGCCCCCAAACAGAGCTTCAGAAAAAAAGCCCCCAAACAAAGCTTCAGAAAAAAAGCCTCCAAACAGAGCTTCAGAAAAGAAGCCCCCAAACAGAACTTCAGAGGCTTTTTTCCTGAAGCTGTTTCAGAGGCTTTCAGAGGCAGAAAAAAAAGCCAAAAAAAAAAAAAAAAAAGGGAAGGTACAGAGCTCACAACCAAGGAACCTGTTGCTAAAATTCACCTCTGGAAACAGCTGACTGGGGATATTCTGGGAGGCCGAGCCACCTGCCAATCAGCTTGTTTTCTTATTTTCCTCCCCCAAAATTACGGTGCGTCTTATACACTGGTGCGTTTTACACTCCGAAAAATATGGTACATTCTTTGCATCAGTTCTCTTCCCCTCAGCTTTATTTTGGGGAAGGACAGTTTTTCCTTATCATTAGGATTCAAAGATGGCTGACTTCTGGAAGCCAATTAAGAACTGTTGCTATTCACAGAAACCAAGCAGCAGATAGAGAGGGACATCTGACCCAACTGTAGATGAGTGGGACACGAATGACTGTAAGTGGCCAACCACCCTTTATTCCCTGCTACCTGGGAATTTCAAGAATTAAACTTTACCCCAGAGAGGACTAGATTGGAGAAGGCTGAGCTAATGTTATTACCCTCCATCTTGATTCTTGGGAATAGGCAAGTCTTTTGTGGTCAAACCAGTGATGGAATCCTATTTTTTCTACTACCGGTTCTGTGGGTGTGGCTTGGTGGGCGTGGTGTGGCTTGGTGGGCGTGGCTTGGTGGGCATGGCAAGGGAGGGATACTGCAAAATCTGCATTCCCACCTCACTCCAGGGGAAGGATACAGCAAAATCCCCATTCCCAGGATATTGCAAAATCTCTATTCCCAGCCAGAGGTGGTATTTGCCGGTTCCCTGCACTACTCAAAATTTCCGCTACCAGTTCTCTGAACTACTCGAAATTTCCACTACCAGTTCTCCAGAACCTGTCAGAACCTGTTGGATTTCACCCCTGGGTCAAACCAACCAATAATGCTGCTAACCAAAAAGGGTATTTTTTACCCACCTTGGGAGGATGGAAGACAATTGCTATTACTAAATGACAAGTGTGTGTGTGTGTGTGTGTGTGTGTGTGTGTGTATACACACATACACACACACACACAAGATAGAAAACAGACAGGGCCTCTGTGGCTCAGACTGCTGAGACAGTCTGTAATTAACACAGCTGCCTGCAATTACTGCAGGTTCTAGTCCCACCAGGCCCAAGGTTGACTCAGCCTTCCATCCTTTATAAGGTAGGTAAAATGAGGACCCAGATTGTTGGGGGCAATAAGTTGACTTTGTATATAAATATACAAATAGGATGAAGACTATTGCTAACATAGTGTAAGCCGCCCTGAGTCTTCGGAGAAGGGCGGGATATAAATGCAAATAATAAATAATAAATAAATATGTTTGCTAAGATTTTCATGTTTGTTTTAAGTGCCTCAAGGTTTTGCTCCAGGCTAGGGTATGCTTATTGAATTGGAGACGTTTTGCCTTCTTCTCATGTATTGTTTTGATGTGCTCAGAGATGATCTGGTGGGGCAGTGGTTACAATGCAGTATTGCAGGCAAACACTGTCCACTGTCAGCGGTTCGATCCTGACTGGCTCAAGGTTGACTGAGCCTTCCATCCTTCTGAGGTTGGTAAAATGAGGACCCAGATTGTTGGGGGGGGGCAAGATGCTGACTCTGTAAATCACTTAGAGAGGAGCTGTAAAGCACTAAGAGCAGTGGTAGGATTCAAATAATTTAACAACCGGTTCTCTGCCCTAATGGTTTCTTCCAACAACCAGTTCACCAAACTGCTCAGAAAGTTAACAACTGGTTCTCCCGAAGTGGTGCGAACTGGCTGAATCCCACCACTGACTAAGAGGCAATACATAAGTCTGAGCGTTATTGCTATTCTCTTGCCTATGCAATCTCTTTGGCCACCCAAAAAAACCTGTTCATTTTCAGATTGTAGAAATTAAAAGTGCTGGCTGCAAAGTAACTTGTCAGAGACTTTTGTGGTGGTAGAGCCCCTATTGGCCTTGCTTGAGATCAGTGTGATCTCGTCCAGCAGTTGCTCAAACTTCTAGAAAGCTTCTCTCTTTTTCCCCGAAATGATTTCACTTCCTTTGCAAACAGGAAAGTAGTAGAAGAAGATAATCTTTTGATGCTATTCGCTATGCAAGGTTGAACCGAGGGAAGGAAAGCTGTGAAGCAGCTGAGGTGTTGGTGGGGGAAATTGGCTGTGTTCCATCAAGGTTACTATGTTATGTAAATCTCTTTTTCTAAGGTTGGTGTAGTAGAGTATGATTGATCAAGGAAAAATTGTGCGCAAATACCTTTGATGCTAATGATGCCACCTAAGTCCCATTTTCACCCACTGTAGTTATAATGAGTCATTGCTAACCATTCTTTAAATCATTTTCTCAGGACAGATTTCAATGCACTGAACCATTTTGTGGGGATTCGTACAATTCTTTTTACTAATCTCCTTCCCCTGACTCCAGGAGCTTTAGACTACAACTCCCATCTTCCTAAGTTAGAGGTAAGGGAGGTTGAGAATGGCAATTGAATATCTCCTGGTTGAAAAGAGTCTTTATTGGTGACTGCCTAATTTCAGTTTGATACCCACCTGTTGGAGATCTGGAGAACATTACACTGTTCAGATAATGGTTTGGGGGTTCAATCCAACCTGGAAAAACATGTAAGCAGCTCTTCTCTCTTTTTTTTAATTTCCATTTTTGCAGCCCAGTTGTCTGCAACAAGGAAGTTTTGAATACCTAAAACACCATATACACTATATCAAGTCCCAATACAGATAGGAACCATGCTTGCAAGTATGGAAGAAAACCATATTTATGTAAGTTAACAGAATAACAGAGTTGGAAGGGATCTTGAGGGTCTTCTAGTGCAACTTCCTACACAAGGCAGGAGGCTTTATCAAATCGTGCACAAATGATTGTCCAATTTCTTCTTAAAAACCTCCTTTGTTGGAGCGCCCAAAACTTCTGGAAGCAAGTCGTTCTGCTGATGAATTGTTCTAACGGTCAGGAAATTTTTCCTTAGTTCTAGGTTGCTTCTCTCCTTGATTACTTTCCATCCATTGCTTCTTGTCAGGCCTTCAAGTGCTTTGGAGAATAGGCTGATCCCCTCTCTTCTTTGTAGCAGCCCCTCAAATATAGGAACACTGCTAGCATGTCTCCCCTGGTCCTTCTCTTCACCAGAATAGAATAGAATAGAATAGAATAGAATAGAATAGAATAGAATAGAATAGAATAGAATAGATTTTTTTATTGGCCAAGTGTAATTGAACACACAAGGAATTTGTCTTTGTTCATACACTCTCAGTGTATATAAAAGAAAAGATACGTTCATCAAGAATCATAAGGTAGTCATAGGCTACAAATAAGCAATCAGGAAACAATATCAATATAAATCGTAAGCAACAAAGTTCCAGTCATACAGTCATAAGTGGAAGGAGATGGGTGGTGGGAACGATGAGAAGATTAATAGTAGTGCAGACTAGACATACCCAGTTCCTGCAACCGTTCTTTGTATGTTTTAGCCTCCAGTCCCCTAATCATCTTTGTTGCTCTTCTCTGCACTTTTTCTAGAGCCTCAACATCTTTTTTATAATGTGGCAATCAAAACTGGATGCCATACTCCAAGTGTGGTCTCCCAAGTTGAGAGTGAAAAGCTTTTGGTGTGAGTTATAGTGTATATGTGCATATGTATGAGTGTCTGTGAATATATGTATATTTTTGCGTAGCAGCTTAATAGTATAGAAATCTTCATACTAGCTCATTATGAATTCACCCAAAGTTTAGTCAACAAATCAGGGAAAGGATTTGTTTAGTTGCATTACCTTCTTTTTTGAAGCAGAGAACATGAAAGAGATATGCTATGTTAAAAAATGCTTCATCAGGCCATCTAGAACAGGGGTCACAAACATTTTGGACCTCAGGGACCACTAAATTCATAATTTAAAATCCCGTGGACCACTAATACGATCTGCCTAATGACCAGCTAGGTGGGCGGGGCAAGGTAGTCATGTGACTGGGTGGACCTGGCCAACTCGATGTCACTCACATCGAGGGGCACCTCGCCAGCCTCTACTCGTCCCTTTCTTCCCAGCCACTCCTCGCTTCCCTGCCCGGGCTCCTTAGGGCCCCAACAGGAAGCAGTTGTTGGAGCTAAGCAGCCACCATGAGAAAGAGTTGGCAAAACAGTTGGCTCAGTTCAAATGACCAAGAAGGAGGCTCAGCAGAAGCATCTCACTGAGGACTACAAGCATAGGCTTTTCAAGCAGAGGAAAGACCTGTGCAAGTGCAAGGCCAGGTACCGGCGCCTGGAGGCTCAGTGGGCTATGATGGTCAGCCAGTTCCAGGCCATGATGCAGTCCCACTGGAACAAGGCCTTCCGACTCTTCGCCACTAGCGGTGCTTCCCTCCAGCCTTCGCCCAAAGCCCCACTCCAGGAGGCTGAAGCAGACCCCAAGTCAGAATTTCTGCCCCCCTCTGACCCACACAAAAAGAACTCAAAGGGGGAGACTCTCTGCAGCAAACAAATGTTCATTGCATGTATGCAATGCAGTAGCTGTAGTTTGAGGACCCCTGATTTAGTGCAATATAAGAAATACAAATGATTTTTCTGAGGACCACCAAAATTTTCTCGTGGACCACCAGTGGTCCACGGACCACCAGTTGGTTACCACTGATCTAGAAAGAAGGCACAACAGTTATTCCTTATTCACACACATATATGTTTAGGATTGCAGCCTGAGCGAGCAGGCCATCACAAAAGTAGGAGTAATAAGTTAAGTTAAGCTTAAGTTTCTCACTGACGACCTATGACCTTAAATACACTCAGCAATGCTGCATTGATGTCCGCTGCTTTTTGTAATCATGTACAGGTAGTCCTTGACTGATGACTGCAATTTTGCTTTTATATAGGGTGGCATTGGCGGCAGTAAGAATAAGACTCTTCTGTCAAACAAAACATGAAGTGGCCAGCACAGAACTCAAAACATCTTTTACTGCGTGAGACAGTTGCTCTTTTAGCTTTGCCCTGTTTTCTGACCTTCCTTGCCACTGTTGATAAAGGAATCAGTGCGATGGTTAAGTTAATAACACAGCTGTAAAATGAATCTGGCTTTCCCATTGGCTTTGCTTGTCAGAGGGATGCAAAAGGTAAAATCCCATGACCCCAGGACACTGCAACTATCATAATTACATGTTGGTTGCCAAGCATGTGAATTTTGATCCTGTGACCATGGGATGCGTCGATGTATGTATGTGTGAAAAACGATTGTCAGCAGGGATGAAATATAAAATTTGTTACTACTGGTTCTGTGGGTGTGGCTTGGTGGTGGTGGGGGTAATGTGACTGGGTGGGCATGGCCAACTTTTCTTTTTTTTTTTAACTTTTAAAAGCATTTTTTCTACAACCTCTTCGTCCGAGTAAAAAGTAAAAAAAATGCTTTTAAAAGCCTCTGATGATCAGGCAACTCAGCTGGTATTGTCAGAGGAACCTTTTAAAAGCATTTTTTTCTAAACCTCTTTGATCAAAGAGGTGTTTTTTTTTTTATTTGAATTTATATCCCGCCCTTCTCCGAAGACTCAGGGCGTCTTACATTGTGTTAAGCAATAGTCTTCATCCATTTGTATATTATATACAAAGTCAACTTTTATTGTCCCCAACAATCTGGGTCCTCATTTTACCTACCTTATAAAGGATGGAAGGCTGAATCAACTTTGGGCCTGGTGGGACTTGAACTTGCAGTAATTGCAAGCAGCTGTGTTAATAACAGACAGACTTAGTCTGCTGAGCCACCAGAGGTTGTAGAAAAAATGCTTTTAAAGGGTTCTGACGATCCCAGCTGAGTTGCCTGATCACCAGAACCCTTTAAAAGCATTTTTTTACAACCTCTTTGACTGAAGAGGTTGTAGAAAAAATGATCTTAAAAGGTTTGACGATCCCAGCTGAGCCGCACGATCATCAGAGGCTTTTTTTTTTACTTTCAAAAGCATTTTTTTGGCCAATGAAAAAATGCTTTTAAAAGTAAAAAAAAAAAAACCTCTGATGATCACTCGGCTCAGCTGGGAATGGAGAGGGGCAGAGATTGCTACCGGTTCTCCGAACCATCCTCTGCCATCACTACTGGATCGGGCGATCCAGTCTGAACCGGGAGCATTTCACCCCTGGTTATAAGTCACTTTTTTCAGTGCCGTGGGTCACTTGAATGAACGGCCATAAGTCGAGGACTATCTGTATTGATACATATGTAGGTTGCAATATTTTCCTTACAAATAAAAGCAATTAAAATCAGTATTTCTGGGCAAAGCCTATGGACAGGATTGAAACTTCTGAAAATAGTGTACACAACAGAGTTGAGCATAACTGAACACAGTGAGTTAATGAGATACTTTACCGTCCCTCTGTAAATGTTGGGTCCCTAGAAAACATCCCTGGAGAATTTTAGGAAACCTAAGGGCACAATTAAGCCGAAATGATGCCGACTAAAAATCTTTGAAGAGGATCAAAACCGTGGAGTAGGTCATATGATTTTGTATTTTTTCCTCCTTCATAAACGCTCCCAACCAAGTATCGATGGTGAAATGTCCAAATGTTTTGCAAAATAACAGCTAAAATAGGGACATACCACTTCTTTACCCCATTTCTTTCTTATAAAGAGGGTGAAGGAGGGGAGATTTAAAAACAAAAAAGACAAGAAGGTGAGGGTACAATATTTATGTCGTGTCCCCCTCCCCCTCCGATGACCGGGTCTAGGAAGTCCGTATCAAACATGGCAACGAAGCCTCTGCAGCTTGTCAAAGTCCTTCGAGGTTTATCAGGGCAGGCAGGAGTCCAAGTTGTGACTTCAGCGAGAGTCCGATAGCAGCAAACTAGATGAGACTTTGCTTGACTCAAGGTTGGAATGCCACAAGCAGGTCCTTTATATAGGCTGTGGGGTGTGGCTCCATGACTCAGCATTTATCCAGGCCTGCCCCTCCCTTCCTTCTGCTGGCGTCGCCTCTCAGATCTCCGGAAGAGAGGATCCTTCCACTCTGAATTCTCTTCAGCTGGATCTGCTGTCAGTAATTCCAGCATGTGGCTGGCTTCCTGCTCACACGCTGTAGGAGTGAAATTTATCGGGTTTGTTTGTTCATTCCTGACATCCTGTCCGGGCATGGGGCCAGGGCTGGGGGCTGGAGGCATGACAGGCCGTTCATCTTCATTATCAGATGGAGTCTGATAACAGGCCCGGGTGTAGATGGGAGGGGCCCGGCTGAGGAGAGGAGGGAGGACGAGGCACAACAATTTATCCATTTTTGTACAGATAAGGTATAAGAAGAGTTAAGCAAAATCAGCGGACAGTGAAAGAATCAGAATCAGAATCTAGCGGGAAGGAGACTGGGAGTTCAAGCAGGAGACCCTAGACCAGCATTCCCCAAACTTTCTCGCTTTGTAGACCGGCAGAAAGGGAAAGCGGATGGTCCTTAGTGAACGGTGGGTGCATACAGCTCTATTTGTAAAAGCACCTGGCACACACACTCACTACTCATGCAAATGGAAAAATGTGTGTGCTTGATTGCCACTTCTGAAGCCCAGTTCTGAATCGCTCGTTGGCCTGAGGTTGTGAACCCTTGCCGTAGACCAGGGGTGTCAAACTGGATTTCTTTGAGGGCCAAATCAGCATTGTAGTTCTCCGCAGGCTGGCAGGAGGTGGGGGGTGGCGGGGTGGGGAGATGGGACACCTGGCCTCCTGCAGCACTTTGCCGGCCAAAATGTTTTCAGCCTCCACGGCACTCTGCCAGCCAAAAATGGGCCCTGTTGAGGCCTCACGGGGCCTCCGCGCAGCCTGTTTTTGGCAAGCAGAGTGCTGCTGGAAGCCGGGGAGGCCAAAAACAGGCTGCGTGAAAGCATTGCGGAGCCTCCGTGTGGGCCATTTTTGACTGGCAGAGTGCTGCTGGAGGCTGGGGAGGCCAAAAACAGGCTGCGCGAGAGCCTCACAAGGCCTCCGTGTGGGCCATTTTTGGCCGACAGAATGCTGCTGGAGGCCGGGGAGGCCAAAAACAGGCTGTGCAGGAGCATCGCAGAGCCTCTGTGTGGGCCATTTTTGACTGGCAGAGTGCTGCTGGAGGCTGGGGAGGCCAAAAATGCCCCCCGGCCCACTTTGGACAGCAGAAGCACCGCGGGCCAATCTTTTGATATTTCCAGGCCAGCCCCATGTCCCAGATTTTATTATCCCACGGGCCAGATCTGGCCCACGGGTCTTGAGTTCGACACCCCTGCCCTATACCATTTCATTTTTATTTATTTTTTAAATTTAATTTTATTTCATTTCATTTTTTTCATATCAAAAAAAGAATGGGTGCTGCTTTTTCATTTGGGCATGACTTAGGACTTCCCTGTCATGTTTAATTGGTTTGCATTTTCTAGGACCCCAAAAATACATTGCATGAATACATAAATAGGTGAGGTTCATGCAACCCAAGAAGCCAACTCAAGGATTTATGACGTTTAATAATAACTTTGCATGCTGTGTGAATCCAACCGTTCTGGCTGAGGCCCGCACACAGCCATCAGTTTACTGGGAGCAATGTACCATTAATCTCATCTGCATCCTGCCTATTAGGCTTGGTGTTCATGCTATTTGAGCCTGAGGTAGTTGAATGGGCTTAAAGGTAAAGGTAAAGGTTCCTCTCGCACGTACGTGCTAGTCGTTGCTGACTCCAGGGGGCGGTGCTCATCTCCTTTTCAAAGCTGAAGAGCCAGCGCTGTCCGAAGACGTCTCCATGTTCATGTGGCCGGCATGTCTCAATGCCAAAGGCGCACGGAACGCTGTTACCTTCCCACCAAAGGTGGTCCCTATTTTTTCTACTTGCATTTTTACATGCTTTTGAAACTGCTAGGTTGGCAGAAGCTGGGACAAGTCACAGGAGCTCACCCCGTTACACAGCAGCACTAGGGATTCGAACTGCTGACCTTTTGATCGACAAGCTCAATGTCCTAGCCCCCGAGCCACTGCGTCTCTCCTTAACTTAACTTTGGCTCAATGGTAGTTATCTGATAAAGACAGCATAAAAATGAGGGATCCTTGATGCTTTCTGAGTTTGGTTGCTTTTCTGCAGACCTTTCATTAACCAAACTATCTAACACTATCAGTGCTAGTAGGAAGTGGGGTTTGCTCTCACTCCCTACTAGCACTGATGATGTTACAAAGCTTGGGTAATGAAAGGTCTGCAAGAAAACAGAAAGAATCCTTCATTTCAATCCTGATCACATGAAGTGTTAGCACTACTTTGTAAGATCACATCTGGAATATTGTATCCATCCAGTTTTGGTCGCCATGATAAAAAAAAGATTGCAGAGAAGAACTGCAAAGATGATTAGGGGACTGGAGGCTAAAACATGAAAATGGTTGTAGGAACAGGGTATGTCTAGTCTAATGAAAAGAAGGGCTAGGGATGATATGAAAACATGGTAAGGGGCTGCCACAAAGAA
Source organism: Ahaetulla prasina (assembly GCF_028640845.1). NCBI lineage: Eukaryota > Metazoa > Chordata > Lepidosauria > Squamata > Colubridae > Ahaetulla > Ahaetulla prasina. Next base: position 17,023,113 of record NC_080541.1, read on the forward strand.
GAAGGTGTCAACCTATTCTCCAAAGCACCTGAGGGCAAGACAAAGAGTAATGGATAGAAACTTATCAAGAAAAGATCCAGTCTAGAAATGAGAAAATTCCTGACAGTTAGAACAATCAGCTAATGGAACGGCTTGCCTTCAGAAGTTGTGGGTGCTCCAACACTGGAGGCTAAGAAGAGATTGGACAGCAATTTGTTAGGAATGATATTGAGTTGGACTATTGCCAACAACCTCAGATATGCAGATGATACCACTCTAATGGCAGAAACGAAGAGGAACTAAAGAGCCTCTTGATGCGGGTGAAGGAGGAGAGTGCAAAAGTTGGCTTGAAACTCAACATTAAGAAAACTAAGATCATGGTATCCACCCATCTCAATTCCTGGCAAATAGATGGGGAAGAAATGGAGGTAGTGACAGATTTTATTTTCCTGGGCTCCAAGATCACCACAGATGGGGACTGCAGCCAAGAAATTAAAAGACACTTGCTCTATAGAATCTATAATCACCTAGACAGCGTACTAAAAAGCAGACCAACAAAAGTGTGTATAGTCAAGGTCAGTTGCAAAGTATTTATTTATTTATTTATTTATTAAATTTTTATACCGCCCTTCTCCCAAGGGACTCAGGGCGGTGTACAGCCAAAAGATAAAAAACATAAAAAATATACAATTAAAACAACAATTTAAAACCGAGCATATTAGAAAAATGGCCAACATTAAAAGATTTAAAATTTAAAATTACAAACCCTAAAATAATAAAACCCCGGTTAAAAATTTAAAAATATTAAGCCAGTCCCGCTTGAATAAATAAATGCGTTTTCAGCTCACGGCGAAAGGTCCGAAGATCAGGCAATTGACGTAATCCAGGGGGAAGTTTGTTCCAGAGCGTAGGAGCTCCCACAGAGAAGGCCCTGCCCCTGGGGGCCGCCAGCCGACATTGTTTGGCAGACGGCACCCTGAGAAGACCCTCTCTGTGTGAGCGTATGGGTCGGTGGGAGGCATGAGGTAACAGCAGGCGGTCCCGTAAGTACCCAGGCCCTAAGCCATGGAGCGCTTTGAAGGTGGTAACCAAAATCTTAAAGCGCACCCGAAAGACCACAGGAAGCCAGTGCAAGCCGCGCAGGATCGGTGTTACATGGGAGCAACGAGTTGCTCCCACTATTACCCGTGCAGCTGCATTCTGGACTAGCTGCAGCCTCCGGGTGCACTTCAAGGGCAGCCCCATGTAGAGAGCATTGCAATAATCCAAACGGGAAGTGACAAGAGCGTGAGTGACCGTGCATAAGGCATCCCGGTCAAGGAAGGGGCGCAACTGGCGAACCAAGCATACTTGGTGAAAAGCCCTCCTGGAGACGGCCGCCAAATGATCGTCAAACGACAGCCACCCATCCAGGAGGACGCCCAATTTGCGCACCCTTTCCATTGGGGCCAATAACTCACCCCCGACAGCCAGCTGCGGCTGCAGCTGACTGTACCGGGGTGCCGGCATCCACAGCCACTCCGTCTTGGAGGGATTGAGCTTGAGTCTGTTTCTCCCCATCCAGACCCGTACGGCTTCCAGACACCGGGACAGCACTTCAACAGCTTCGTTGGGGTGGTCCGGGGTGGAAAAGTACAGCTGCGTATCATCAGCGTACAAATGGTAACTCACCCCAAAACCACTGATGACCTCACCCAATGGCTTCATATAGATGTTGAACAGGAGAGGCGAGAGAATCGACCCCTGCGGCACCCCACAAGTGAGGCACCTTGCGGTCGATCTCTGCCCCCCTGTCAACACCGTCTGCGACCGGTCGGAGAGATAGGAGGAGAACCACCAATAAACGGTGCCTCCCACTCCCAAACCCTCCAACCGGTGCAGCAAGATACCATGGTCGATAGTATCGAAAGCCGCTGAGAGATCTAATAGGACCAGGGCAGAGGAACAACCCCTATCCCTGACCCTCCAGAGGTCATCCACCAACGCGACCAAAGCTGTCTCTGTACTATGACCAGGCCGGAAGCCGGACTGGAACGGGTCTAGATAGACGGCTTCATCCAGGTACTGGGGAAGCTGCCATGCAACCACACTCTCTACAACCTTCGCCACAAAGCGAAGGTTGGAGACTGGACGGTAATTTCCCAAAATAGCTGGATCCAGGGAAGGCTTCTTGAGGAGGGGTCTCACCACCGCCTCTTTCAAGGCGGCGGGGAAAACCCCTTCCACCAAAGAAGCATTTATAATTCCCTGGAGCCAGCCTCGTGTCACCTCCTGAGTAGCCAGTACTAACCAGGAGGGACACGGGTCCAGTAAACATGTGGTTGCATGTAACCTCCCCAGCAACCTGTCCACGTCCTCGAGAGCCACAGAATCAAACTCATCCCAAATAACCTCAACAAGACGAGGCTCCGTCATCCCGCTTGGATCATCGCAATTTTGGTCCAGACTATCCCGGAGCTGAACGATTTTATCGTATAGAAAACTGTTAAACTCCTCGGCACGTCCCTGTAAATATGGCTGTGAAAGTTGGACCATAAGGAAGGCTGAGCACCAAAGAATTGAGGCCTTTGAACTCTGGTGCTGGAGAAGACTCCTGCGAGTCCCTTGGACTGCAAGGCGAACAAACAAGTCAGTCCTAGAGGAGATCAACTCTGACTCCTCTTTAGAACAGGGATCTCCAACCTTGGCAACTTTAAGACTTGTGGACTTCAACTCCCAGAATTCCTCAGCCAGCTGGCTGAGGAATTCTGGGGGCTGAAGTCCACAAGTCTTAAAGTTGTCAAGGTTGGAGACCTCTGCTTTAGAAGGCCAGATCCTGAAGATGAAACTCAAATACTTTGGTCACCTAATGAGAAGGAAGGACTCACTGGAGAAAAGCCTAATGCTGGGAATGATGGAGGATAAAAGAAGAAGAAGGGGATGACAGAGAATGAGGTGGCTGGATGGAGTCACTGAAGCAGTAGGCATGAGCTTAAATGGACTCCAGAGAATGGTGGAGGACAGGAAGGCCTGGAGGAACATTGTCCATGGAGTTGCGATTGGTCAGACATGACTTTGCAGCTAACATCAACAATGAAGAAGATCTCCAAGTTCCCTTCCAACTCTGTTATTCTATTAAATATTCTCCTCTATAGGTACAGCATAACAATTCCTTTGCTAGCTTCACGGAACATGGGTCTAAGCTGGAAACAAAGGACCAGTCATATGGTTCAATGCAGCGGTTTTATTCATGCAACCTTTTCAACGGCAAACTTGCAAACCCAGTTTTAGCCTAATCAACTGAACCCAGCTGTAAAAATCCCCTCAATTTTTCTCACTCTTAAAAGACGAAAAATAGGTGCAAGGTCATCTGTATTGGAGCAAGGCTTGAAACAGGGAAGTCACCGGTGGCTTCCAAAAAGGGTCCTTCGACTAAAAAAAAAAAGAAAGAAAGAAAAGCGGAAAGAAGGCTTCAGCGTAATAATCTTCAATGCATAATTTCCTAATGGCCAGGCTGAAGTTTCCCCAGAGCATTCTAATAATAACCTAGGTAGCTCAGTGTGTCAATAAAAAGAAGTATGATGCTATTAAACAGAGGGGGAAAAAATCAGCTAATCGGACCAAGAAGCAAACAAGGGGTTTTGGAAAACGAAAGTGTGGGTGAAGCAGATTGAAATATTTAAAAAAAATAAAAAAAATAATAGAGTTGCTTTTCAACGGAAAGGCTTTGAACTCTTTTTTTTCTGTTGTGTGACTCTTCTAAGCTTTGTACTTTCAGACCACAGAAATGTGCCCACACATTCAATGTTTCCTGCCATTAGCTTTGAAACCTATCACGGTCTTTTACCTTGCTGGGCTGGGGATTTTAAAAGCAAGGTAGGACAATTCTTCATCAACATTTGGGGTGGCTGGGAATGCCCCTGTGACAAATTAGGAAAGTGTTTCTCTTTTCACGCGAAGAATTAGGAAGGTATCTCTTGTCATCTCGGTGGGCCAGTTTAACCTGGAATTTTGTTGGCTAAGTCAGCATCTGTTCTGAAGCTTTTCAGAAATATTCCTGTACTCTAAAAGAGGCTCCTGTGATTTTATATATTACTAGCTGATAATCTGGCATTGCCCTGGTATTTATTTATCCAAATCTTGCCTTTGAGGTGATTATCTGCATTAGCAGGCACCTTCCCCGACAACTTGCCCTCTTTGCTTGAAGCTGAGGGCCTAGGGTGTTTGTTTGTTTGTTTTTAAAAAACCAATCCCCCTTACCAGAGGGATCCCCCATGTGAAGCCGTTACCATGGCAACTCCACTGTGCTGTACAGTAGAAGCCATTTTAAAGCACAAAAGGCTGTATCTTAACAGAACTTGAATCCAAATTGCACACTATCACTGTCAAAAGTACTGTGAATTGACATTATAGATATAATTAATTCCTTTTTATTTCAATGGCCCAGGCATTCCAGAGTTATGCTGGAAAACACACACACACACACACACACACACACACACACACACACCCTGAGGGGTGTTAGGGGTGTCTTACCCCCACAGTATTTTTTTCCAGAGAGTAAGTAATCTGTATACCAAGTTTGGTTGAAATTGCTCGAAGCATTCCAAAGTTATGCTGGAACATACCTACACACACAAAGCCATAGATAGATAGATAGATAGATAGATAGATAGATAGATAGATAGATAGATAGATAGATAGATAGATAGATAGATAGATAGATAGATAGATAGATAGATAGATTGATTCTCAGTGTGCCTGAGAATTTTTCTTGGTGGTATTCAGAGCTTTATCGTGAAAGAGGTATTGATCTTCTCTCTCACTCTTCTTTCCATTTGAAACCTACCTGGCTGCTCATACTTCTAATACAGTGGTAAGAACTTTGGCTAGTAGGTACAAAGGAAGGACAATAGGTAGCCTCTATGAGCCCTCCAACATCCATCATGATTGATATCAATAGAAGTGAATATTTGTAGCTCACTGTTGAACTTTGGGGATCTCTGAGTTTGCAGGCAATTCATTACCCAACTAGGTAATGTCACCAGCGCTAAGCATGGTGGTGTGTTAAGGCAGCTTACCTTACCTGGTTGAGTAATGAAACATCTGCAAGAAAACAGCCAAGCTCAGAGGCAACCAAGGACCTCACGCAATTGATATCAGAGGATGTTAGAAGAGACAGTCCAATGACATTGAGAGAGACAGGCAATGCCCTCTCCTCTGGTTTAAGGTGGGAGGGAGGGAGAGAGAAAGAGAGAGAGAGAGAGTGAGAGAGATCCTATTTTCCTATGCTCATCAGAAAGCTTCCTACGCTAAGGGACGTGGTGGCTCAGGAGCTAAGATGCTGACTTTGTCGATTGTAAGATCGGCAGTTCAGCGGTTCGAATCCCTAGTGCTGCCGTGTAATGGGGTGAGCTCCCGTTACTTGTCCCAGCTTCTGCCAACCTAGCAGTTCAAAAGCGCGTAAAAAATGCAAGTAGAAAAAATAGGGACCACCTTTGGTGGGAAGGTAACAGCGTTCCGTGCGCCTTTGGTGTTTAATCATGCCGGCCACATGACCACGGAGACGTCTTCGGACAGCGCTGGCTCTTCGGCTTTGAAACGGAAATGGGCATCGCCACCTAGAGTCAGGAACAACTAACACATATGTGCAAGGGAACCTTTATCTTTACCTAAAGAAGCTGGAAAATAGTCCTCCCCTAAACCTGTGATGTTATCCTAACATCAGCTCTTCAAACTGCGTTTATGAAGCGGTTGGAACCAAAATAGTTTCACCGTGATGTTTCTGGTATTATTTTAAACTTTGCTCTGTGACTGAAATTTCCTGTAGAGGTTAAGGTTATTTTGCTTCTCAAGCCATTTCCTCTTAACCTGAATTAGCATTTAAACATTTAAAAGAATTTTCTTCTCATTCAGTTAGTTTTTCAAGGTATAATTCCCAGCCGACGTTAAGAGAAAATAAATCAATGTTATACCCGGAAGCATTATATTTTCCGGCTATAAATGGCCCATGAAATGGACCAATTTCCCATTTTAGGATTTTGATAAAAAGTGTTTTTTTTTTTCCTTTTCAAAAAATTAAAACCATGTTCTTTTTAAAATTTTGGCCAATGTTGATTTCATTTCAGCTCTAGGAGAAATCTAGAAAGAGAGAGAGAGATATCCATATGTTAGTTATTTACTATGAAATTTATATCGCTGCTCTGACACTTTGGAAATGACAATAAAACGTCTTTATTACTAAAAGTTGTGAATTTTTAATGCATTGTATATTAATGTTTACTTTCATTTTCACTCTGGCTTGTTTGCTGATCACTGGCTATAGCAAGCGACAGAGTACACATTAATGATGTACCATAATTAAATCTCTTTGCTTATCGGGATCACTGGTAGAACCATTGACTCTAGAGTATACCAATCTGTATACCTCACTTAACTTCAGTATATGGTTTAAGTACTCCTCACCATTGAACAGGTCAAAAATATAGCAAATCCTCAATTTTTTTTTTTTATAAAAAAGTTTTATTTTTACAATCATATCAAATAATTCATCCAATGTACAGTTATATACAATTAGTCGGGCCTGCCCAGTCACAACCCCCCTTTTTAACACTCTCCCTCTTCTACCTTCTTTTACTTTCCAAACCTTCCTCTCCTTCTCTTATCTACATCCTCTCCTCCCTCCACCCTACACTCCTTCTCCCTCTTCTGCCCCTCTTCCTTCCTCTTCTCCTCTTTCCTACCTCCTACTCTCTCTTTTTTCCCTCCCCACCGTTCTGAAATGGCAACTGGGCAGACCCGACCCTACATTAATTATATTTATACATCTTCAATAATCCCTGTACATTAACCATCACTCCATCACTAGCCTCAACCCCCCAATTCCCCTCTCCCTTACCCCCCCCCCGACTTCCCAGAACAAAATGCAGGGTATCAAAACTAACAATCATAATCTAAAATAATTCCTAAATTATAATCTCTAGTCTCTCCACACTTAGTCACACTCTCAGTTCCCCTCTCCTTCAGAAATATATCTAATACAAATTATTTCCTAAATTTACTCATATGCTATTCGATATTTTTTTATCTGATACTTATTTTGAATATAATCAATCCACATTTTCCATTCTAAAATATATTTTTCTTGTGTATAGTCTTTCAAGTAAGCAGAGATTTTTGCCATTTCTGCCAGATTTGATACTTGCAAATCCTCAATTTTAAAGACCTTAATTCCATGGTCTAAGTTGGACTTCACTGCAAACAAATCCCTTTATTTGGCAAGTCTATCCAGAGAATATTCATAATTTTAAGAATAGAATATATATTTGACTTTACCAACGGAGGATAATATTTGCAGTTTAGTGTTGGAATGAGGGGTCCGTGGCACTCTCTGATCTTGGTTGCTTTCTTGCAGACATTTCATTACCCAGACTATGTAATATCATCAAAGATAGTAAGGAGTGGGGTTTGCTCTCAATTTACATTCTAGTGCTTGACCTGTGTGGGTAGAGATTAGAATTTAGAGGTTCTTTCATTGAGCAGTTTAATGTTGATTAGGGCATTGTTTACTTGATTGTTGGTCTGATCTTAATCTTGGGGTTAATCTATGCTCATCTGGGTTCTGATTGCTGGTGGGAGGGTGTTTTGATTTTTCTGTTCCCTTTTTGGCTTGTTAATTGTCTCTTTTGCATAATATGTAGATATTTGGACAAGAAGAATTGCTGCCATTTTATCCAGAAAGTGCCTATTACAGTGGTGGGTTTCAAAATTTTTTACTACTGGTTCTGTGGGTGTGGCTTGGTGGGTGTGGCTTGGTGGGAATGGCAGGGGAAGGATACTATAAAATCTCCATTCCCACCCCATCCAGGGGAAGGATACTGTAAAATCTCCATTCCCTCCCCACTCCAGGGGAGGTTACTGAAAATCCCCATTTCCTCCTGATCAACTGGGACTCAGGAGGCAGAGAATAGATGGGGGCGGGGCCAGTCAGAATTTTTACTACCGGTTCTCCGAACTACTCAAAATTTCCACTACCGGTTCTCCAGAACTGGTCAGAACCTGCTGAAACCCACCTCTGGCCTAGTACCTTATGAGCTCATATACTAACAGAACCCTGATGATTAGAAAAGTTCATTACATCGATGACCACTTCCTGGCAAACAATGAGAGCTAGTCACGTTTTAGAAATTGTGTACTGTATTGTCCATCTTGCCAGTGCATTCTATAAATAACAAGCTTGCTCCTCCAATGTTCTTTTGTCTCCAACACTGTTTTGTAAAGGACCTGCTGTGCACGCCTTGAGAACTATTCTATTTTTGATTGGGGTTTAACACATTTCTCGTGCCACACAGTTGATTAGGGAAGAACAGTTTCACCCAGAAGTATAGGGCTATTTTGATTTTAAACCTCCCCTGCCTGATGTTCATCCAACACCCTCATCCCATTACCGATTCAGTTAAACCTGGTTTGTCAATAGGGCACGACTGACTCTTGAATTGGATACCTTATTTGACCAGGTGTGATTTTACACACAAGGAGTTTGTCTCTGGTGCAGAAGCTCTCAATGTATATGCAAATCAACAGAATAACGATAATCATCATCACTATCATGCCAATAAGAGGGAGAAGTAAGAAAGATAATAAGTAGAATAAATAATAGTAACATTACACCTATACTACAAAGAAGAGGGAATCAAGCTATTCTCCAAAACACGTAAGGTCAAGATGAAGAGTAGAATAGAAACTTGATAGAAACTTATCAAGAAGAGATCCAATCTAGAAATAAGGAGAAAATTCCCGACAGAACAATCAACTAATGGAATGACTTGCTTTCAGAAGTTGTGGGCGTGCCAACACAGGAGGTTAAAAACAGGTTGGACAACCATATTTTCAGGAATGATATAAGGACTCCTGCTTGAGCAGAGGTTTGGACTATAACAGGGGTCTCCAACCTTGGTCCCTTTAAGACTTGTGGACTTCAACTCCCAGAGTCCGTCAGCCAGCAGAGCTGGCTGAGGAACTCTGGGAGTTGAAGTCCACAAGTCTTAAAGGGACCAAGGTTGGAGACCCCCCTGGACTAGAAGATCTCCAAGGTCCCTTCCAACTCTGTTATTCTGTTAAATATTCTCCTCTGTTGGTACAGCATAACAATTCCTCGGCTCTTTTCATACAACATGGGTCTAAGCTGGAAACTAAGCTTTACAAAATACAATTGCTGTGTTCACACAGAATACACAAGAAGTGAGGGGTGGAAGCCACTGGTGAAATCCATTTTTTTTTTACTACTGTTTCTGAGGGCGTGGCTGGTGGGCATGGCAGGGGAAGGATACTGCAAAATCTCCATTCCCTCCCCACTCCTCTGGGGCCAGCCAGAGGTGGTATTTGCAGGTTCTGTGAACTGCTCAAAATTTCCGCTACCGGTTCTCCAGAACCTGTCAGAACATGCTGAATAGCACACCTGAAAGCTCATCACCCCTGGAAACTCATCACAGGGAAATCCACTACACCTATACTCCATTGGTACATATACATAGACATTAGACAGTACTGTGAGAATTAGGTGTCTAACAAAGCGATGGCCCTAAGTGGAAAAAAACAACCTATCCCTATGTCTAGTTGTTTTGGTTTCCCCAGGTTTGATCTAGTGACTTCCGTCATATTTCTTGGAGGATCCTGAATAGGTTGAGAGTCGGAGGGCCTAAATGTAAAACTAGTATGCCTAAGTGGGGCTCTTTGGAGATAACAACATGCTATGTGAATGTGGAGAGACACAGATCTCAGCCCATGTGCTGGTATGTTGGCTGCTACCAGGCCCTGGAGGCTCTGGAGTCCACACCCCATTTCTCAATGGCCCTGGCCTCACCTCATCACTGTCCGATTCTGCCACCAGCACCATAGGCTGCTTACGGATAGTGGTGGGATTCAGCCAATTTGCACCACTTCGGGAGAATCGGTTGTTAACTTTCTGAGCAGTTTGGTGAACTGATTGTTGGAAGAAATCATTAGGGCAAAGAACCGGTTGTTAAATTATTTGAATCCCACCACTGCTTACGGACCACAACAACATGTACCAATATTGGCTTATTTTTGGCCAAAGACAAAGCCAAGAAGGTGGCTTCATTCTGATAGATTAAAATTTGAACTAGACATGGAAGAAGTCTAGTTGTTTTGACATGCGATGCTCTGTAGCGCCCTCCCAAGGGGAAGAGTTCAAATAGTTTATATTCAGGATGTGAGGGGTTTATAGCAAAGGTTGGGTTTCAGGAAGTTCTGACCAGTTCTGGAGAACTGGTAGCGGAAATTTTGAGTCGTTCGAAGAACCAGTAGTAAAAATTCTGACTGGCCCCGCCCCCATCTATTCTCTGCTTTCCAAGGCCCAGCTGATCAGGAAGAAATGGGGATTTTGCAGTATCCTTCCCCTGGAGTGGGGCGGGAATGGATATTTTACAGTATCTTTCCCCTGCCATGCCCACTAGGCCCCACCCACAGAACCACAGTAAAAAAAATTGAAACCCACCACTGGTTTATAGATATTTGTTCAGCCCTCCCTTCCTTCCTATCCATGCAGTATAAAGATCTTGTACGGAAGGCGGGCTGGTTGCAATTGTTCTTTTGGCAGTCTTAACAATTCATGTAACAATTCACAATCACACTATCCTGCCACTTTGCTTCCAGCTCTTCTTTCTTATATAACACACACACCTCTCAAATATTTCTGGGCGGACTCGCAAAGGATATAAGCAAAGGCATAAAATAGAACACAAGCAAGCAGCCCCCCTCAAAAATCATCGTAAACAAACCCACGGAAAACCACCATATCCTTCCTTTTGCCATCCTCAGCTCAACAAAACAAAACAAAACCCGTGTAAATGCCAGGAAAAGGAGCTTAACATTCCATTGGGATCTTTTAAAACTTGGGCAATACATGCCGGGTAGGGCTGAAAGCCAAGTTATAATTATCTGTTTGTCGAGCGAGCGTTCTTATGAGAAACGCAGTTCAGCACTCTGCGGCTTGTATGAAAGGAGAACAGCTGCTCTAGAACTCTGTTCGAAGAAAATGGTTTTTTTAAAAAAAATGTTCAGCTATTATATTGGCAGAGAAACTGGGTGAAGTATTTCTTCAAATGCCTCAGAGGAAAGTTCCCCAAATATTCACGGAGAGTGAAATTCCCCTTGACAATAGCATGGCTGTTGAAAAATTCCCTAGAGAAATCTCTTTTTCTTCCCCCCCACCCTCTCTCTCTCCCTCCCTCCCTCTCCCCCCTCCCCATTCTCTCCCTCCCTCCCTCCCTCTGTCTCTTTCAGGAGGAATTCCATCTTGCGGTCTTCTTTTGGGGATTAATGGATACATGTGTAGGAAGTTAGCACCCACCCCTCTCCTAAAAGAATGAAATATTTTAGGAAATATTAAAAAAGCAGAATGTTATGTTTCGTTGGATGAGAAAAGGAGAAACATGTTTTTAAAAACAAAGCAGCTTCCCACACCTTCCTATCCTCCCTTCAGCTCAAGATTGATGGGCTTAAGGCATGGCCCTCAGGCAGTGATGAAATCCAATTTTTTTTTACTACCGGTACTATGGGTGTGGCTTGGTAGGCATGGTGTGGCTTGGTGGGCGTGGCTTGGTGGGCATGGCAGGGGAAGGATACTGCAAAATCTTCATTCCCACTCCACTCCAGGGGAAGGATACTGCAAAATCCCCATTCCCTCCCGACTCCTGGGGGAGCGATATTTCAAAACCTCCATTCCCACCCCACCCACTGGGCCGCGGTGTGGCTCAGGCTGTAAGAAGCCTGTTATTAAAACACAGCTGCCTGCAATTACTGCAGGTTCTAGTCCCACCAGGCCCAAGGTTGACTCAGCCTTCCATCCTTTATAAGGTAGGTAAAATGAGGAGCCAGATTGTTGGGGGGGCAATAAGTTGACTTTGTAAATATACAAATAGAATGAGACTATTGCCTTACACACTGTAAGCCGCCCTGAGTCTTTGGAGAAGACCTTGTTGGTATTTTTGTTGGGGAGACCTTGTTGGTATTTTTCCTCCTTGGGGAATTCAATCAACCCAACTTCCGTCTGGGTCTTAGCACTTCAGAGACCGTGTTACCAGAGGTGGGTTTCAGCAGGTTCTGACCAGTTCTGGAGAACCGGTAGCAGAAATTTTGAGTAGTTTGGAGAACCGGTAGTAAAAATTCTGACTGGCCCCAACCCCATCTATTCTCTGCCTCCCAAGTCCCAGCTGATCGGGAGGAAATGGGGATTTTCCAGTAATCTTCCCCTGGATTGGGGAGGGAATGGAGATTTTACAGTATCTTTCCTCTGCCATGCCCACCAAGCCACACCCACAGAACCGGTAGTAAAAAAATTGGAAACCCACCACTGCGTGTTCCTATAAGCCTGTGCTGTTGACAACAATACCTGATATTCCCGAGCATTTCATCTCTAATTGAAGCGAGTGCGTTTTGAGGATTGCTGCTAAAAAATTCAGAGGAAACAGTCCCAGCAAAATTTCACTTTGCATTTGCATAACAATGCTGATGACAGCCTGGAGGCTGTAATTTTTAGTTTCCAAAAAAAAACCCCTCTTCTTTCCCATGTTCCTCCCTCCTTCCCTTGAGTGGAAAAAACATTTTCCCTCTTTGTGGCTCTGACATTCCTGTCTAATGATTAAAGCTGCTTGCTGGCTGAATAATAAGCCTGAGCAGTCATTAAAAATCGATGGATTTGCTCATTTGCCTGCTGGAATTAAACGGGAGGGATGCAGATGAGGATCTTAATGTGGAGTCGGAAGGGTGATAATATTTCTTTATTGCAGACATTCGGAGGGGAGAAAAAGAGACAGAACGGGAGGCCGGAAAAGGATAAGATTATTTGTCAATATCGAAAAGGACCATTGGATTATAGAGTGATTTTACTCAATCCACTTATATTATTTTAGCTTGTATTATTCAGTAAAGCTCTGCTTACCTTACCTTGTAGCTTCGCACTAGATTTACCAGTGTAATTAACAACTCTAAAAAGGATTTTTTTAAAAAAATAAAAAAGGACGTAATTCTCAAGCACTTGGTCAAAAGAAAGTAGTGGTAGATAAGAAGAATCATAGTACAGTTAGTCCTTGATTTACAATCACAATTGAGCCCAACCATTGACAAAGATGTTGAGACTCTAGAAAGAGTCCAGAGAAGAGCAACAAAGATGATTAGGGGACTGGAGGCTAAAACATATGAAGAACGGTTGCAGGAACTGGGTATGTCTAGTTTAATAAAAAGAAGGACTAGGGGAGACATGATAGCAGTCTTCCAACATCTCAGGGGTTGCCAGAAAGAAGAGGGAGTCAAGCTAATCTCCAAAGCACCTGAAGGCAGGACAAGAAGCAATGGGTGGAAACTAACCAAGGAGAGAAACAACTTAGAACTAAGGGGAGATTTTCTGACAGTTAGAACAATTAATCAGTGCAACAACTTGTCTCCAGAAGTTGTAAATGCTCCAACACTGGAGGTTTTTAAGAAGAGATTAGATAACCATTTGTCTGAAGTGGTGTAGGGTTTCCTGCCTAAGCAGGGAGTTGGACTGGAAGACTTCCAAGGTCCCTTCCAACTCTGTTATTCTATATTGTATGTTTCTTTTGCTAAGCGGGACAGTTGTTAAATGCACTTTTTCCAATTGTACAACTTTCTGGCTAAAATCGTTAAGTTAGTAACATGGTTGCTAGTGAATCTGACTTTCTCATTGACTTTGCTTGTCAGAAGATCACAAAAAATGATCACATCACCCTGGGGCACTGCAACCATCATAAATATGAGTCTGTTGCCAAGCATCCAAATTTTGATCATGAGATCATGAGGATGCAGCAATGATTGTAAGTGTGAAAACGGTCTTAAGTCACTTTTTTTCAGTGCCATTGTAACTTCAAATGGGCACTAAATGAACTGTTTTAAGTCAAGGACTACCTTTACTAAATTATGTGTAGGAGATGACCAGGTTGAGCCAGAGGGAGAGGTCAAATGTGTCATAAGTCACGAATCCCTGTGCACCCACAAAAGAGCTAAGTCCAGTCTACTTTGACTGCCTCTCTTATCTCCCGCTCATTTCCTTTGACTGTTAGTTGGTCAGATTCTTGTCGAGAGTGTCAGCTTGCAATAAATCTTTATGCTCATTTTGAACTGCCTGAATCTTCTGATTTCCTCCGCCACTTGCCTTGATTACTTTGAGCTAATCCAGTCTAGCCTACTTGATAAGGTTGCTTTTAAAATAAAAACAAAAATGTGTATCTGTGTGTGTGTGTGTTCTATCTGGTGTTCCCAACAGATTCTCATGCCAGTGAACAATACAGATAATTCTTGAAGAACACACAGAATTTGGTACGAGAGCTTTTACATTTCTGCAGATTTGCAATCAGAAATACAGATAACCGCTTTTAGGTAGAAGAACCTACGGCATGTAAATCAGAGCCTAATTCTAATTTTTCTTTATGGTTGCTAAAGCAGTTGATGTTAGATTTTATATCAGATTTCGGTTAGGCCTGAATTCGTACAATCATTGACGTGATCTTATGAGATTAAACGATTGGGTACCGAAAGACTGTGTATAAACCATCTTGAAGCTGATGCATAAAAATGCAACAAAAGACCTTGTTGCCCTCTTGTTGATCTACACATCGTCAAAATAGATTCTGATTTATTGCCCAATGACCTGCTTGCTCATGGCTTAAATTCTGCACACATGCTATCTTTTGACAAGCGTGGCTAATTTGTCTTTGTTAGTTCTAGCCTGAAATGGAGCAAGGCCCAGCTTGGTGCCCTACAAGCCATACTTGATTACATTAGATTAACAGAGTTGGAAGGGACCTTGTAGGCCATCTAGTCCAACCCCCTTGCTCAAGCAGGAGAACCTACACGGTTTCTGACAAATATCAGTCCAATTTCTTCCTGAAAGCCTCCAGTGGTGAAGCTTCAACAATTTCTAAAGGCAAGCTTTTCCACTGATTAATGGTTCTCACTGTCAGAAAATTTCTCCTCATTTTTAGGTTGACTTTCTCCTTGATCAGTTTCGATCCATTATTTCTTGTCTGGCCTTCTGGTGCCTTGGAAAGCAGCTTGACTCTTCCTCTCTGTGACAGACCCTCAAATATCGGAACACTGTTATACAGTAGTGGCCAAAATTGTGGAAACCTTTTGGGAAAAGTGTATTTTTGAGGTTTGATGGCCAATAGCATCACCTTTTTTCTTTTCTTTTTTTAAAATTTCAAGATAATCATATTCCACTGCTGGAAAGGCCTGGGAATAGCCCAGACCTTAACCCAATTGAAAATCTATGGAGCCAGCTAAAAGAACTTGTTAGTCAGAAGCAACCCAGCAACAAAACCCAGTTAATAGAAGCAATCCTTCAATCTTGGTTTCACATTAGAACAGCTGCAGAACTAAAATACTTGGTTCACTCCATGGGATGACGTTGTAAGGCCATAATTCATGCTAAAGGTTACTCAACTAAGGGGCCGTGGTAGCTCAGGCTGTAAGAAGCCTGTTATTAAAACACAGCAGCCTGCAATTACTGCAGGTTCAAGCCCGGCCCAAGGTTGACTCAGCCTTCCATCCTTTATAAGGTAGGTAAAATGAGGACCCAGATTGTTGGGGGGGCAATAAGTTGACTTTGTAAATATACAAATAGAATGAGACTATTGGCTTATACACTGTAAGCCGCCCTGAGTCTTCGGAGAAGGGCGGGATATAAATGTAAATTAAAAAAACCCAAAAAACTAAGTATTCACTGACATGGTGATCATTTTGCTAATCTCGTTTTGTCTACATGTTTCACTTTTCTTTGTTATACTGTAACTGCTATTCTAATAGCAAATCCTTCACAAACGTTATTGCATTATATTCTTTAGAAAATTATCTTTCCATTGATATATAATTTTATGGTATTACTCAAAAAAAAAGTGGTGTTATTAGCTAGTTTTAGAAAATACACTTTCCCCAAAAGGTTTCCACAATTTTGGCCATTACTGCAGGTGGGAAGCCATAATATATTTTATATTCTGATATTGAGCAAGTAAACTTATTTCTCTATCCCAACCTAGGGTGCCTCTCACCTGGTCCATTGCAAGAGCACTATCTTTTTTTTTTTTTTTTTTTAAAAAAGATTAACAGAGACACCTACTGGCTAAAGGCCCCATTAAAATAATTAAGAGACTGAGTCACAAGACTGATGCTTTTATTTATTTAATTTATGAAATGCTTCCCAAAGGAATTTCTTTAAGCAGTTGCATGTATTACATTGTTGTGCCTTGTCCTCCCTCCTCTCCTCAGCCGGGCCCCTCCCTCCTCCTGCTGGGCCTGCTATCAGATTCAGAGTCTGATAATGAAGAGGAATGGCCTGGCATGCCTCCAGCCCCCAGCCCTGGCACCATGCCTGGACAGAATGTCAGGAATGAACAAACAAACCTCACTCCTACAGCGTGTGAGCACGAAGCCAGACACGTGCTAGAATTGCCGGCAGCAGATCAGGAGGAAGGGAATTCACAGTGGACGGATCCCCGCTTCCGGAGATCTGAGAGGCGACGTCAGCAGAAGGAAGGGAGGGGCAGGCCTGGATAAGTGCTGAGTCATGGAGCCACACCCCATGGCCTATATAAAGGATCTGCTTTTTGGCATTCCTTGAGTCAAGCAAAGTCTCATCTGGTTTGCTGAAGTCACACCTTGGATTCCTGTCTGCCCTGAGAAATCTGAAAGGAATTTGGCAAAGCTGCAGAGGCTTTGTGGTCATACTTGATACAGACTTCCCAGACCCGGTCGTCGGAGGGGGAGAGGGACACGACATACATTGTAAAATCCCAGGAAAATAAATTCCCAGACAAAAAACGGATGAAACAATACCAATTTGACACCAGAAAGGCCATTTGTGACAACATGTCAGAGATTAAGTGAATACCAGTAATCCTCCACTTATAACCACAAGGAAGCCCACAATTTCTGTTAATAAGTGAGACGGTTGTTCAGTGAGTTTTGCCCCCAGGTTGCGACCTTGTTTGCCACCATCGTTAAGTGAATCGCTGCAATTGTTACGTTAGAAACATGGTTGCCAAGTGAAATCTGGCTTCTCCGTTGACTTTGCTTGTCAGAAGGGCCAAAAGTGGGAATCACGTGACCTCGGGACACAGCAACCCTCATAAACAGAAGTCAATTGCCAAGCGGTTGAATATTGGTAGCCGCAGGGATGCTGCAACGGTCATACCTCTGAAAAACGGTCATAACTGTATATCACTTTTTTCAGTGCTGTCGTAACGTTCAACGGTCATTCAACAAACGGTTGTAAGTTGAGGACTACCTGTAACTCATAAATAGGTAGGAAAGTTGATTTTTTTTTTTTAAAAAAAAGTTTTTTTATTTTGAACACATTAAAACACAAGACAAACATACAACATTTATATTCTGTACATATCACTGTTTCTTATCAGCTATTCAAAGAGGTCCTTTCTTACTATTTATACATATTTTAATTCTATCTTATTCTACTTTTATCTTATCTATCTTCCTTTATTTCATCTACATTTTACCCTGTTGTTCAATTTTTATTATCTTTCCTATTTTCCAACCATTCATCTACACCAGACCTTATAATATTCTGTATCCTCTTTTTCTTTGATTTCTTTTGTGAGTTTGTCCATCTCTGCACATTCTAGGATTTTCTTAATTAAATCTTCTTCTGTTGATGGGTTCTCCTTCTTCCAATTTTGTGCGTAAACTGCTGCTGTTAATATATGTAATATTAATATTGTGTATCATTTGTATAGTTTTCTTTTGGGATCCCTAATAAGAATTAGGGAAAGTTGATTTTTTCAATTAAATAAAAGAGTTCTTAAACGCTAAAGATGTTTTCCCAGGATCATGACACTAGTGAGATTATCTTCTCATATTTTGCTCTTTGTTCTTTAAATGTTTCCATTCATCCATGACTTTCTCAACATTCCCCCTCTCTAAATTTGTTCCTTCTTCCTTCGCATATTTGTTTTGTGATGCAATCCTTATTCATTCTTTCTTATGGGACCAAAAAACCTTTACTTTAGTCGCTCCCTTTTATGTCCTGTCCACATTCATGCTTGACTCTCTCTCCCTCCCTCCCTCTCTCTCTCTCTCTCTCTCTCTCTTCTTGTTTTACCACACCTGCCTTTTAAATATCTAATTTCCATAAAGTTTAACTGACTTATATACTTCCGGCCTGCCCAGGTCTCACTTTCATACAACAAAGTACAAGGAACATGATTTTATACAAGGACATTCCCCCCCCTCCAGTTTTTTTGACTAATCTTTTATTCCTTGCGATAGAGCTCATGTAACCAATCCATTTTTAACCAGCATTTGCATCTCAGTTCATTTCCCTTTCTTTGGTAAACGTTAGATAACTTGCAACCTGTTGGGCCATGGTGTCAGAATTCTTCCTTACTTAAACAGAGACTTTGAATAACAAAGGTGCTTTTTTCAAGAGGCAACTGGACTTTCTTGTATCTTTTCTTTGAAGATGTTTTGCTTCTCATCCAAGAAGCTTCTTCAGCTTCTTCAGCTTCTTGGATGAGAAGTGAAACATCTTCAAAGAAAAACAAGGAAGTCCAGTTGCCTCTTGAAAAAGCACCTTTGGAACCACCAAGACCTGGATGACTGAGAATCTCCACAGACATTTAAATGACCAAGGGTAAAAAAGCAGTGGGAACCAGAATGACTTATGACTTCCTGTTGGCTTGACCACTGTTGGCCACCCTCCGGCAGTTAGTGGCGGGACTGGTCTACCTGGCCTTCGGAAGACTATGGAAGGACATGTCTGCTGAACCTCTGGGCAGTGGTGCAGCAGGGTTGCAGTACTAATGCAACCACAAAATTGCCAAATTTCACTTCCATTGGAGTCATGAATCCTGGATTTTGGACACATTCTGTAAGTTACTCCATCTAAGGTACCTTGGTTCAAAACATTGTTGCTGTCAACATTCCAGAAAATCTCTCCTGCAGAAAAGATTCCGAAACCAACATCTTTCAAAGTTCTTTTACTAGCATAAGTAAACTGGCACAGTTGGAGGAAAACCGAAACTGAGGGTTCCGGTTCCTCCCTCAGTAATAAAAACCCCCAAAATCTCCACCCTCATGACCCCTCTACCGGTCACATGCTCCAATCCTCAACCGTCCCATGTTGAGGCATCACTCCAGCCACTCCTTCTCTAGATGCGAACCCAGCCTGACCTTGACCGGCAGAAAATGTTATTATGTCTAATCATCCCTTGCACTACCACCCTCCTTCCCACCTTTCCCACAGAGGAGAATTGTGGCAGCGCATGGAAGCCTTCGGCCTAGTATGGCTTCCAAAGCTGACAGTTGCCCTGTGATGCACTGTTTCAGCCAGTTAAAGGTTACAGAAACAAAAGTTTTAAAGAACAAATAGATCACACCGCGAAATAGAATAGAATAGAATAGAATAGAATAGAATAGAATAGAATAGAATAGAATAGAATAGAATAGAATAGAATAGAATAACAGAGTTGGAAGGGACCTTGGAGGTCTTCTAGTCCAACCCCCTTCTTAGGCAGGAAACCCTACACCACTTCAGACAAATGGTTATCTAATCTCTTCTTAAAAACTTCTGGTGTTGGAGCATTTACAACTTCTGGAGGCAAGTTGTTCCACTGATTAATTGTTCTTTCAGGAAATTTCTCCTTAGTTCTAAGTTGCTTCTCTCCTTGATTATTTTATTTTATTTATTTATTTTTATTTGTCAAACACAACAGTATATATAAGCATGAAAAAACCATACAAATTGGATACAATTAAAGGGAACATTAGGACAGGAATGGTAGGCACGCTGGTGTTATGAAACGTTATGCACATTGTGAAACAATTAGTTTTCATCCATTACTTCTTGTCCTGCCCTCAGGTGCTTTGGAGAATAGTTTGATTCCCTCTTCTTTGTGGCAGCCCCTGAGATATTGGAACACTGCTATCATGTCTCCCCTAGTCGTTCTTTTCATCAGATTAGACATATCGAGTTCCAGCAACCATTCTTTATATGTTTTAGCCTCCAGTCCCCTAATCATCTTTGTTGCTCTTCTCTGCACTCTTTCTAGAGTCTCCACATATTTTTTACATCATGGAGACCAAAACTGGATGCAGTATTCCAAGTGTGGCCTTGCCAAGGCAAGATAAAGTGGTATTCACACTTCACCTGATCTTGATTCTATCCCTCTGTTTATGCTGCCTAGAACTGTGTTGGCTTTTTTGGCAGCTGCTGCACACTGCTGGCTCATATTTAAATGGTTGTCCACTAGGACTCCATGATCCCTCTCACAGTCACCACTATTGAGCAAGGTACCACATATACTGTACCTGTGCATTTGGCTTTTCTTGCCTAAATGTAGAACCTTACTCTGAATTAGATGTACTAGTTCATCTACTTGCTCTATTTTCTTGTCATTTAGGAAACCCAAGCACTGGGATTCCCTCAATACATAAAGTGGTAAAACAGGAGGTTGAGGAAGAGGAAGAGGAGGAAGAGGAGGAGGAAGAGGAAGAAAAGAAGGAGAAGGAGGAGGAGGAGGAGGAGGAGGAGGAGGAGGAGGAGGAGGAGGAGGAGGAGGAGGAATCTCAGCATTCAATCAGAAGATTGAGATAGAGTGATGTTTACCTTTGGTACCAGGTTTTTAATGCTTACAATTTTAATATAAATATGTACTGTGTTATTTTATGATTGTTGTTGTTTTAATTGCTGATTGGGAGCTGCTCAGATTTCAATGTAAGAAGGTTGGTTATATAATTTTTTAAATAATTAAATAAATGAGCCTACCCTATTTTCCTCATCCAACAAAATTATCTTGAATATATATTCAAGATGTGTGTGTGTGTGTGTGTGTGTATTATATTCCTTAGGTTTTCTCATATAATCAAACCAACCCTGTAGCAGCCATTGGCAACACTTCCTATCTCCTGGCTGCATTAGTGACATCAGGGCAGTCATAGTTTCCACGCTTCAAACAGGTTTGTTCCACAGTGGGGAACTTGGGTCCAAATGGGACGACTGCCCTATGGAGCTGGAAGGTTTCATTCTATGTGGAAAAATTATACATGTGCATGAAATGTCCATGCTGTAGAAGTTTGCATTACAAGCATGGAAACTGTCTCATCACTGAAGCCGCCAACGCAGCTAGGAAATATTGCTGAATTTTGATCATGTGCACCGCTTTCTTTGAACTCCAGAGGAAAAGGAAGTGAGGAATCGAGATATAGAAAGATAAAGCATGTCATGTTGAAATTGTAGGACAGTTCCTTCTTGACCAATCCTTCTTCAGCCCCATGTCATGTCTTTTTCATGTTGAGCTTTTTTTGCATCCTATACGTTCATTAACTAGACTTCAAAAGGGCTAGCCAACTAATATGAAAAGGTTCTATAATAAATGCAACAAACCCAATAACAATAGCAATAGCACTTAGACATCATAGTGGTTGACCATATTCTCTGAGCAGTTTACCTTTATTCTGCTTTCTATTTTTTAAAAAAAAATATTGATCTATTACTTGTTCCAGTCTCCTTGGATGGAGAATGCTGGAGGCGGAAGGCTTTTGGGCTCTTTGGTGACTATTTTGTGGCTTCTTTTTGAATGATGATGCATCAGCTGTTATTTAAGCCATGAATAGGATTCAAAAGAGAAGTTCAAGCAAAGGTCCTGCCCTTCCACGTTGTACCATTCCTAGCAACAGGCGCCTGAAAACAGGATGTGTATCCCACATGCAGGCCCTCCTATTGAACAAAGGAGATTTCCCATAGAGGAAAACAGTTTTCCCTGAAGCCATAAGCCAACTGATTCTTACTCTACCCAATGGCATTTCCTCCAACCTTGGCAAGACCTGTTGGTTATTATACTTTGGCTCTGGAGGAATCCTGAGTTGCTAGCAAATCCAGATATAAATAAAACTGTTAGTCCAACAGGCTAGTTTATAGGATGGGGTCAGAGCTGGGTCATGGCCAACGGTCTGCATCAACTCAGTTGGAACCTGGCAATCAAGACCAAAGACCATATGATGGAACAGCTCATGAACAGGACTTGACCAGGGGTGCTATTCAGCAGGTTCTGACAGGTTCTGGAGAACCGGTAGTGGAAAGTTTGAGTAGTTCGGAGAGCCTGCAAATACTGCCTCTGGCTGGCCCCAGAGTGAGGTGGGAACCAGTGGTGGGTTTCAAAATGTTTTACTACCTGTTCTGTGGGTGTGGCTTGGTGAGCATGGCATGGCTTGATGGGTGTGGCTTGGTGGGCGTTACGGGATGGATACTGTAAAATCTCCATTCTCTCCTCACTCCAGGGGAAGGTTACTGCAAAATCCCCATTTCTTCCTGATCAGACTTGGGAGGCAGAGAATAGACGGGGGCGGGGCCAGTCAGAATTTTTACTACCAGTTCTCTGAACTACTCAAAATTTCTGCTACCAGAGGACTACACTTCCTATTTGGATAAATCCAGCACAATGCCAATTCTCTATTGAAGCCAATCCTTCAACTTTGGGATTCAACTTTGGACTGAGTTCCAACAGTTTCCAAATACCATGTTCTGCCACAGCTTTATCAGTAGCTACATTCTCGGTACAATTTTCAGGCGCAAGAAGCCAGGAAGAGGAGTAGAGTTCAAAGCGGGGTGAAATGGTCCCGGATCAGACTGGACTGCGCGATCTGGTAGCAATCATGGCCAGTAGTTCAGCGATCCGGTAGCGATGGCAGAAAAAACCAGGAAGCATCATTACCTCCTGGTTATAACCAGGAAGTAAGGTGGTTTTTTGCGCATGCACAGAAGGTCTGCGTTCGCGGCGTGTGCACTTCCAAACCGGTAAGGAAGATAAGTAGATTTCGCCCCTGGTTCAAAGCATTGAAATTTTAATTTATGCAGCCTATAGAGAAGAATCTGATCTACCAATGTTCAAGTCAAATAAGTGCTAGATAAAAGTCAACAGATTTTCAGGGTGGGCTGGATGTAACAGGCCTATAATGACTCAAAACTGGGAATGTTACGATTCCAAACTAATAATGCATTTGACCCCACCCTCAGGTCCTGGTTATTTCCTACAACAATAGCACCAGGTTAGTTATTAAAGCAAATGGCACTTCAATATAGCAGATAGAGGGAGCCCTGAACTAACTTGCGACCTGCCTAAACTAAGATTGTACTACTGAAATTTAGCAGCAAAATGGATACATTTTGTGGGCATGGTTTTGAGCATGAAAAAAAGCCAAAATAAAAGTCGAAAGGGGTTGAACATCTTTAACCTTCTTTGCATTTCAGACAGCATTGGAATAGAGTCTGAACTGCTGTCTGGTCCAATAGATAAAGATTAATCTACACTACATTATACTTACTATTTTATATTACATTATACTGTAAGAACTTCTGCCTTCATTTCAGCACACTGTGTGCATATTCTGTATTGCCTAAACCAGTAATTAACAACTTAAATTGGCCAGACGCAACTAAGGATATGCAGCTGAATATTAATTCTGCTTGGAGGAAGTTGAGTATGCAATTCTCAAGAAAATCCACTTTGCCGTTGGGGTAAGAAACGTGAGGAGATAGAACAGGAATATAAATGATCGAGGAGGTCTGATGGATTTTTCTCACACGATCATGAATGAATCATTTGCGAGTACTTTTCATATAGATATAAATGATACAAATAAAGATATAAATGTGAATTATAAAAATACAGATATACATTTAGATGATAATAAATAAGGATACAGATATAATAGGCAAAAATATACACTCAACATACATATGTATACGAGAGAGAGAGAGAGAGAGGGAGGGAGGGAGGGAGGGAGGAGGAGAGAGATAGAGAGAGAGAAAGAGAGAGAGAAACACACCATGTATTTTAAATTAAAAATAATCAATCCAAAGTTCCATGCATTGGATTATGCGCTTGCTGCTGCCTACTACACTTTTACATCATAAGAAGCAGGCTAGAAGCTACAAATGTTCCTGCCATATTCATATACATACACATAAACATACACACTGTCAGGGTTCCAAGTAATACACCCAATAGTTTAATGAAAAGAAGGACTAGGGGAGACATGATAGCAGTGTTCCAATATCTCAGGGGTTGTCACAAAGAAGTGAGATTCTCCAAAGCACCTGAGGGTAGGACAAAGAAGCAAAGGATGGAAACTAATCAAGGAGAGAAGGAACTTAGAACTAAGGAGAAATTTCCTGACAGTTAGAACAATTAATCAATGGAACAACTTGCCTCCAGAAGCTGTGAATGCTCCAACACTGGAAGTTTTTAAGAAGAGCTTGGACAACCATTTGTCTGAAGTGGTGTAGGGTGTCCTGCCTAAGCAGGAAACTCCAAGGTCCCTTCCAACTTTGTTTCTATTCTTTTCTTTTCTTTTCTATTCTATAGAATGGAATCCGCTCGATAAAAAGCATCCATGAAGAAGACCAAAAACAAGATGGATTGATGACATCAGCAAGTATTGCTGGCCCAATTAGCAAAAGAAAGCTCAGGACCGTATTGGTTGGGAACATGCAGATAGACAATGGCTAAAATGATGATGCATATACATATACATACTGTATATACCAGTGGTGAAGTGTAAAATTTGTTACTACCAGTTCTGTGGGCGTGGCTTGGTGGTAGTGGGGTAATGTGACTGGGTGGGTGTGGCTAACTTTTTAAAAAAACTTTTAAAAGCATTTTTTCAGCTTGAGTGGGCCTGGGATTTTTGCTACTGATTCTCCGAACCACCCACCGCCATCGCTACCGGATCGGGTGATCCGGTCAGAACCGAGAGCATTTCACCCCTGATATACACCTATATCTATACTTATACCTATATCTATACCTATACATTATCATATGCATATACATATGCATCATATACATATACATCATATACAAATACATATACATATACAATTTGGGAAAGTGCTGGTATATTCAAACTTGGAAATCCCACTTCCCATGCTCCACTTTCTACAATATATGTTTGTCTGAGAGGTTCTACGTGCTGGCTGCCAATCTAGGCAGCAATTCCTGGTCAAGTTTCATAGGTATCAACACAAGGTCAAGGAGCAAAAAGCAGGAAACAGAAGGCAGGTTTCCCAAAGGGGAAGGCAAATCCTTTGCTAAGATGACCCCAGTGAAGCCTGGAGGTGGGGAGGGAGGGGAGGGAGGGGAGACAAGAAAGGCAGCATAACAACAAAGATATGCACAGGGGGATCAGAGCTTATAGTGCAATGTGGCCACACTGCTTTCATCACTTTGACCAAAGCAGCAAGGTTCTGTGTGGAGAAATCCTCCCTTTGAAAGCTGCCCAGTCCAAATCCACTTTAAAGCTAATGAAACATAAGTAGATCATTTCCTAGAGAACAAAGAAATGGGAAGTTAAGTGGGAATTAGAAATATTCTGAAGGTAATGCAGAAATTCTTCTTCTTCTTCTTCTTCTTCTTCTTCTTCTTCTTCTTTCTTCTTCTTCTTCTTCTTCTTCTTCTTCTTCTTCTTCTTCTTCTTCTTCTTCTCCTCCTCCTCCTCCTCCTCCTCCTCCTCCTCCTCCTCCTCCTCCTCCTCCTCCTCCTCCTCCTCCTCCTCCAATTTGACTACATCATTGATGTGACAGACCCTTTATCTGGTTGGGGCCATTTTCCTTCTGTTCCATTGGATATCCAGTTGGTACCCGCTATCATTAAGTTATTTGAGAATGCAGGTCACAGTCCAATGCAAAACAATTACAAATGTTTAATACAGGGTAATCCATCCAATGTCATCAAACACTACAGCTGTGCACACATTTTAACAGAGATTGATCATGTTTTTTTGGAGAAGATGAATGCGTTGGCAGAAAGATGAAGCACCAACTGTTGGTGTTTCCGAAATAAACAATATATTACAATCAAGCCAAGCTTCAGGGGCAGGGGCTTGCAAAGGATTGCTCGAAGGGAAGTTATTATGCAGACATGTCTGTATCTGTTTCCTCAGTGGTCACCTTTTTGTCTTGATGGAAAACCCTCCTTCCCCTACATCAGACAAACTCTTTTCATTGGGAAAGGAGGTTGCTGGTTGAAATTAACTGAGTTTAAGCCTTAAATAATAAATAACCATGGGATTTTGTGCAGAGGCATATTGTGTGACTGCAAAGCTTGCATGAAGACAAGCCCCTTTTCTCAATGGACAGGCTTCTCATCTTTTGGCTGGTTAAAATTCAGATGCTGTTTTGGAGAAAGAAAGAAAGAAAGAAAGAAAGAAAGAAAGAAAGAAAGAAAGAAAGAAAGAAAGAAAGAAAGAAAGAAAGAAAGAAAGAAAGGAAGGAAGGAAGGAAGGGAGGGAAGGAGGGAAGGAAAGAAAGAAAGAAAGAAAGAAAGAAAGAAAGAAAGAGGGAGGGAGGGAGAGAGGGAAGAAAGAAATAAGAAAGAAAGAAAGGAAGGAAGGAAAGAAAGAAAGAGGGAGGTAAGGAGGAAAGAAAGAAAAAAGAAAGAAAGGGAGGGAGGGAAGGAAGGAAGGAAGGAAGAGAAAGAAAGAGGGAGGAAAGAAAGAAAGAAAGAGAAAGAAAGAGGGAGGAAAGGAGGAAAGAAAGAAAAAAGAAAAAGGAGGGAGGGAGGGAGGGAAGGAAGGAAGGAAGAAAGAAAGAAAGAGGCAGGGAAGGAAGGAGGAAAACTTTTAAAAGCATTTTTTCAGCTTGAGTGGGCCTGGGATTTTTGCTACTGATTCTCGAACCACCCATCACATCTACCGGATCAGGTGATCCGGTCAGAACCGAGCATTTCACCCCTGATATACACCTATATCTATACTTATACCTATATCTATACCTATACATTATCATATGCATATACATATACATCATATACATATACATCATATACAAATACATATACATATACAATTTGGGAAAGTGCTGGTATATTCAAACACTCCCATGCTCCACTTTCTACAATATATGTTTGTCTGAGAGGTTCTACGTGCTGGCTGCCAATCTAGGCAGCAATTCCTGGTCAAGTTTCATAGGTATCAACACAAGGTCAAGGAGCAAAAAGCAGGAAACAGAAGGCAGGTTTCCCAAAGGGGAAGGCAAATCCTTTGCTAAGATGACCCCAGTGAAGCCTGGAGGTGGGGAGGGAGAGGAGGGAGGGGAGACAAGAAAGGCAGCATAACAACAAAGATATGCACAGGGGGATCAGAGCTTATAGTGCAATGTGGCCACACTGCTTTCATCACTTTGACCAAAGCAGCAAGGTTCTGTGTGGAGAAATCCTCCCTTTGAAAGCTGCCCAGTCCAAATCCACTTTAAAGCTAATGAAACATAAGTAGATCATTTCCTAGAGAACAAAGAAATGGGAAGTTAAGTGGGAATTAGAAATATTCTGAAGGTAATGCAGAAATTCTTCTTCTTCTTCTTCTTTCTTCTTCTTCTTCTTCTTCTTCTTCTTCTTCTTCTTCTTCTTCTTCTTCTTCTTCTTCTTCTTCTCCTCCTCCTCCTCCTCCTCCTCCTCCTCCTCCTCCTCCTCCTCCTCCTCCTCCTCCTCCTCCTCCTCCTCCTCCAATTTGACTACATCATTGATGTGACAGACCCTTTATCTGGTTGGGGCCATTTTCCTTCTGTTCCATTGGATATCCAGTTGGTACCCGCTATCATTAAGTTATTTGAGAATGCAGGTCACAGTCCAATGCAAAACAATTACAAATGTTTAATACAGGGTAATCCATCCAATGTCATCAAACACTACAGCTGTGCACACATTTTAACAGAGATTGATCATGTTTTTTTGGAGAAGATAAATGCGTTGGCAGAAAGATGAAGCACCAACTGTTGGTGTTTCCGAAATAAACAATATATTACAATCAAGCCAAGCTTCAGGGGCAGGGGCTTGCAAAGGATTGCTCGCAGGGAAGTTATTATGCAGACATGTCTGAATCTGTTTCCTCAGTGGTCACCTTTTTGTCTTGATGGAAAACCCTCCTTCCCCTACATCAGACAAACTCTTTTCATTGGGAAAGGAGGTTGCTGGTTGAAATTAACTGAGTTTAAGCCTTAAATAATAAATAACCATGGGATTTTGTGCAGAGGCGTATTGTGTGACTGCAAAGCTTGCATGAAGACAAGCCCCTTTTCTCAATGGACAGGCTTCTCATCTTTTGGCTGGTTAAAATTCAGATGCTGTTTTGGAGAAAGGAAGAAAGAAAGAAAGAAAGAAAGAAAGAAAGAAAGAAAGAAAGAAAGAAAGAAAGAAAGAAAGAAAGAAAGAAAGAAAGAAAGGAAGGAAGGAGGAAGGAGGAAGGAAGAAAGAAAGAAAGAAAGAAAGAAAGAAAGAGGGAGGAGGGAGAGAGGAAGAAAGAAATAAGAAAGAAAGAAAAGGAGGGAGGAAGGAAAGAAAGAGGAGGTAAGGAGGAAAGAAAGAAAAAGAAAGAAAGGGAGGAGGAAGGAAGGAAGGAAGAAAGAGAAAGAAAGAGGGAGGAAAGGAGGAAAGAAAGAAAGAAAGAGAAAGAAAGAGGGAGGAAAGGAGGAAAGAAAGAAGAAAAGAAAAAGGAGGGAGGGAGGGAGGGAAGGAAGGAAGGAAGAAAAAGAAAGAAAGAAAGAAAGAAAGAAAGCGGGAGGAGGAGGGAGGAAGGAAGAAAAGAAGAAAGAAAGAAAAAGGAGGGAGGAAGGAAGGAAGAAAGAGGAGGAAAGGAGAAAGAAAAAGAAAGAAAGGGAGGAGGAAGGAAGGAAGGAAGGAAGAGAAAGAAGAGGAGGAAAGAAAGAAAGAAAAGAAAGAAAAGGAGGAAAGGAGGAAAGAAGAAGAAAAGAAAAAGGAGGGAGGAGGAGGAGGGAGGAAGGAAGGAAGGAAGAAAGAAAGAAAGAGGCAGGGAAGGAAGGAAAGAAAAAGAAAGAAAGAGGAGGGAGGAAGGAGGGAGGAGGAAGGAAGGAAGGAAGAAAGAGAAAGAAAGAGGAGGAAAGGAGGAAAGAAAGAAAGAGAAAGAAAGAGGAGGAAGGAGGAGGAAAGAAAGAAAAAGGAGGGAGGAGGGAGGAGGAGGAAGGAAGGAAGGAAGGAAGGAAGAAAGAAAGAAAGAAAAGGAGGAAGGAGGAAAGAAAGAAGAAAAGAAAAAGGAGGGAGGAGGAGGGAGGAAGGAAGGAAGGAAGAAAGAAAGAAAGAAAGAGGGAGGAAAGGAGGAAGAAAGAGAAAGAGGAGGAGGGAGGAGGGAGGAGGAAGAAGAAGAAAGAAAGAAAGAAAGAGGAGGAAGGAAGGAGGAAAGAAAGAAAAGAAAGAAAGAGGGAGGAGGAAGGAGGAAGGAAGGAAGGAAGGAAGAAAGAGAAAGAGGGAGGAAGGAGGAAAGAAAGAAAGAAGAGAAAGAAGAGGGAGGAAGGAGGGAGGGAGGAGGAAGGAAGGAGGAAGGAAGGAAGGAAGAAGAAAGAAAGAGGGAGGAAGGAAGGAGGAAAGAAGAAAAGAAGAAAGAAAAAGGAGGGAGGGAGGAGGAAGGAAGGAAGGAAGGAAGAAGAAGAGAAAGAAAGAGGGAGGAAAGGAGGAAAGAAGAAAAGAAAGAGAGAGGAGGAAGGAGGAAAGAAGAAAAGAAAAAGGAGGGAGGGAGGAAGGAGGAAGGAAGGAAGAAGAAAAGAAAGAGGAGGAGGAAGGAAGGAAGAAGAAGAAAGGAGGGAGGAGGAGGAAGGAAGGAAGGAAGGAAGAAAGAAAGAAAGAGAAAGAAAGAGGGAGGAAAGGAGGAAAGAAAGAAGAAAAGAAAAAGGAGGGAGGGAGGGAGGGAGGGAGGGAAGGAAGGAAGGAAGAAAGAAAGAAAGAGGCAGGGAAGGAAGGAGGAAAGAAAGAAAAAAGAAAGAAAGAGGGAGGGAGGGAGGGAGGGAGGGAGGGAAGGAAGGAAGGAAGGAAGAAAGAGAAAGAAAGAGGGAGGAAAGGAGGAAAGAAAGAAAGAAAGAGAAAGAGAGAGGGAGGAAAGGAGGAAAGAAAGAAAAAAGAAAAAGGAGGGAGGGAGGGAGGGAAGGAAGGAAGGAAGAAAGGAAGGAAGGAAGGAAGAAAGGAAGGAAGGAAGAAAGAAAGAAAAAGAAAGAAAGAGAAAGAAAGGAAGAAAGAAAAACTTACAACAGTTCATTTAGCGATGGAAAAAAGTGACGTAGGCCAATTTTTCACTCTTACCACCACTGCAGCGTCCACATGGTCACATGCTCAAACTTCAGATGTTCGGCAACTGACTCACATTTATGACGGTTGCAAGTGTCCTGGGTCGTGTAATTTCCTTTTGCGATCTTCTGACAAACAAAGTCAATGGGGGGGGAGGAGGGGAAGCCAGATTCACTTAACAACCCAGTTGCTGACTTATTCGCTGCCGTGATTCCCTTACCAACGGTGGCAAGAAAGGTGGCAATGTGGGACAAAATTCACTGAACCAATGTTTCGCTTAGCAACAAGAAATTACGGTCGTAAGTCGAAGACTACCTGTATTAACCAAGGAATCTTAAAACTGCAGAAGATCCTGATGTGGACCTGACTGCGATGCTGACTGCGGTGCGTGAACCCTTTGCAGGAATCCGAGCTGATTTATGGGCGCTTGAAAAACCAGATGAGTTTTGGTTCTTTGGAATTCAGGTGCACAAAAGGGATGCCAGAAAACGCCTGGAACATGTTATCTCCCTGCTGAGGATCTTCCTGAAAATAACCCCCACGCAGTTGTGTCTTTTATCCTAGAGTTGTCAGACATCACATTGTGCTGAAACTCGTCCTCCAATTTCCTGAAAACCTTTTCTCCCTGCAGTAGTGGTCAATTTTTTTTTTATTTGTCACAACAGTATATATTATTATTATTATTATTATTTATTATATTTGTATACCGCCCATCTCCCGAAAGACTCAGGGCGGTTCACAGCCAAAAAAACACACAACAGAAAACATATAATACATATAAACAGCTAAAAGAATAGACAGTTAAATTCAATTGATGCCCTAAAACTTTTAAATACAAATTTAAAACCTCATTTAAACCCCTTTTTTAAAAATCCCAATTTAAAAACTACGTTCAAGCTAGTCCTGCTCTTCGAAACAGCAACGTCTTCAGCTCGCGGCGGAAGGACCTGAGATCGGGGAGTTGACGAAGCCCCAGAGGGAGCTCGTTCCAGAGGTAGGCCACAGAAGGCCCTCCTCCTAGAGGTCGCCAGCCGACATTGTTTAGCTGACGGTATCCGGAGGAGGCCCTCTCTGTGAAAGCGCACTGGTCGGTGAGAGGTTAATGGTGGCAGTAGGCGGTCCCATAAATATCCCAGCCCTAGGCCATGGAGCATGAAATAACTATATGATATATAGGCATATATATATATAAGCATAAGCATGAAATAACTATACGAATTGGATACAATCAAAGGGAACATTGGGACAGGAACGGTAGGCACTTTGGTGCTCTTATGCACGCCCCTTACAGACCACTTAGGAATGGGGTGAGGTCAATAGTAGATAGTTTTTGGTTAAAGCTTTGGGGATTTTGGGAAGAGACCACAGAGTCTGGTAGTGCATTCCAGGCATTAACAACTCTGTTACTGAAGTCATATTTTCTGTGATCAAGATTGGAGCGAAACCTTTTGGGAACAGTGTATTTTTGAGGTTTGATGGTTAATAACACCATTTTTTGGGGGGGAGTTTCAGAATAATCCTATTCCACTGCTGGAATAGCCTGAGAATAGCCCAGACCTTAAACCCAATTGAAAATCTATGGAGCCAGCCTACTAAAGAAACTTGTTAGTCAGAAGCGACCCAGCAATAAAACCCAGTTAATAGAAGCCATCATTCAATCTTGGTTTCAGATTAGAACAGCTGCAGAACTAAAAAACTTGGTTCGCTCCATGGGAAGGCGTTGCAAGGCCGTAATTTATTCTAAAGGTTACCCAACTAAGTATTAACTGACTTGGTGATAATTTTTCTATATCTCGTTTTTTCTACTTTATACTGTACCTGCTATTCTAATAGCAAATCCTTCATAAAAGTTATTGCATTACATTCTTGATTAAATTATCTTTCCATTGATATATAATTTCAATATATATAATTTCCCCCACAAAAAAAAGTGGTGTTATTAGCTAGTTTTAGAAAATACACTTCCCCCAAAAGGTTTCCACAATTTTGGCCGCTACTGTACTTTGTAGAAGCTCTATTCCAGGGAGTTAGAATGCATCTTATGAATTTCATTTTTGCTGCTTTGAGTTTATTACTGTAAAGTGGCAACAGACAACGCTGTTGGTATTTCTGACCCCTCTCCCGATCATGCTGAGCCTTTCTCATTCCCCCACTTTAATCCTCTCCTCGGGACATCTCTGTCCATGCTCAGGTCTCATAGCCCCATAATTAAATGAACCGAGAGAATCCTGCTTTCAGCATTTGGAGAATTGCATGGATATTTTTCTCTCTCCTTGTTTATCTTTCTAAGGGGTGGCATGGTGGCTCAGTGGTTAACAGGCTGGGCTTGTTGGCTAGAAAGTCAGCAGCTCAGGTTTGAGACCCAAGCTCCATGCGACAGGGTGAGCTCCCGTCTTTGGTCCCGCCAACTTGAAAGCATACAAATGCAAGTAGATAAATAGGTACCACTTCACTGGAAAGAAAACAGCACTTTGTGATGTCGTGCTGGCCACCAGGCCACATAAATATCTTCAGACAATGCTGGCTCAGTGGCCTTGAAACTGAGATGATCAATCCCGTGCTCAGGCTACAGATCCTATACAGGTAGTCCTTGACTTATGACCACAATTGAGCCCAGAATTTATGTTGCTAAGAGAGTGTCTGTTTTGTCCCATTTTATGACTTTTCTTGCCACATTTGTTAAGTGAATCACTGCAGTTGTTAAATTAGTAACATGGTTGTTAAGTGAATCTTGTTTCCCCATTGACTTTGCTTGTCAGAAGGTCGCAAATGATGGTCACATGACCCCGGGATAATGCAACTATCATAAATACGAACCAGTTGTCAAGCATCCGAATATAAATCATGTAACCATTGGGTGTCGTGTCCCACTCCTCTGCTGACGGCCGGTTCAGGGAAATCCGAATCAGGTGTGCCTCTGCAGCTCTGCCAAAGTCCTAGCAAAGTCCTCAGGGCAGGCAGGAGACCAGAAAGTGACTTCAGCAAGATATGTTTAGACTTTGCCTGACTCAGAGAATGCCAGAAAGCAGATCCTTTATATAGGCCATGGGGTGTGGCTCCATGACTCAGCACTTATCCAGGCCTGCCCCTCCCTTCCTTCTGTTGCCTCCGCCTATCAAGTCTTCTGACGCGGGGGTCACTCCAGTCGGCAATTGGTAATTGACCTCCCTCAGGCTCACATGCTGTGGAGGAGGGGGAGGGGTCTAGTTGTTCCATTTGCCTGGGCATGGAGCCAGGGCTGGGGGCTGGAGGTATTTCTTCTTCTTCAGCCTGTCTGGGCATGGAGCCAGGGCTGGGGCCGGGAGGCATACTAGAACATTCCTCCGTGTTCGGAAGCAGATAAGAAGACCCCGGCTGAGGTGAGATTGGATGAGACACAACATTGGGATGATCCAATGGTCATAAGTGTGAAAAGTGGTCGTAGGTTTTTTCAGTGCCGTTGTAACTTTGAACAACCACTAAATGAACTGTTGTAAGTTGAGGACTTCCTGTACCACTTCAGACAAATGACTTCTCCAATCTCTTCTTAAAATCTTTCAGTCATGGAGCACGCACAACTGGAGGCAAGATGTTCCATCTCCTTAGTTCTAGATTTCTTCTCTCCTTGATTAGTTTCCATCCGTTGCTTTTTGTTCTGCCTCCAGGGCAGTAGTGGGTTTCAATTTTTTTTTACTATCAGTTCTGTGGGCATGGCTTGGTGGGTGTGGCTTGGTGGGCGTGGCAGAGAAAGGATACTGTAAAATCTCCATTCCCTCCCCACTCCAGGGGAAGGTTACTGCAAAATCCCCATTTCCTCCCAATCAGCTGGGACTTGGGAGGCAGAGAATAGATGGGGCTGGGGCCAGTCAGAATTTTTACTACCGGTTCTCCGAAATACTCAGAATTTCTGCTATCAGTTCTCCAGAACTAGTCAGAACCTGCTGAAACCCACCTCTGCTCCAGGGGGTTTTATGACAATTTGCTACGGCCAACTCACTATGGCCAACTTTCCATGGCCAACTTGTTGTGGCTAACTCGCCGTGGGACAATTCTCCATGGCCAACTCAACATGGGACAATTCGCTGT
This sequence comes from Ahaetulla prasina, assembly GCF_028640845.1. NCBI lineage: Eukaryota > Metazoa > Chordata > Lepidosauria > Squamata > Colubridae > Ahaetulla > Ahaetulla prasina. The sequence continues at coordinate 17,057,249 of NC_080541.1, forward strand.
GGAACAATAGTTACAGTAATATCAAAGAACTGGTGCAATGAAATCATTTTAAGAAGGATGCAAAAGGGGGGATAAAATGAACTGTGAATGCCAAGTATTAAAATATTTATTTATTTATTTTAAATAATTAAACTGAATGGTTTAATTGCCCTGCCGAGAGTTGTCCCAAAGCAACTATGGCTATGGTGAGGTGACTGTGGTGAGTTAACCATGGCAAGTTGGCTGTAGGGAGTTAGTTAGTTACGGCCGGGGAGGGATTCAAAAATTTTAGCAACCGGGTCTCTGCCCAGTTTCTGGGTGGGCATTGCCATGGTGGACGTGGCCTCCTGCTTCATGGTGGGGGGCAGTTTTATCCTCCCCAAGCTCCGGAGGCTTTCCTCAAGCCTCTGGGAGGGCAAAAATGGCCTCCCTCTGGCTCCAAAGGCCCTCTGGAGGCCAGAAACAGGCCCATTTCCAGACTTCTGGAACTTCTACGAGGCCCATTTTTCGCCCTCCCAGAGCCTCTGCAGGGGCACTGCACTTACCTGGCATCCAAAATTAGTCCTTGCAACTACCGGTTCGACGAACCAGATATAAAATTATCATCCGGTTCGCCCGAACCGGTCTGAACCGGCTGAATCTCACCCCTGGTTATGGCAAATTGTCTCAATCCGGCCTCCAAGAGCCATCATACTGCACTGAAGGGGTAACCAGCCTCAGATTTTCAGCTTGCTTCAAGTGCACCAGTAGTCCATAAAATGCAGGGACCTATTTTTGTATCTACCACATGACTTACTGAAGAAGATGAAAGAAAACATACATCATGAAGAGGGGATAAGTTTACAAACCGTTTGATGAGGAGGGAAAGGATAGCTAATCTTTATGCCAGATGTTTAATGACCCAGTGACAGATGTCTTTTTATTTCTTCCACCTGCCCTTGAACTGTTAAGGAAAGGGCAGATTACTCATGAAGGATTTCCTAGAGGAGTATCTCTCTGCTCTCCTCTCAGTGGGTCTCTGGGGAAGTCAGTAATCTCCTCACTTCCTACAGGATTATTATTTTTTTTAAAAAAAGGATGACACTTTTTATATTGTCATTTACCACCACCCACTGTGAGGATTAAGTGTTTTGAAATACAAAGGCATGTATTAGTTAATGGGGAAAAGAGCTCAGAAATGTGAGAAAATGTGTTCGTGGCTAAATGCAAGTGGCTAGATTGATTTGCATATATGTTTACAGTTAACCATGACTTCTCGTCTCGACTACTGCAATGCTCTCTACATGGGGCTCCCCTTGAAGAGCACCCGGAGACTTCAGCTAGTCCAGAATGCGGCTGCGCGGGTTATTGAGGGAGCGGTTCGGAGCTCCCACGTAACACCTATCCTGCGCAGACTGCACTGGCTACCTGTCATTTTCCGGGTGCGCTTCAAGGTTTTGGTTACCACCTTTAAAGTGCTCCATGGCTTAGGACCGGGCTACTTACGGGACCGCCTACTGCCGGCCTCTATCTCCCAGCGTCCGGTGCGTTCCCACAGAGAGGGACTCCTCAGGGTGCCGTCAGCCAAACAATGTCGACTGGCGGGCCCCCGGGGGGGGGGCTTCTCTGTGGGGCTCCACCTGTGGAACGAGCTTCCCCCCGGGCTTCGACAATTACCTGACCTTGGGACTTTTCGCCGCGAACTTAAAACCTATTTATTCCATATGGCTGACTGGCCTGATTTTAAATTTTAAATTTTAATTGTGGGTTTTAAATTGTTGTAATTTGTATGGGATGTAATGTTATTTTAAATTTCTGGCACACTTGAATCAGTTTTTTAAGGGTTGTTTTAATTATGGTGTATGTTTCTGTTTGTATTTTATTTGCCTGTTCACCGGAGAAGTAAAACATCATTATTATTATTATTATTATTATTATTATTATTATTATTATTATTATTATTATTATTATTATTATTATTATTATTATTAAGTTGGCTGTAGGGAGTTAGTTACGGCCGGGGTGGGATTCAAAAATTTTAGCAACCGGGTCTCTGCCCAGTTTCTGGGTGGGCATTGCCATGGTGGACGTGGCCTCCTGCTTCATGGTGGGGGGCAGTTTTATCCTCCCCAAGCTCCGGAGGCTTTCCTCAAGCCTCTGGGAGGGCAAAAATGGCCTCCCTCTGGCTCCAAAGGCCCTCTGGAGGCCAGAAACAGGCCCATTTCCAGACTTCTGGAACTTCCACGAGGCCCATTTTTCGCCCTCCCAGAGCCTCTGCGGGGGCACTGCACTTACCTGGCATCCAAAATTAGTCCTTGCAACTACCAGTTCGACGAACGAGATATAAAATTATCATCCGGTTCTCCCGAACCGGTCTGAACCGGCTGAATCTCACCCCTGGTTATGGCAAATTGTCTCAATCTGGCCTCCAAGAGCCATCATACTGCACTGAAGGGGTAACCAGCCTCAGATTTTCAGCTTGCTTCAAGTGCACCAGTGGTCCATAAAATGCAGGGACCTATTTTTATATCTACCACATGACTTACTGAAGAAGATGAAAGAAAACATACATCATGAAGAGGGGATAAGTTTACAAACCGTTTGATGAGGAGGGAAAGGATAGCTAATCTTTATGCCAGATGTTTAATGACCCAGTGACAGATGTCTTTTTATTTCTTCCACCGTGCCCTTGAACTGTTAAGGAAAGGGCAGATTACTCATGAAGGATTTCCTAGAGGAGTATCTCTCTGCTCTCCTCTCAGTGGGTCTCTGGGGAAGTCAGTAATCTCCTCACTTCCTACAGGATTATTTTTTTTTTTTTAAAAAGGATGACACTTTTTATATTGTCATTTACCACCACCCACTGTGAGGATTAAGTGTTTTGAAATACAAAGGCATGTATTAGTTAATGGGGGAAAGAGCTCAGAAATGTGAGAAAATGTGTCCGTGGCTAAATGCAAGTGGCTAGATTGATTTGCATATATGTTTACAGTAGATGTAGTAGGAGATGTGGCTTTAGAATGAAAGATGCTTTGGAATTTCTTTGTAACAGACTAACAGAGTTGGAAAGGATCATTGCAGATCTGAATAGAATAGAATAGAATAGAATAGAATAGAATAGAATAGAATAGAATAGAATAGAATAGGAGTAGGGTAGGGTAGGGTAGGGTAGGGTAGGGTAGGGGAGAGAAGAGGAGTAGAGAAGAGAAGAGAAGAGAAGAGAAGAGAAGAGAAGAGAAGAGAAGAGAAGAGGTTTAGATTAGAGTAGAAGAGAAGAGAAGAGGAGTAGAGTAGAGTAGAGTAGAGTAGAGTAGAGTAGAGTAGAGTAGAGTAGAGTAGAGTAGAGTAGAGTAGAGTAGAGTAGAGTAGAGTAGAACAGAACAGAACAGAACAGAACAGAACAGAACAGAACAGAATAGAATAGAATAGAATTTTTATTGGCCAAGTGTGATTGGACACACAAGGAATTTGTCTTGGTTCATATGCTCTCAGTGTACAAAAAAGAAAAGTCACATTTATCAAGAATCATAAGGTACAACACTTAATGATAGTCATGGATACAACCTCCTGCCCAAGCATGAAACCTTATACCATTTCAGACAAATGGTTGTGCAATCTCTTCTTAAAAACTTCCAGTGATGAAGCACCCACAATTTCTGGAGGCAAGTTGTTTCACTGATTAATTGTTCTAACTGTCAGGAAATTTCTCCTTAGTTCTAGGTTGTTTCTCTCCTTGGTTAGTTTCCATCCGTTGCTTCTTGTCCTGCCTTCAGGTGCTTTGAATAGCTTGACTCCCTCTTTTCTTTGCGGCAGCCCCTAAGATACTGGAACACTGCCATCATGTCACCCCTAGTCCTTCTTTTCATTAAACTAGACACACCCAAATCCAGCAACTGTTTTTTGGATGTTTCAGCCTCCAGTCCCTTAATCATCATTGTTGTTATATTTCTTCTAGCACTAACATTTATGCAATGAAACATTGAGACTACTACACTTCAAATGTGCTCCTGCAAGCTTATGCTTTATAGCAGCTCTGGTGGTGCAGTGGTTAAAGTGAAGTATTGCAGGCAAACTCTGCCCACCATCTGGAGTTCAATCCTGATAGGCTCAAGGCTGACTCAGCCTTCCATCCTTCTGAGGTGGGTAAAATGAGGACCCAGATTGTTGGTTGCAATATACTGACATTGTAAACTGCTCAGAGAGGGCTGTAAAGCACTGTGGAGTGGTATATATGTCTAAGTGCTACCCTGTTTTCCCAAAAATAAGACATCCCTTGATAATAAGCTCAATCGGGCTTTTGAGCGCATGCGCTAAAATAAGCCGCTCCCCCAAAAATAAGCCCTCCACAAAAATATTTAAACTCATGTGCAGCTGGTCCCTGCCATTTCCTCTGGTTTCCTCCACGTGCCCTAAAATAATAAAACCTCCCTGAAAATAAGTCCAAGCGCTTATTTCGGGGTTCAAAAAAAATATAAGACAAGGTCTTATTTTGGGGGAAACATGCTATTGCTATTGCTAAACCCTTTCCTAGTTCTTGATTCTGAAGAGCAGACTGTCGTGTCCCACTCCTCCGCTGACGGCCGGGTCAGGGAAATCCGAATCAGGTGTGCCTCTGCAGCTCTGCCAAAGTCCTAGCAAAGTCCTCAGAGCAGGCAGGAGACCAGAAAGTGACTTCAGCAAGATATGTTTAGACTTTGCCTGACTCAGAGAATGCCAGAAAGCAGATCCTTTATATAGGCCATGGAGTGTGGCTCCATGACTCAGCACTTATCCAGGCCTGCCCCTCCCTTCCTTCTGTTGCCTCCGCCTATCAAGTCTTCTGACGCGAGGGTCACTCCAGTCTGCAGCTGTTGGTAATTGACCTCCCTCAGGCTCACATGCTGTGGAGGAGGGGGAGGGGTCTAGTTGCTCCGTTTGCCTGGACATGGAGCCAGAGCTGGGGGCTGGAGATATTTCCTCCTCTTCAGCCTGTCTGGGCGTGGAGCCAGGGCTGGGGCCGGGAGGCATACTAGGACATTCCTCCGTGTTCGGAAGCAGATAGGAAGACCCCGGCTGTGGTGAGATCGGACGAGACACAACACTGACAGCTACTGCAGATCCCTCAAGATAGCATCTGGTCAATGCAATGGGTGCTGTTTACTCCAGACGACCTTCCCAAACCATAAACAATAGAAAGCTTAGAACAAGGTCAGTAGCAATAGCACTTAGACTTATATACCGCTTCACAGTGCTTTTACAGCCCTCTCTAAGCAGTTTACAGAGTCAGCATGTTTCTATGAACAATCTGGGTCGTCATTTTACCCACCTCGGAAGGATGGAAGGCTGAGTCAACCCTTGAGCCTGGTGAGATTCGATCTGCCAAACTGCTGGCAGCCGGTGATCAGCAGAAGTAGGCTGCAGTACTGCACTCTAACCCCTGCACCACCGTGGCTTATCAAAGCCATGCATGATTTTAAGAACGGAGGTGCTTGGCACTGCTACTCTAGCACAAAGCTTAGATTCAAAGCACAAACATTGGTGGGGATCAATCATTTCTTTCACAAAACATTTAACATCAGCATCTTCGAGGCATTTATACTGTCAATGGACAGAGTTAGTCTTTCATATATAAATATATATATTTTGAGTGGCGGACCTCATAAATCTACAGCAGGGGGTGACACCTCACTTATCTTGACTGATCTAAGGAAACTAAGCAGAATCAGGGCTGATTTGCAGTGAATATTAGATTACCTAGATATGCCAGGGTATGATAGAAGAAGCATCCTGGAATAAGTTATAAGATTTACCTGCAACTGTCTATATAGCTGTCTCCATACACCTCTGTAAAGGGGTTGATGGGTAAACATAGGTTGCAGATGGCTGCAGATCAGTGGTGCAAAAAAGGCTTTTTTATTATTATTATTTATTATTATTATTATTTATTAAATTTTTATACTGCCCTTCTCCCGAAGGACTCAGGGCGGTGTACAGCCAAAATAAAATACAGAGTATATACAATTAAAAGAATTTAAAATAAACTATTACTAAACGGCTGATAATTAAAAAAGATTTAAAATTTAAAATATTAATAAAACCCCAATTTAAAATCAACTATTTATGCCAGTCCTGCTTGAATGAATAAATATGTTTTTAGCTCACGACGAAAGGTCCGAAGATCAGGCACTTGACGTAAGCCAGGGGGGAGTTCATTCCAGAGCGTCGGTGCTCCCACAGAGAAGGCCCTACTCCTGGGGGCCACCAGCTGACATTGTTTGGCGGACGGCACCCTGAGAAGGCCCTCTCTGTGAGAGCGTACGGGTCGGTGGGAGGCATAAGGTAACAGCAGGCGGTCTCGTAAGTACCCGGGTCCTAAGCCATGGAGCGCTTTAAAGGTGGTAACCAGGATCTTGAAGCGCACCCGAAAGACTACAGGAAGCCAGTGCAGACTACGGAGCAGTGGTGTTACATGGGAGCCACAAGCGGCTCCCATTACCACTCGCGCAGCTGCATTCTGGATTAACTGCAGCCTCCGGGTGCACCTCAAGGGCAGCCCCATGTAGAGAGCATTGCAATAATCCAGCCGAGACATCACCAGAGCGTGAGTGACTGTGCATAAGGCATCCCGGTCAAGGAAGGGACGCAACTGGCGAACCAAGCGAACTTGGTAAAAGGCCCTCCTGGAGACGGCCATCAGATGTTCATCAAAGGACAGCCGACCATCCAGGAGGACGCCCAAGTTGCGAACCACCTCCTTTGGGGCCACTAACTCGCCCCCAACAGTCAGCTGCGGATGCAGCTGATTGTACCGGGGTGCCGGCATCCACAGCCACTCCATCTTGGAGGGATTGAGCTTGAGTCTGTTTCTCCCCATCCAGACCCGTACGGCTTCCAGACACCGGGACAGCACTTCGACCGCTTCGTTGGGGTGGTCCGGGGTGGAAAAGTACAGCTGAGTATCATCAGCGTACAGATGATAACTCACCCCGAAACCACTGATGACCTCACCCAGCGGCTTCATATAGATGTTAAACAGGGTAGGCGAGAGAATCGACCCCTGAGGTACTCCACAAGTGAGGCACCTCGAGAACGACCTCTGCCCCCCTGTCAACACTGTCTGCTAAGTTTATAAAAGTTATAAACTTAATCTTGCGTAGCTTCTTCTCCAAAAACATTATACTACTAACCAAAGCATATAAAACATTTGCTAGACCAATTCTTGAATACAGCTCGCCTGTCTAGAACCCATACCTCATTTCGGACATTAATACAATTGAGCGACTCCAAAAATATTTTACAAGAAGAGTTCTCCATTCCTCTGATTACAACAAAATACCTTATGCCACCAGACTTGAAATCCTGGGTTTAGAAAATTTAGAACTCCGCTGCCTTTGATATGACCTGAGTTTAACTCATAGAATAATCTGTTAAAATATCCTTCCTGTTGAAGACTACTTCAGCTTCAATCGCAACATTACACGAGCATACAATAGATTTAAACTTAATGTGAACCGCTCCAAATCTTGATTGTAGAAAATATGACTTCAGTAACAGAGTTGTTAATGCCTGGAATTTACTACCTGACTCTGTGGTCTCTTCCCAAAATCCCCAAAACTTTAACCAAAGACTATCTACTATTGACCTCACCCCATTCCTAAGAGGTCTGTAAGGGGTGTGCATAAGAGCATAAACGTGCCTACCGTTCCTGTCCTAATGTTCCCTTTGATTGTATCCAATTCGTATAGTTTTTCTTTTTTATACTTATGTTTATATATATGCTTATATATCGTATAGTTATTTCATGCTTACTATATACTATATACTATATACTATTGTGACAAATAAATAAATAAAATAAAATAAATGGGTGCTACCGGTTCACCCCGGATTGGACAAACCTGTAGCAGCGGCAACGGGAGGCTTCACCCACCCGCCTGGATGTCTCTGTGCATGCGTAGAAGCTTCTGCACATGCGCAAAAGCGTTACACACACGCGTGAGCTTGCACACGTTAGCACATGCGCGCCCACGAGTGAACTGTAGCAACGGGATTTGAATCCCACTACTGCTGCAGATGGGCTGACATGCACACCTTCCCAATCCTATCTGTGCATTGTGCAGAGTTCCGTGTTGTGCATGCTGATTGATGGATCTCACTTCCTGTTCTGTGGTTTGCTGTTTGAGTGTCCTCTAGCCAGAATGTTACCATCTGCAGAAATATAAATGGAACACCTATGCAACTATCCCTGAATGACAGAATCAGGTGTTCCCTGACACGTAGTGATGAAGAAGTCTAATTTAGGCTTTAGAAGGATCAAGATCAGACTGAACAGCTCCATTGGGTAATAGCTTGCAGGAGCTTCTGGAAGAAAGGGAAGAAGGAAAGAAGGAAGGAAAGAAGGAAAGAAAGAAGGAAAGAAGGAAGGAAGGAAAGAAGGAAAGAAAGGAAAGAAGGAAAGAAGGAAAGAAGGAAGGAAAGAAAGAAGGAAAGAAGGAAGGAAGGAAGGAAGGAAGGAAGGAAGGAAGGAAGGAAGGAAGGAAGGAAGGAACAGAAGGGGAAAGAGATTGTTAGAAATGTAAAGCATTATCTTACAACCTTATTTATTTTAGAATGTTAAATATTTTATCTTTTATCCCTTTATCTGACAACTAACTCTATATCCTACAACCTTAACTATTATCTTAAAGGAGATGGTGCAAGATTTGTACTTTCAGACTTGCACGATTCAAGTCTGTCTTCCCAGGTAAACTAAACAGCAAGCACAATCAGATGAACCAAAATGAGTCCAGTAGTTTCCGACTCAACTTCCAGACAATTCCACCTGGATGATTGAGAATCTTCATCAACACAACCAGATGAAGTGATTCCACTTTACTGTAAGGCTACAGTAACAGAATCTTGCAAGTCTAAAAGTATAAATCTCCTGCCATCTCTTTTTGGAACTAGAACTCGCAGCCTAGGCAATTCAGCTCCCTCTAATTAAATTTCAAATTCCGTTTCCTACAATTGAAGTATGAGAAGTTAAGGAAATTGCAGGTCCCTGAAGACAGGAAATTACAAGGAAAGAAATAAAACCAACTTTTAGCCAGTTTGTAATTAGGATAACATATAGTTATCTTTATTCTGGGGGGAGGGTATCTACAAAATGGTCTTTGATTTTGGAATGGTGTGGTGAAATAAAGCAACTTATTTTCAGCCAATTTGAAGGGAATTGATTATTTATTGATTATTTACAAGTACTAATGCTGGTACTGTTCTATCAGAGATATGATAGGAGTTATGCTCAGTGGTGGGTTTCAAATTTTTTTACTACCAGTTCTATGGGTGTGGCTTGGTGGGCGTGGCATGGCTTGGTGGGCGTGGCTTGGTGGGCGTGGCTTGGTGGGCGTGGCAGGGGAAGGATACTGTAAAATCTCCATTCCTACCACATTCCAGGGGAAGGATACTGTAAAATCTCCATTTCCTCCTGATCAGCTGGGACTCTGGAGGCAGAGATAGATGTGGGTGGGGCCAGTAGGAATTTTTACTATCAGTTCTCCAGAACTGGTCAGAACCGGCTGAAACCCACCTCTGGTTATGCTACCATGTTTTCCTATCACACATCTCATTATTGTTTTCCTAATGGTAGGTTCCATAACATTCCTGGAGTAGATTTTCAATGCATTTCCCGGCATTTCTAGGAGATTTGTAAAACTTAACTTCCTGGGGAAGCTGAGACCCTTGCTGGTTCTTGTACATGACATTGAATATATCCTGGGTTTGGCCAGAGATCTCACAGAAGAATTGCTTATTTCCTTCACATCTCCAGGACTAGACAAGATTTCCAGACTCCCTATGATGTCATCTCTTATTGAAGATGTTCCAATTGGTTCAAAAGTCAGCAGAGCAGTAGAGAATTTGGAGTATTTGCAGGCAAACTGGAGACTTAAACACTCTTGATTTCTACATCTGCTTGGCTGGGACATTCGCAGCAGATGTATCTTCTCTGATTTACTATGTAGTGTGCATCTAAAGGCTAAGAACATTCCTAAGAAGTATAGTTTTTGGCCCGGGATGTGCAGCTCTGTTTCTCCGTTAGACTTTATTGTTTGCCTTATTTAGAAGAGGTGGAATTTGGAGCTGATCACTCATGACGGATAGTGGAGAGATAAAAGGAAGAGAAATAAACAGAGAAGTCCTTGCAAACAAGTATGTAATTAACTATAGTCGAGGATTTTCGTATTTGATTTGCATAACATTTTAATTGCTTTGGAGAGAACATGGCTGGGTCAATCTGAATGAGGATAGTGGGTGGGGGGGTCATATAAGCTTTGCAAAATTACAGCTGCGCCTAAAATGTTTTCTTCCTGCTTTCTAAAGCACAGGTGCACCCCCACACCCCATTTTGGGCCTGGAAAGCCTCTTACACCAACCTGGAAGCCAAAATGGGGCCCAGGGCATATGCGCAGGGATGCATGCGCATGTGCGGAGGCAGAGTGCATGAACGGGGGGGGAGGACATTGGATTTTGGGGGTTTGAGAACGTGCGCATGCTTTGGGCACTTGGCACCAAAAAGGTTAACACCCACCCACCCACCCCCGGTATAGGATCTTCTGTCATGGGCAGAGGGTTGAACTCGAAGATCTCCAAAGTCCCCTTTAACCCTATTATTCTGCATTGTATGATGAAGACAGGGACGCAGTAGCTCAATGGCTAAGACGTTGAGGTTGTCGATCGAAAGGTCGGCAGTTCAGCGGTTCGAATCCCTAAGTGCCGCATAACGAGGTGAGCTCCTGTTACGTGTCCCAGCTTCTGCCAACTTAGCAGTTCGAAAACAGGTAAAAAATACAAGTAGAAAAAATAGGGACCACCTTTGGTGGGAAGGTAACAGCGTTCCGTGTGCCTTTGGCATTTAGTCATGCCAGCTACATGACCACGGAGACGTCTTTGGATAACGCTGGCTCTTCGGCTTTGAAACGGAGATGAGCACCGCCCCCTAGAGTCAGGAACAACTAGCACATATGTGCGAGGGGAACCTTTACCTTTACCTATGATGAAGACAAACGATAGGCAATCACTTTTTAGAGAGCTGAACCTATCGAATTACAACCATTCTTTGAAGTTACAATGGCAATGAGAAAAGGGACTTATGACCGCTTTTCACACTTACGACCATTGCAACTTCCTCATGTTCATATGATCAAAACTCGGAGGCTTGGCAACTGGCTTGTATTTATGATGGTTGTAGTGTGCAGGTAAGGGGGGAGGGCTTTTGTGACCTTCTGACAAGCAAAGTCAATGGGGAAGCCAAATTCCTTTAACCACCCTGTTGACTTAACAACTGCAGCGATTCACAAGTAAAATGTAAAATGGGGCAAAACTCTTGACACCTGTCTTGTTTGGCAATGAAAATTTGGGGCTCAAATGTGGTTGTAAGTCGAAGGCTACCTATATCTCATGCTGATTTCAAAAGATAAGCCGTGCCAGATTTCACGGCTTAAGGATAGTGAGCCTCAAATTCAATGTTTAATTTTCCCAATGAATTAGCATTTGCATGCATTCTGCACCTCCTTTATTTTATTTTTATTTATTTATTTTGTCACAACAATATATGTAGGTATCATACAAAAAGATTATACAGTATATAAACACATATATGAGTAAATATAGGAGGTATAAGCATATATATATATATAGGAAGAAGAAAAGAAAAACAATAGGACAGGAACGGTAGGCACATTTGTGCGCTTATGCGCGCCCCTTATGGTCCTCTTAGGAATGGGGTGAGGTCAATAGTAGAAAGTTTTTGGTTAAAGCTTTTAGGATTATGGGAAGAGACCACAGAGTCAGGTAAAGTATTCCAAGCACTGATGATTCTGTTACAGAAGTCATATTTTCTGCAATCTAGATTAAAGCGGTTGACATTAAGTTTAAATCTATTAATTGCTCTAGTATTATCGCAATTAAAGCTAAAGTAGTCTTTGACAGGAAGGACATTACAATAGATGATTCTGTGAGTTAAACTTAGGTCTTGTCGAAGGTGACGGAGTTCCAAGTTTTCTAAGCCTAGGATTTCAAGTCTGGTGGGATAGGGTATTTTATTGTTTTCAGAGGAATGGAGAACTCTTCTTGTAAAATATTTCTGGACATGTTCAATTGTATTGATGTCAGAGATGTGGTGAGGGTTCCAAACAGGCGAGCTGTATTCTAGAATTGGTCTAGCAAATGTTTTATATGCTCTGGTTAGTAGTGTGGTGTTTTTGGAAAAGAAGCTACGCAAGATTAGGTTTACAACTCTTAGAGCTTTTTTTGCTATGTAGTTGCAGTGGGCTTTGGCACTTAGATCATTTGACATGAAGACTCCAAGGTCTTTGCAGTTAATGTCTAGTGACGGACTGTGGAGAAAGAATGAAGTCCTTGTATAATGAAAATCAGAACAAAATCCTCCCTTTGAATGGCATTAGAATGCTCCCGTTCCAATATTAATTTCATTCATGCTCGGTTGACACTTTTTTTTTTTTTTTTTGGTAAGGTTTTTCCTCCACCTTGTTGGAAAGGATCATGCATCCAGCAGCAATTAGAGGTTTTTTTAAAAAAAATTTAAGAAATGATACAAGAAGTAACAGATTGTAAATGTAATTAAATCAATCAGGCTAATTCATTAAGAATCCACTTTCTGCTTGAATATTTACATTGTGTTGGTAATGAAGCAAACTTACCCATGGAATTGATTGGAGAATGCAAACATCTTATAAACAAGGAACGTCTCGCAAGCTTAATTTTATCCTGTGTGTCTCAGACAGAGGTTGATTCTCCTTTTAAGCTGTTAGCAGTTGATTTTTCTCGCCTTCGGAGGTTGGGTTTGCTTGTTTATGGAAGTTTGGACGTATGTATTTTATGAATGAAGGCGAATATCCGCGTCCCAGGATAATGTTGCAAGCTTCAATCTGGATTGGTCACAGTGGTGAAATGTAAAATTTGTTAACACCGGTTCTGTGGGCGTGGTTTGGTGTGTGTGTGAGTAATGTGACTGGATGGGTGTGGCTAACTTTTTTTTTACTTTTAAAAGCATTTTTTCTACAACCTCTTCAGCTGAAGAGGTTGTAAAAATGCTTTTAAAAGGCTCTGACGATCCCAGCTGAGCTGCGTGATCGTCAAAGGCTTTTTTTTTACTTTTAAAAGCATTTTTTTGGCCAAAGAAAAAATGCTTTTAAAAGTAAAAAAGAAAAAAACCTCTGATGATCGCACGGCTCAGCTGGGCAGTGGGGGGCAGGGATTTTTGCTACCGGTTCTCCGAACCACCCACCGCCATTGCTATCAGATTGGGTGATCCGGTCCAAACCGGGAGCATTTCACCCCTGGTTGGCCACCATGTTGGTATTTTCAAACAATATTTATCTCTAACCTTCTTCCATACCAATAATAATGCATTTCTTACATAGCATCTTTGAAAATACGTATGCATCTTACTTCTACCATACCATAAAAATGCATGCCATCCCAATTGTAAATCGTGTTATTCCAAGGTTAATAGTCTTCCAACAATGGAAGCGTTAATACACCCAAATATTATCAATTTTAGAAATATTTGTAGATATAAGGATATATTAACAGATAAGGGGGAATTGAAAGGGAAACAGAAAATAGAAGAACAAGGGATTGAGATGGATTGGTATACACATATGCAAATACTAACAAGATGTGAAAAAGATGCGAAATTATGTGGTTTTTATTTAGAAATGACAGATCTGGATAGGATACTCACAGGAACAGATGATAAAATAATTTAAAAAATATATAATTACTTACTTATTACTGAATTAGAAGAGCAGGTAAAAGAGCAGGGCCGGGATACTTACGGGACCGTCTGCTGCTACCGAATACCTCTCACCGACCTGTGCTCTCTCACAGAGATAGACTCCTCCGGGTGCCGTCGGCCAGACAATGCCGGCTGGTGACACCCAGGGGAAGGGCCTTCTCTGTGGGGGCCCCCACCCTCTGGAACGAGCTTCCCCCAGGACTTCGCCAACTTCCCGACCTTCGAACCTTTCGCCGCGAGCTTAAGACACATCTATTTATTTGCGCAGGACTGGACTAGATTTTAAATTCGAATTGGTTTTAATGGGGATTTTATTATTTTTATTGTCATTTTTAATTATTCGGCCATTTGTAATAAGTTTTTTAATGGATGTTTTATTTTGTATTTATATGTATATTTTTATCTGGCTGTGAACCGCCCTGAGTCCCTAGGGAGATAGGGCGGTATAAAAATACGAAAAATAAATAAATAAATAAATAAATAATAATAATAAAAGAAACAATGATAGCTTGGGCTAAAATTTTTGGCTATTTAATTGAGCTAGATAAATGGCAGCAGTTATGGGAAAGGAATTACAAATTAACAATGTCCACAGCATATACAGAGAACCAATATAAAATGTTGTACGGGTGGCATATGCCACCTGAAAAATTGGCAAAAATGATTAAAGATAAATCAGCTAGATGTTGAAAATGCCATCAGACACCAGGATCGTATTATCATATGTGTTGGACATGTCCAAAAGCGAGAAATTATTGGATTAAAATTAAAATATGGTTAGAAGAAATGCTACAACACCCTATAGATTTAAAACTTGAGCTTTTCCTATTGGGTATCCTACCAGAGAAAATTAGTAAAGAAAGCATATATTTGATTATACATGTAATAACTGCAGCGAGGATAGTATTTGCGCAAAGATGGAAAGCAGAGAAAATTCCTTCAGAGGGGGAAGTAATTAGGAAAATATTGGATTGGATTGGATAATTAAAGAAAGAGAGGAATTGGAATATTTTAAAATATGGGGACAATTTTACCATTGGTTAGAGAATATATATATATATACATGTTCTGTTTGTGGGGGGCTTGGTTGTGCTCAGGTTGGTCTGAGATGCAGGGGGATTTGAGTTGGTGAGCTGCATTGCTGTTGTTTGGCTTTGCGTTCATGATCGTGCTACATCTTCATGGTGGGTGTAAGTCTGCTGCATGTATTGGAGGGGTTTGAAATGGCTAATGATGCAGCTGCGGTCTGGCTTCTGGTCCGTGGTCGTGCTTCATCATCGGTGTGGGCTTTAGTTTGTTTTCCGTGTGGATGTGTGGTGGTGACATGCTGTGTGGCACTCATGAGTGTGGGTCTTGCGTCATTCTTCATGTTAGCCCCCCCCCAAACAGAACACACCCCCAGCCAATCAGAGCACAGCCAACCCCACCATCCAATCAAAGCACAGCCAAACCCCCAACCAATCAGAATACACCTCCACCCAATCAGAACACAGCCAAGCTCCCAACCAACCAGTTCAAACCCCCACTAGCAGTTAAAAGGAAGAAACAGCTGCGGTCACACATTTCTCCTAGAAGCACGAAGCTGTAAACACCTAACCTGAAGATGACGAATGGGATTTCGTTGAAACATCGCCAAGACACTTTCAATTTTACGTGGGAGAAAACCCGAATAACCAAAGACACACACACACACACACACACACACACACGGTAATGTTGCAATGAAACAAGGGAAGAAAAAAGGGGAGAGTGAAGATAGATAAATGTATTAAAAGCAAAGCAAGAAATGTGGGGAGAATGTTACAACAAATGAACAAATACCAAGAAATGATGAATATAGGAGGAGTAAGAACAAGAAGAAGACACAAAAGATGTACACAGATGATACATTGAATGATTGATTATGTGTTGTATGTTTGTTTGTCTGTAAAATAAAATAAAATAAAAAATAATGATTTCAATCTAGGTCAGTCACCGGGACCAGAGATTTAGTCTTCTGAGCTTTTGGACTCCCATCCTGAGGGGATTTCTCTCCACCGGAATATGTGCTTTGGGCTACTCTATGAATTCTATTTCTGTAGTGCCTTCCTATCGATTGATTCGTATGTTGATGTCGGGCAATTGGCCATATAAGTATTTTAATATATCCATCCTGGACATAAACTGTTTCAACTCCTACCCTCAAAACGATGCTACAGAGCATTGCACAGCAGAACAGCTAGACACAAGGGCAGTTTTTTCCCAAACGCCATCACTCTGCTAAACAAATAATTCCCTCAACGCTGTCAAACTATTTACTAAATGTGCACTACTATTAATCTTTTCATCGTTCCCATCATCCAACTCCTTCCACTTATGACTGTCTGACTGTAACTTTGTTGCTTCTATCCTTACGATTTATATTTATATTGATTGTTTCCTGATTGCTTATTTGTACCCTATGATTATTATTTATTTATTTATTTATTTATTTATATTATTCGTATTATTAAATACGAATAATAAATAAAAATAAATTATTAAGTGTTGTAACTTATGATTCTTGATGAACGTATCTTTTCTTTTATGTACACTGAGAGCACATGTACCAAAGACAAATTCCTTGTGTGTACAATCACAGTTGGCCAATAAAAAATTCTATTGTATTCTATTCTAAATAATAAATAATTATTAATAATAAATAATAATAATTATAAGTATTTTAAACGATAAATAATTAAACAGATTCCAGATTCACTTGATGGAAGCATGAAAGGCCCATCGCTCATATATCCCCAGTCTCAAATGACAGTTCAAGCGTCTGCATTTAAAGGATTCACCATATTGCATAAATCCCAACCATACCACCAGCATTTATTAATCTGAGATTTATGCTGAATATCAATATGTCCATGGCATACTATTCCAATTGGTTAGTGCTACACATATTTAAGCCAAAGTGTTTTTCTCTCCAGTATATATATATAGAGAGAGAAAAAGTCCCAGTTTCTTGTAGCCATCCTGAAACTTCACGGAAGTGACCCAGCTATTGTGTCAAAGGAATTGTGCCATTTATTTTCTAGATCCAATATATGCTCGTCCTGTACTAAGGCTACGGGGTGACTGTAATTATATTTGCATTATCGGTGAATAATCTGTTCTATTATTAATAGGTTTTTGATGGATGGAACCCTGCAGGTTTTCTCCTTAGAGGAGCATCTCCTTGACCTTCCTGTCTACATGCATATGGATTCTATGAGATATTGACTGCCAAGAGATGAGTTACTTTGAATCTTTGTCTCTACTTTTTGCCGGCTGCTTACAAATGTTCCGTCAGTCTCTCCTTCTATTGTCTCTGATCTATGCATATTCGCCTCTTATTCTTGGCATGCTCTCCTGGTTCTGTCCAGATATGGGATTTGCTTCCACGCAGCACCTGGGGGGACTGATGATCAGGTTCCTCAGGCTGTCTCAGGATCAGTCTATTAACATCTAATACTTGAAAGGGTTCAAAATAATGCCCATGTTCAAATGAAGGGAACACATTGTGAATACTTTGAATAGAAATGAGACAGATGAGAGAAAAACAGAATAACAGAGTTGGAAGGTCTTCTAATCTAACCCACTGCTCAGGCAGGAGACCCTATACCATTCCAGGCAAGTGGTTGTCCAGTCTCTTCTTAAAAGCCTCCAGTGATGGAGCACTCACAACTTCTGAAGGCAAGCCGTTCCACTGGCTAATTGTTCTCACTGTTAGGAAATTTCTCCTTAGTTCTAGGTTGCTTCTCTCCTTCATTAATTTCCATCCATTCTTGTCTTGCCTTCAGGTGCTTTGGAGAATGTTGTTGTGCCTCGTCCTCCCTCCTCTCCTCAGTCGGGCCCCTCCCGCCTCCTCCCGGGCCTGCTATCAGATTCAGAGTGTGATAATGAAGAGGAACGGCCTGGCATGCCTCCAGCCCCCAGCCCTGGCACCATGCCCGGACAGAATGTCAGGAATGAACAAACAAACCTCACTCACTTCGCCCGCGTGCTCTTCGCTCACACGTGCCCTGTCCACAAATGCACCTGGTCTTCCGTGCATGTGCTTCGCTGGCATGCAGGCCTTCCATGCATGCGCCTGGTCTCAAAAACGTGCCTAAATAGGTTGGCATAGAGCCGAGACAGGTGGGTGGGCCCCTTGTGATTTTCACTACCGGTTCGGGTGAACTGGTTTGAACCGGCTGAATCCCACCTCTGGTCAGTGCATTTTGAATTATCTCAATTGTCAATTCAAAGTGCATCGCTGATGTCTTCTCAAATGGTGATGAAACATTTGCAACCAAATTGCCAAACTCAGAGCTCAAACCAAAAGCCCAGCTATCAACCCAAGCTACTAATATTCAAGTACATTTATGATGAGGGCTTCATAATCTCTTTCCCGGGGATAAGCTTTTTCTAGATTTTATATTTTTGGAGAATTTGGAGAAATATCTGTTCAGGTTCTTTGCCCATGAATTCAGTGCAAAATTTGGAAAGTTGTTGAATATTCAGCGTTGTTTCCAAATGATAATCTCAGAGAACAAAGCAAATTATCAGGCAGAGGGGATCGATTTCCATCTTTTTCAAAAACAGAAATTCACATCTATACCTTTGAATGCAGCTTCACTTTGTGAGATGACTTGTTTCTTCTAATTATAATTTAAAAGTTGAATGCCAGTTGCAGATTGAAGAGCTTTAGTTAAAACCCAGAGTATTTTATAAGTGGGATCCCAAAGAATTATCTGGAGAGTTTAGATCATGCCTTGAGAAATTAATTATTTTTCTCATAGGTAGTTTTTAACTAGAATAGAATTTTATTGGCCAAGTGTGATTGGACACACAAGGAATTTGTCTTGGTGCATATGCTCTCAGTGTACATAAAAGAAAAGATACGTTCATTAAGGTGCAACATTTACAACACAATTGATGGTCAATATATCAATATAAATCATAAGGATTGCCAGCAACGAAGTTACAGTCATACAGTCATAAGTGGAAAGAGATTGGTGATGGGAACTATGAAACGATTAATAGTAGTGCAGATTCAGTAAATAGTCTGTAAATAGTCTAGAGTATATAGTAAAAAGTAAATAAATAGTAAATAGTCTAGAGTAGTAAATGTGTGCATGTGTATAATATCAACAGATTCGGGACTGGACTGGACTGGACTTTTTCTCTGCGGGACCAAACCTCTGGGTTGAAACTAGAGGGATGTAAAACAAGAGCAGGCAGACCTCAGAGGTGGAGTTAAATGCATCATGAGCCTAGAGTCATTACATTCCCATAAACAGACTAACTCCAACTTTTCTTGAATTCCATTGACCTTTATCTGGTGCCAAGTTACTACTTGAGTTGACTAGATTCTCATGCATAGGCTTGAGCAATAAATCTTCTAAACTGCAACTTAACATATCTTCCCGATTCTTTGCACCTGACAAGGACAGTAGAATCAGGACAGTAGATTCAGGAGAAGTTTTCCTGAAGGGAAGAAATTCCAATCAATGGAATCACTTCAAACAAAATCTGAATATCATCTTTCTAAAACTGTCATGGCACCCTCAGACCCTGGTTTGGAGGAGGAGGAGGAGGAGGAGGAGGAGGGAGGAACTGGGATCATCCAACAGGGAAGGTATGCCAGGGGCTGAGGATGATGCTGTCCCAGGCACCTCAGGCATTTGGGGAAGTGGTCAACTAGATGGAGAGCTGACTTCCTGCACAGACACACAGGAAGATCAGTTACTGACCAGCAGTGTGTCAGGGTTCTGACGGATTCCCTAATTAAAACCTTGAGCCAAGCCTCAAAAGAAATCCAGTTATTTATTAGGAGCTTCATGTTGGCACATTCCCAAGTGAAGCCAACTCTGACTCCACATAATTTATGCCCCAATTATGACCCTATTTCCCCCCCACCTCCCCCCAGGGTGTGTCATCAATCACATTCGCCAATGGAGCAATTTCACGGGTTGTAGAGATCACTCCCCTCCGGCTGCTGTGGGTAACCCTGGGAGACACCCTTGAGAGAGATAAGTCTGGAATGTGCATATGTCTTTGGCTGCCATGCTGTTTCATTGGTTTCCCAGCCCCCTTGCCTATGGCAACTCGAGAGCAGTCCAGGGATGCTTTGCGAGTTGACATAGGGGTGCTGATAGGCAGCCAATCTCTTCTGATGAGGAACAGCTGTCTGCTCCGCTGATTCAAGGACAAGGACAATGGAGTGTAGGCAAGTCCAGAGAAAGGCTACTTGGGAGAAGGTCACTCCACCCTTCCTCACATGGAACACCTAGATGGGAGTAACTTAAGTAGAAGCTGTGAGGAGTTAGGGTTCCTTTGCCAGGAACAATGGTTTGCTTTGACTTACACTCACCTGGCTTTGACTCATGCCTGTTGCTGTTGGCCTTCTCTTGCTTGGAAGATTGCTCTTCAGCTGTTGTTTTGGACCTAGCCTTTCTAGCCTTTCTCTTGTGGCCTGCATCTGGCTTTTGCTTCACTGTGTCTTTGGAACCGCTTCTTGTCTGAGACCTGTTCCTTCTCCTGAGGACTGCCTTTGTCTTGTGCCTGGACCAGAGGTGGGATTCACTTACCTTCCCTACCAGTTAGCAAATGTGAGCGCGCGGGCGCTGGCATTTGCTTTGCTCACTCGCACCTCCTTTGCGCATGTGCATGGCCTTCTGCACATGCATATTGCTCAGGCATTACATCCGGATTAACAGAATAACAGACTAGTAGAATAGCAAAACAATAATCATCCGGGCAGGTGGGTGGGGCCTCCTGCAGTTGCCACTACCGGTTCTCCCAAACCGGATAGAACCGGCTGAATCCTACCACTGGCCTGGACTCTGCCTGGTGGATTGGACTTTGAACCTTGGACCTTGTTCTGTGAGTGGGTTCCACCTCTGTTCCTTCACACCTTTCTTTGTACTACCAGGGCTGTGTTGGGAGACTGAGGGTGGCTGCCTTCAGGGTAGCATGTGGATGGAGCCTTATTGGAGAGCTGTTGGCTGGAACATTTGTTGAGAGAAATAAAGAACTCTCCAGAGGCCTATCTTGCCTTGACCACCTGAGTCATAAAAAAAACACCCCAATCTTTACCAGATTCTACAGGTAGTCCTCAATTTATGACTGGTCATTTAACTACTGGTCGAATTTATGAGACACCTCCCCAAGGATACTTATGATCCAGTTCCAATGATCAGATGTTGGGCATTCAGCAACCAGTTCTGCATTTATGGCCATTTGTAGTGTCCCACATCATGTTTTACAATATGTTTGCCCCGAACTGGCAATTACTTCCGGTTTTTGGCAAACCAAGCTCTTTGTAAACCAGGGGTGAAATCCAGCAGGTTCTTACAGGTTCTGGAGAACCGGTAGTGGAAATTTTGAGTAGTTTGGAGAACTGGCAAATACCACCTCTGGCTGGCCCCAGGAATGGGGAGAGAATGGGGATTTTGCAGTATCCTTCCCCTGCCACGCCCACCAAACCATGCCCACAAGCCACTGGTAGTAAAAAATTTGGATTTCACCACTGATGTAAACCATTTGCTTCACTTAACAACAGCTGCCAAAAAGGTCCTAAAATTGGGTTGGTTGTGTGGGTGACCCATTGTATGGCCATCATAACTTACAAGCACAATAAACAGCCTCCATTATAGTTGTCAGTCAAGGACCCATCTGTATACAAGAAGTTGGCATAGATAACCTCTGAAGTATGCTGTCACACTGTGATTTTCTGATTCTGTATGTTTTATGATACTCACAGGAGCTAATAGTCCAGTTAATGACTCCATAATATAAAACAAGCAACCAGAGCAGAAAAGTTTTTTTTTAAAAACCACCCACAAATAAAAGGTAGAACTTGTTGACATAATCTGAACATTTCTTTGATGCAAGAAACTGTTTCTTCTAATTATCTGGCACTGTGATTAGAGATGCCACAAATTCTTCCCAAAGCAGAATTTATTGTAGCTTAGAGAAATCATTGGCTGCCAGATTCCAGTGGATCAGAAATTCAAATCACTGGAATCCAGGGGATTCTTCAAAATACTTTTTATTAGGGGGTCCTTGGTTGTTTCCTTGCAGATGTTTCATTACCCAAACTAGGTAACATCTTTAGTGATAGTAGGGAGAAGAGCTCAAACCCTATTCCCTACTAGAACTGATGATGATGCCTAGTTTGGGTAATAAAACGTCTGCAAGAAAACAACCAAACTCAGAGAGCACCAAGGACCCCACAGTTCAAACTTGAGCTACAAATAGCTCAGGTTGGAGATAGAGATAGCTCCTCTATCACAGGGGTGAAATGCTCCCAGTTCTGAGAGGATCTCGTAATCCGGTAGTGATCGTGGCCGGATCGCCGAACGCACTGGTGACACCCGCCGCCTGGGTGTCATTACTTCCTGGTTTTAACCTTAAAAGATAGGTTAAACTTCCAAGTTTAACCTGTCTTTTACTTTCTGCACATGCGCAGAAGGTTTTGCGCATGCGCAGAAGATCTGCACGCACATGTGACTTCTGAGTTAGCGTGTGGACTTCCAAGCCAGTAAGGAAGGTAAGTTGATTTCACCCCTACTCTGTTGGTACTATTTTTCCCCCCACTCCAAATCAAGCACTTCTGTAGGAATACTACAAAATTCCAGATATAAGAGAAGCCATAAATATGGTTCCTCAATACTGAACTTTTCCACACAGATTGCGGTATAAGTGTCATCACCTTTAACTCGAACAGTACTTTTTGGAGTATAAGACGTACTTCCCCCCTAAAAGAGGGAGGAAATGGTGCGTCTTATAGATCAAATACAGCCATTATTGGCCTCCCAAACACCCCCCCTCCCGTGCATCCCGTTTTTCACAAAAATGGGCCCATTTTTCACAAAAATGGGACGCACAGAGGGTTTTGGAGGTCTGCAGAGTGCTCCTGGGGGCCGGGGAGGGAAAAAACGGGATGCATGGGGAGTTTGGGAGGACAAAAATGGGCCTGTTTTTTGTGAAAAGGGGCCCATTTTTCTCAAAATATGGGATGCACAGAGGGTTTGGGAGGCCTCTAGAGAAGGGGTCTCCAACCTTGGTCCTTTTAAGACTTGTGGACTTCAACTCCCAGAGTCCCTCAGCCAGCAAAGCTGGCTGAGGTACTCTGGGAGTTGAAGTCCACAAGTCTTAAAGGAACCAAGGTTGGAGACTCCTGCTCTAGAGTGCTCTTGGGGGCTAAGGTTGGCAAAAATAGGACACATGGGGGGTTCAGGAGACCAAAAACAGGCTTGTTGTTTGTGAAAATGGGCCCGTTTTTCGCAAAAGTGAAACATGCAGAGGGTTTGGGAGGCCTGCAGAGTGCTCCTGGGGGCCACGCAGATGCGCGGAGGTCAAAAACTATTTTTTCTTGTTTTCTTCTTCGAAATCTTGGTGCGTCTTATACTCCGGTGCGCTTATAGTCTGAAAAATACGTTATCTAACAAGAGAGTCATTGGCATAGGGAATTTGAGAAAAGACCAAAAAAAACCCCCAACAACATCATTTCTCTTCCCTAGATTTTCTTATCTGTGCACCTGCTTTAAAATGTATTTGCCATGTGTTTATCCACATTAACTACACAAAGAAGCCTTCGTCTTAACCCCGGTGGTTCACAGCTAATCAGCTGTGAAGGTTTCTCTCTCCTAAATCTTCCAAAAATAAATAAATAAATAAAAGCAAGGAAAGATGTATGAAATCTTGCCTCCTGTAATTGCCTGCAACCTTTGGTGTAGTTTTGGAATCAATCAATATAACAAAGGTTTCAGCCTCTACTACAGCATCACTTTGTCTTCTTTCAGGGTGCTAATAAGATCGGTTTCCAGTGGTTGCAGAGGCCCCTAAATTTTAACATAATGGAGGAGTAAATGCTGCTGTAGGACTTCATGAATATGCACTCCGGAATAATCCAGCGATCTCGCACTGAGAGTCAATTGGAAATACATATTTACAGCTGTCTCGTTGGATAAAGGCTCTGGAAGAGTATTTTAGCCTCCAATTGGCTCAGCTTGACATGCAAATAATTGGCCACAGAGACTTCTTACACCAAAGAGTTCGCTATTGGTTTTTTTTTTTTTTTAGCCAGGCTGAAAAGCAAACAGATTCTTTGGGAGGTGTATTTAGGGAGAGACCCAGCCCCTCCTTTGGAGAATCTGGCAATTAAAATGCTAAACCGAAACGGCGCTACTGGTGATTCCTGAGCAAAATGGGTATTTCTTGCAGAATGAATGAAGTGACTTAAAAACAATTAGCTTTGCCTTTAATTAGATGTAGATAAATGAAAATATTCCATCGAAACAGATGTTCCGTTGTTTAATTAACTCATAACTAATTGTCTGCCATAGATATCAGATTGTTGTTTGCCTCTCCCTGACTCCCTAAAAAAATATAAGGGTGTTTAAGAAGGTTTCCCTTTTTTTTTTTCTCACAATGGGGTCGAAATAAATGTATCCTTCCTGTGATGATTAGGGTACTGCACAACTGTAAATAAAATAAAAGGTTTTATTTAAAAGCGTTTTCTTTTTAGAACTCCAGTAGGGTTCTTAATACATGTCAGCAATAAAAGTAATATTCGGCTGCTCTGTTTTGTCTTTCCTGGCTTCCAGTGGGAAAAATATAAATCTATAAAAATCTGCTGTTTATTGCTCCCTTTATGAAGCAATCTTTCAATCTCATTTTAAGAAGGAAGGAAGGAAGGAAGGGAAGGGAAGGAAAGGAAAGGAAAGGAAAGGAAAGGAAAGGAAAGGAAAGGAAAGGAAAGGAAAGGAAAGGAAAGGAAAGGAAAGGAAAGGAAAGGAAAGAAGTGGAGTGGAGTGGAGTGGAGTAGGGTAGAACAGAATACATTAGAATAGAATAGAATAGAATAGAATAGAATAGAATAGAATAGAATAGAATAGAATAGAATAGAATAGAATAGAATCTTTTATTGGCCAAGTGTGACTGGACACACAAGGAATTTGTCTTGGTGCATATGCTCCAAGGAAGATGAGGGAAATGCATTTGGGGAAAACCCTTCCTTCCTTCCTTCCTTCCTTCCTTCCTTCCTTCCTTCCTTCCTTCCTTCCTTCCTTCCTTCCCTCCCTCCCTCCCTCCCTCCCTCCCATCCATAAACTCACAGTCTCTTGGTGATTGGCCCAAAGTCATTCAGCTGGCTTCCACGCCTAATTTATTTATTTATTTATTTATTTATTTGATTTTTATACCGCCCTTCTCCCGAAGGACTCAGGGCGGTGTACAGGCAAATAAAAACAGACAAGACAATATTATATAAAATGCAAGATTAAAAAACTTATTATAATTTGCCTAAAAATTTAAAATATATAGAAACTAAAACCCCATTTAAAATTAATGATAAAAACTATAAAATCCATAAAATTTAAGCCAGCCCCGCGCGAATAAAAAGATGTGTCTTCAGTTCGCGGCGAAAGGTCCGAAGGTCAGGTATTTGGCGTAAACCCGGGGGAAGTTCGTTCCAGAGTGTGGGAGCCCCCACAGAGAAGGACCTTCCCCTGGGGGCCGCCAGCCGACATTGCTTGGCGGACGGCACCCTGAGAAGTCCCTCTCTGTGAGAGCGTACGGGTCGGTGGGAGGCATGTGGTAACAGTAGGCGGTCCCGTAAGTACCCAGGCCCTAAGCCATGGAGCGCTTTAAAGGTCATAACCAAAACCTTAAAGTGCACCCGAAAAGCCACAGGTAGCCAGTGCAGTCTGCGCAGGAGGGGTGTTACATGGGAGCTACGCGACGCTCCCTCTATCACCCGCGCAGCTGCATTCTGGACTAACTGAAGCCTTCGAGTGCACCTCAAGGGGAGCCCCATGTAGAGAGCATTACAATAATCCAAGCGAGAGGTAACGAGTGCGTGAGTGACTGTGCACAAGGCATCCCGATCAAGGAAGGGGCGCAACTGCCGAACCAGGCGGACCTGGTGGAAGGCCCCCCTGGAGACGGCCGTCAAATGGTCTTCAAACGACAGCCGCTCATCCAGGAGGACACCTAAGTTGCGCACCCTATCCTTTGGGGCCAATAACTCGCCTCCAACAGTCAGCTGCAGCTGCAGCTGACTGAATCGAGATGCCGGCATCCACAGCCACTCCGTCTTGGAGGGATTGAGCTTGAGCCTGTTTCTCCCCATCCAGACCCGTACGGCTTCCAAACACCGGGACAGCACTTCAACAACTTCATTGGGGTGACCTGGGGTGGAGAAGTACAGCTGAGTGTCATCAGCGTACTGATGGTACTTCACCCCAAAGCCACTGATGATCTCACCCAACGGCTTCATGTAGATGTTGAACAGAAGGGGCGAGAGAATCGACCCCTGCGGCACCCCACAAGTGAGGGCCCTCGCGGTCGACCTCTGCCCCCCTGTCAACACCGTCTGCGACCGGTCGGAGAGATAGGAGGAGAACCACCGATAAACGGTGCCTCCCACTCCCAATCCCCCCAGCCGGCGCAGCAAGATACCATGGTCGATGGTATCAAAAGCCGCTGAGAGGTCTAATAGGACCAGGGAATAACCCCTGTCCCTGGCCCTCCAGAGATCATCCACCAATGCGACCAAAGCTGTCTCCGTGCTGTAACCGGGTCGGAAGCGGACTGGAGCAGGTCTAGATAGACGGATTCTTCCAGGTATTGGGGTAGCTGATGCGCCACAGCACTCTCTACAACCTTCGCAACAAAGCGAAGGTTGGAGACTAACGATAATTTCCCAAAATAGCCGGGTCCAAAGAGGGCTTCTTAAGGAGGGTCTCACCACCGCCTCTTTCAAGGCGGCAGGGAAAACCCCTTCCAACAAAGAAGCATTTATAATCCTCTGGAGCCAGCCTCGTGTCACCTCCTGAGTGGCCAGCACCAGCCAGGAAGGACACGGATCCAGTAAACATGTAGTGGCGTGAGCCTCCCCAACAACCTGTCCACGTCCTCGGAGCCACAGGGTCAAATTCATCCCAAACAGACTCAACAAGACGTGCCTCCTCTCCCTCGCTTGATCATCCCAATTTTGGTCCAGACCATCCCGAAGCTGAACAATTTTGTCGTATAGATAACCACTAAACTCCTCGGCACGTCCCTGCAAAGGGTCATCCTGCACCTCCTGATGAAGGAGGGAGCGGGTCACCCGAAACAGGGCGGCCGGGCAGTTATCTGCCGACGCAATGAGGGTGGAGGCGTAGGAACGCCTCGCCTCCCTCATTGCCACTAGGTAGGTCCTAGAATAGGACCTAACTAGTGTCCAATCAGCCTCCGAACGACTGGACCTCCAAGTGCTCTAGGCGTCTTCTCCGGCGTTTCATCTCTCAGCCCCTCGGAGAACCAAGGGGCCGGACGAGATCTGCGCCGGGTCAGAGGCCGCAAAGGCACGACACGGTCCAAGGCCCCAGCCGTGGCCTGTTCCCAGGCCGCAACTAGTTCCTCAGTCGTGCCGTGGGCCAGATCCTCAGGGAATGGCCCAAGCTCCGTCAGGAACCTCTCAGGGTCCATCAGGCGCCTGGGACGGAACCAACGTAACGGCTCCGGCTCCCTGCGATGGTGGGTGGCGGTTCGGAAGTCTAGGCGAAGGAGAAAATGATCGGACCATGACATTGGTTCTGTTACTAAATCGTCTAGTATCAGATCATTTAACCACTGACCAGAGATATAAATCAGATCCAGCGTGCCTCCCCCCATGTGCGTAGGGCCATCATTTACTCGAATCAGGTCCAAGGCCGTCATGGAAGCCTGGAACTCCCGAGCTGCAGTCGATAATAAGCCAGCTGATGGCAAGTTGAAATCCCCCATAACTATAAGTCTGGGGGTCTCAACTGCCACAGTGGCAAATAACTCCAGCAGCTCGGGCAGGGCTGTGGTCATGCAGCAAGGAGCCAGGTACGTGATCAACAAGCCCAACTGATTCCTATGGCCCCACCTCACATAGAGGGATTCACAGCCGGCAATCTGAGGAACAGTGGCCTCCCTCGGCTCTAGATCTTCCTTAATGACAACCGCCACCCCTCCACCCCTACCCTGGGCCCTCGGCTGATGGAATGCTCAGAAACCTGGGGGGCACAGTTCAACGAGGGGAACCCCCCCCTCTGGCCCCAACCAGGTCTCCGTAATGCCCATAAGGTCCGGACTCCCCTGAATAAGATCGCAAATCAAGGGGGCTTTATTTGCCACGGACCGGGCATTACATAACATCAACCGAAGATCCAGGCTCTGAGGATCACGGCCGCCCGAGGAACGAGTAGGGACTAAGGGGCCGGAGCACGTGATCGCTTTCAGACATCGAGCACGTGCTCCCCACACTCGATGCGCTCCCCCCTCCGCCATATCTGCCTCTCCCATCTACCGTACAGATCGAACCACCCTCTAGTCCTGGAACAAACCCCTCCCCTGCCTTCAGACCAGATGTAGTAGTGCAGCGAACAGGCACCGGGCTGGATCCTCCGGACGGGTTCTCCCCCCCACCCGTCTTGTCCCTCCCCCCCTTTAAAAAACCCTTGTTTAAAAATCTATTTAAAAAACCCCATACATTCTTCTTAGCAGCATGCCACCTCTCTGGAGGTAGGCCCTCGATAACTTGGAGGGCCATTCCTGCGAGGCGGGGGAACCTCGCAGTCGAAGGAGGTCAATAGGCGAGTACTAAGTCAGAACTACAACCTACCGTCTCCTGGTTTTTAACCTAGTGCTTTAACCTCTACACCAAACTTTGAGTAGACAGATGAAGAATAACAAAATACCACAGGATATTTTCTATGGAGACAGTTGGGAAAACTGTGATGAAGTGATTAAAACCTTCAGACCCAGGAGAACGTTTGTCAGACTATGAACCCTGGTTGCTCTTTAAACCTGATTTAATTTTTTTTTAAATCCCCAGTTTCAGAAATAGCCTAGATTCGACTAACATAAAAGCAGGAGAAATGCCAACAGAATTTCCAATCTTGTTAAATACTTGGTTAATGACCAACAGATGCTGGAACAACAGTTCTTATGTGGAAGGCTTAACCCATCTAGAGCGTCCTACATTGTGCTCTCCAAGGTCCTGAAAGTGTGTTGTTTGCTCAGAGCTCTGATTTCTTGGTGTCTTTTCGGCTACAATCATGAGATATGTCTAACCTGACTTCAACCAGATACATTGACAACAATCAACCAGACCAACAGGTACAGTAAGTGCCTTTAAATATAAATATCTGAAAGTTCAAATCATCCATCTGCTACATCATGTAAACATACAGAAAGACACCTTACATGGTGTCAGATCACTGATTAATATAATAATAACAGTGAGTGGTATCAGTTCCTGCAACTCCCTCCTTTTTTGCTTGGTTCCTCAATTTTTAATCAAAATCTAGAGAGCCGGCATGGTGTAGCTGTTAAGGCACTGCATTAGAAAATGGGAGACTGTGATTTGTGATCCCAATTTGGGCACAAAGTCATCTGGGTTATCTTGAGTCAGTTGCTCTCCCTCAGCCATAAGAAGCAGACAGTGGCAAGCCACTTCTGAAATCTTTCCAACAAAACTGTAGGGATTTCTCCAGTCTGTTGTCAGAGGTCAGCACTGACTTGAAGACACACACACACACACACACACACACACACACAAAACCCAGAAACAAAAACCCAATGACAACTTAAAGATACTTTAATGAAATTGGAATGGAATGAAAATCGTTGGCCATGCCAACACTTGCCACCTACATGAATTCATTGAAGCCTGATATTCTACAAAAGGGGCAATTAACAAGCATATTGATTTAGATCCAGGATATGAACATGTAAGAAACCATTCAAATGACCAATCAGCAACAGAAGCGACCAGCCCCTCAGCAGTTAAAAATAACACAAAATGAAAAGCCAACATAGTTCTAGGCTGCATTACCAAAGGGATAGAATCAAGATCATGTGGGGTGTTAATACCATTTTATAATGCCTTGGTAAGGCCACACAAAACTGCATCCAGTTTTGGTCAACACAATATAAAAAGGAAGTTGAGACTCCAGAAAGAGTGCAAAGAAGAACAACAAAGATGATTAGGGGACTGGAGGCTAAAACATATGAAGAACCGTTGCAGGAACTGGGTATGTCTAGTTTAATGAAAAAGAAGGACCAGGGGAGACATGATAGCAGTGTTCCAATATCTCAGGGGTTGCCACAAAGAAGAGGGAGTCAAGCTATTCTCCAAAGCACCTGAGGGCAGGACAAGAAGCAATGGATAGAAACTAATCAAGGAGAGAAGCAACCTAGAACTAAGAGGAAATTTCCTGACAAGTAGAACAATTAATCAGTGGAACAACTTGCCTCCAGAAGATGTGAATGTTCCAAGTTTTTAAGAAGAGATTGGACAACCGTTTGTCTGAAATGATATAGGGTTTCCTGCCTGAATAAGGGGTTGGATGAGAAGACCTCCAAGGTACCTTTCAACTCTGATTCTAGCCTAGCCTAGCCTAGCCTATCCCAACAAATGGCCAGTATGCGACCAACTGACCACAACAGCACCCAGGATTATATATAAATTAAAGAGGATCAGAATAAGACATTTTCACCAAAGTGCTGCTGACGATGTTACCTAGCCTGGTAAGGAAATGTTCAGAAACTTAATGGCAAACTTGAAGACCATACCACTGCCAAAGTTTAATGAAATCTGTTTTATTCTTGTGTCCCTAATCTTACCAAGCTTTAGAATAGAATAGAATAGAATAGAATAGAATTTTATTGGCCAAGTGTGATTGGACACACAAGGAATTTGTCTTGGTGCATATGCTCTCAGTGTACATAAAAGAAAAGATACGTTCATCAAGGTACAACATTTACAACACAATTGATGGTCAATATATCAATATAAATCATAAGGATTGCCAGCAACAAGTTATAGTCATACAGTCATAAATGGAAAGAGATTGGTGATGGGAACTATGAGAAGATTAATAGTAGTGCAGATTCAGTAAATAGTCTGACAGTGTTGAGGGAATTATTTGTTTAGCAGAGTGATGGCCTTCGGGAAAAAACTGTTCTTGTGCCTAGTTGTTCTGGTGTGCAGTGCTCTATAGCATCGTTTTGAGGGTAGGAGTTGAAACAGTTTATGTCCAGGATGCGAGGGATCTGCAAATATTTTCACGGCCCTCTTCTTGATTCGTGCAATATACACGTGCAGGTCCTCAATGGAAGGCAGGTTGGTAGCAATTATTTTTTCTGCAGTTCTAATTATCCTCTGAAGTCTGTGTTTTTCTTGTTGGGTTGCAGAACTGAACCAGACAGTTATAGAGCAAATGACAGACTCAATAATTCCTCTATAGAACTGAATCAGCAGCTCCTTGGGCAGTTTGAGCTTACTGAGTTGGCGCAGAAAGAACATTCTTTGTTGTCCTTTTTTGATGATGTTTTTGATGTTAGCTGTCCATTTTAGATGGACAGAACCTAGAAATTTGAAGGTTTCTACTGTTGATACTGTGTTGTCTAGTATTGTGAGAGATGGAAGTATGGAAGGGTTTCTCCTAAAGTCTACCGACTTTAGACTTGATACCAAAAGACTTGATACCAGCTTCCCACTTGTACCTTGCCACTGGATTATGGCAATTTAGCTTTTCATATTTCTGAATAATCCATGATTAGACCATTAATTTGTGGCCAATTTTTATTTAAAAATATATGTTTGTGCCTCATTAACCACCTGTCGTGTCCCACTCCTCCGCTGACGGCCGGATCAGGGAAATCCGAATCAGGCGTGCCTCTGCAGCTCTGCCAAAGTCCTAGCAAAATCCTCAGGGCAGGCAGGAGACCAGAAAGTGACTTCAGCAAGATATGTTTAGACTTTGCCTGACTCAGAGAATGCCAGAAAGCAGGTCCTTTATATAGGCCATGGGGTGTGGCTCCATGACTCAGCACTTATCCAGGCCTGCCCCTCCCTTCCTTCTGTTGCCTCCTGACGTGAGGGTCACTCCAGTCTGCAGCTGTTGGCAATTGACCTCCCTCCGCCTCACATGCTGTGGAGGAGGGGGAGGGGTCTAGTTGCTCCGTTTGCCCGGGCATGGAGCCAGAGCTGGGGGCTGGAGATACTTCCTCCTCTTCAGCCTGTCTGGGCATGGAGCCAGGGCTGGGGCCGGGAGGCATACTAGAACATTCCTCCGTGTTCGGAAGCAGATAAGAAGGCCCCGGCTGTGGTGAGATTGGGCGAGACACAACACCACCTTTGAACTGGACTTTCTTTTCATGTTTAGTTTTTACGATATGTAGCATCAGCTAGTTAAAGATTAAACAGAGTTACCCTAACGTTAAGAGGGCAGTTTTCTCAAATTTCTTCATATCCTTGGGTGGGTAACAGAAACAGTGTTAAAAGGTACCTTGGAAGTCATCTAGTCCAACCCCCTGCTCATGCAAGAGACCTGTATTAGGGATTCGAACCACCGAACTGCCGACCTTTCTGATTGACAAGCTCAGTCTTAGCCACTGAGCTACCTAGTCAGGCTAATGGTGTGAATGAGGGAATTAAACTGATTGATTTTGCTGGCAGAAATCTGATTCAATTCTCCTAGAACGAGTCTAGAAAACAAACAATTCTGAAAGAGCAACATGCGATTTCTCTCCCCCTCCAATAAATATCGCCTACTTAATGCCAAATGTACCATCATGAAGGATTGGAACTGGTAATATGTCAGTAATTTTCTGAAAAATGCCTGCACTGAAAACCATTTCACACCATAATTTTCTTCTTCCAAATTCATGCAAATTAAAAAAAAAAGCCTATTGTGCTGCAATAGAGATCTTAACTCAGACTGGAGTTTTGTCCCTCTCGTTTTCCTGAGCAAAAACAAGACACAGTTTAGATTCATTTAAATCTTTTTGGTTTTGTTTTTTTAGAAAAATGTAGCATGCACTGGGAGAAAGGACAAATCCATATAAAAACGAGGCTGTAAAATTGCTGCAATTCTATCAGTGGCTGACTGACATATAACGCAGTAACTGCTACAAACAAGTTTTTATTGTCTTTGGTTGAGACAGCATGTAAGTCCTGACTAGCCAGCTTTCCATTGCATGCTTAGCCAGGGACAAACCATGATTCCACTGGATACATTTGTAGAACATGCTAACCTTGTTAATGCCAACTGACGTCTAATGCAGAGCACTGGTGGCGCAATGGTTAAAGTGCACCATGGCAGGCAAACTCTGCCCATAGCCAGGATTTCGATCCTGTCTGGCTCAAGACTGACTCAGGCTTCCATCCTTCTGAGGTCGGTGAAATGAGAAGCCAGAGTGTTGGGGGCAATATGCTGACTCTGTAAACTGCTTAGAGAGGGCTATGAAGCACTGTGAAACAGTATATAAGCGCTATTGCTATTCACACAACTGAGTTACCTTATTTCTTACCTACATGACATTGTTCTTCATCCGGCCTCATCCACAGGAAGGGTATCCTTCAATAGGTCATCAATAATATTACCGACCAGTTCTTTGTTCAGGGGTCCACTCCAGATGGCTGCTGGGAATCCAGTCCACCGTTCACAGGCTTCCATGACTTCTGGTTCATCCCACTCTGAGCTACTGGATGAATGAAATGATTTTGTCTTGGGTGTTATGGGTTAGTCAAAAGACAACTGAAAGACTGAGGGGGGTGTGTGTGCTCCATGTCCTATTTCCTGATTATTATTTTTTTGCATTTTTACAGATTCCCTGATGGAATGGTGCAACTGATTTCTCTCTTTTCTTTTCCTTTAAAAAAAGAAAAGAAACAGGTGACATTGACAAGATTTACCAGCTAGATTTCTCTCTGTCTTTGTCTCTCTCTGTTTGTCTGTCTCTCTCTGAGAGAGAGAGAGAGAGAGGGAGGGAGGGAGACGGAGAGAGAGAGAGAGAGAGAGAGGGGGACACACAGAGAGAGACAGACAGACAGGGACAGAGAGGGAGGGAGGGAGACGGAGAGAGAGAGAGAGAGAGAGGAACACAGAGAGAGAAAGACAGACAGACAGACAGGGACAGAGAGGGAGGGAGGGAGGGAGGGAGAGGGAGAGAGAGAGGGGGGAAGAGTGAGAGAGAGAGAGAGAGAGAGGGAGGTGTTTGAATCCAGCAGAGTGGAGTCTTCTTTTAGTTCCTTTTATCACTGTGTTTGCTCACCATTTTATGATGCTTGATTTTATGTTAATAAAATTGGGGCGGGGGAGTTGTCTGGTATTATGGTTTGCTTTTCTGTCGTGTGCCCCACGGAATCACACGGTTCGAATTGGATAGCTTTATAAATTTGGTGAATAAATAAGTTAAAAAAAATCATCTTCTAGCTGAAGAGAACAGGAAGAACGCTAACACCTTCTCCTTCCTAAAACCAATTCCTGGCTTCCTCTAGCCAAAGAGGAGGACTGCAGAAGGCAGCTCAAGGGGAATCACGGACTGCAATTTAAGCTATAAAAACACCTTGTGGCAAGTTTCTTGCTCATGTACAAAAATTGCTGTCTCATGCCTTATAAAAGGCTTTGCGTGCCATTGCTGCTGCATTCAACCCGAAAAACCTAATAACATTTTTTAATGACCCAAATCCCAAGTGTGAGCTACTGAGGGTTCTTTTCATTCAGCACAACATCTGTAGATCAGGATGGGCTGTTTTTTTTAAAAACAACAACAACAACAACAGTAACCCAACCCCATACAAAATCTTTCAAGTATGTCTGTGTGTCTTTTATCGAAAAAAATGAACAAAACGAACAAGCAGAGCAAGCCAAACAAAACCCACTGAATATTTATTTATTTATTTATTTATTTAATCACATTTTTATACCGCCCT
This sequence comes from Ahaetulla prasina, assembly GCF_028640845.1. NCBI lineage: Eukaryota > Metazoa > Chordata > Lepidosauria > Squamata > Colubridae > Ahaetulla > Ahaetulla prasina. Next base: position 17,091,718 of record NC_080541.1, read on the forward strand.
ATCTCCCGAGGGACTCAGGGCAGTTTACAGCCTAATAAAAACATACATATAAATAGAAAATAAAACACCAATTTAAAAAACTTATTAAATAAGGCCGAATATTAAAAATTGCAATAAAAATAATAAAACCCTGTTAAAACCAAATTTAAAATTTAAAATTCTAGTCCAGTCCTGCGCAAATAAATAGATGTGTTTTAAGCTCGCGGCGAAAGGTTCGAACGTCAGAAAGTTGACGAAGACCTGGGGGAAGTTCGTTCCAGAGGGTGGGAACCGGCATGTTTGATTTGGGGCCGAAATCTGGGCTTTCTTCATTCCTGCCTTTCTGAGAAAATTTTAAAGATTTTTGGAATCCTGATACGGAAACTTTCACTTGAGAACGTCAAAAGACAAAACTGCAGGGGTGAAATCCAGCAGGTTCTGACAGGTTCTGGAGAACCGGTAGCAGAAATTTTGAGTAGTTTGGCAAATACCACCTCTGGCTGGCCCTGGAGTGGGGTGGGAATGGGGATTTTGCAATATCCTTCCCCCTGGAGTGGGGTGGGAATGGGGATTTTACAGTATCCTTCCTCGGGAGTGGGGTAGAAATGGAGATTTTGCAGTATGCTTCCCCTGCCACGCCCACCAAGCCACAACACGCCCATCAAGCCACGCCCACAGAACAGGTAGTAAAGAAATTTGGATTGTACCACTGCAAAACTGCTTCATTTGAAAGCAGCTGATGTATTCTGGATTGCTTGTACGTTCCAAAGTAAGGTGTTTTTGGTTTTTTTTTATGCTGAAGCCTGACAGCTATTTTTAGAAATCGAAATGTATGAACCTTTGGGGGGGAAAAAAAAGAACTACAGAAAGAATGAAGCAAACGATCTTAGTTAACCTGCCATCAATGTCTGGTAAAATAACGTCATATCTGCATAAATAGAAAACCACCACAACAAATAAGAAAAATGAATAATTCCAGTATACAACTATTTCACTAAATATTTTAAGAAGCGCCAAACATTGTAAATCTGGGGCAGAATCCACTGGTTAATAAGAGAGGTGCAAAAATGAGTAAGGGGATGAGATCAGCTCTGCTTTTGGCTAGGTTTCATTAACAACAACAACAAAATATTTCTGTTCTCCTCAACTCCCACATCATTTTATTCACATGAGTGCAAGGAGGAGCATGGAGAAGGAGGGAGGAGCACCAGAAGGAAAAGGAGGAAGAGTAGGAGATGGGGAAGAGGAAGAGGAAGGGTAGGCAGGAGGAGGAGGTTAAGTGGGAGGAGAAAAAGGAGAAGATGACGAAGGGGAAGAAGGAAGGGTAGGGTGGGTAGCAGAGGTGGTAATCAGTAGGTTCTGACCAATTCTGGAGAACCGGTAGCGGAAATTTTGAGTAATTTGGAGAACCAGTAAATACCACCTCTGACTGGCCAGACCCCCATCAATTCTATGCCTCCCGAGTCCCAGCTGATCGGGCAGAAATGGGGATTTTGCAGTAACCTTCCCCTGGAGTGGAGAGGGAATGGAGATTTTATAGTATCCTTCCCCTGGAGCGGGGAGGGAATCAGTAGTGGGTTTCAAATTCTTTTACTACCGGTTCTATGGGTGTGGCTTGGTGGGCGTGGCAGAGGAAGGATACTGTAAAATCTTCGTTCCCTCTCCAATCCAGGGGAAGATTACTGCAAAATCCCCATTTCCTCCCGATCAGCTGGGACTTGGGAGGCAGAGAATAGATGTGGGGGGGCCAGTCAGAATTTTTACTACCGGTTCTCCGAACTACTCAAAATTTCCGCTACCGGTTCTCCAGAACAGGTTAGAACCTGCTGAAACCTACCTCTGTAGGAAATGGAGATTTTACAGTATCCTTCCCCTGCCATGCCCACCAAGCCACGCCCACAGAACCGGTAGTAAAAAAAAAATTGAATCCCACCACTGGCAGGGTAGGGAGGAGGAAGAGGAGGAGGAGAGGAGGATGGGGAGGAGGAGGAGAAGAGGAAGAATAGGGAGGAGGAGAAGTAGTGATTGGACACACAAGGAATTTGTCTTGGTGCATATGCTCTCAGTGTACATAAAAGAAAATGAAAAAAAAATACCTTCATCAAAGGTACAACATTTAGAACACAAAGGATGGTCATAGGTTGCAATTTAACCCTTAATGATAGCAACAAAAAGTTACAGTCATACAGTCATAAGTGGAAAGAGATTGATGATGAAAACGATGAGAAGATTAATAGTAATGTAGATTTAGTAAATAGTTTGATGGTGTTGAAGGAATTATTTGTTTAGCAGAGTGATGGCCTTCGGGAAAAAACTGTTCTTGTGTCTAGTTGTTCTGGTGTGCAGTGCTCTATAGCGTCGTTTTGAGGGTAGGAGTTGCAACAGTTTATGTCCTGGATGTGAGGGATCTGTAAATATTTTCAAGGCCCTCTTCTTGATTCATGCAGTATACAGGTCTTCAATGGAAGGCAGGTTGGTAGCAATTATTTTTTCTGCTGTTCTAATTATCCTCTGAAGTCTGTGTCTTTCTTGTTGGGTTGCAGAACCGAACCAGACAGTTATAGAGGTGCAAAGGAGGAAGAAGAGAGAGGAAAATGAAAAGAAGGGAAAAGAGGGAGGAAGAAGAGAAAGGAGGAGATTTTTTCACATCTTTAGCTGCATTTCTGAGAATACATTTTTGTAACACGCTTTCCTAGCATGCACAGTATTTTGCAATCCCCCTCCCCGTAGAACAATATAGGAACCGCGAAATGTAGAGTGACATTCTTAGAACAAAGCATTGTGCTCAACATTTGTGCTTAAGGTAGCTAAAAGCAGCAGCGCTAAATATAAAATAGTTATTATTAACCAGAGTTTGAATCTAATTTTGAACACATCAATAAAAAAAAAGACAAAAAATGCATACAGTCAATACTCATTAGGATTAAGGGCGGGGGGAACGATATAAATGCCAAAAGTCTGCTTGAATAATAACAATGTCTTTATTTAGAAGCAAAAGGACAATAGAGATGAAGCTGGGATGAATTTGCCAGGCAGTAGTTGTGAAGTCTGAGATTAGCCACCAAGAATATTCTTTATTCTGCCATGCCCACTAAAAATTAGAAGCAGCTTCAACCACTAACATTCGCATAACATCTGCCATATTTTCCCCACTTGTCCTTAACAGAGAAACAGAGTTGGAAGGGACCTTGGAGGTCTTCTAGTCCAACCCCCTGCTCAAACAGGAAATCCTATACCATTCCAGACAACTGGCTGTCCCGTCTCTTCTTAAAAAACCCCAATGATGAAACATCCACAACTTCTGAAGGCAAGTTGTTCCACTGGTTAATTGTTCCCATGATTAGGAAATTTCTCCTTAGTTCTAGGTTGCTTCTCTCCTTGATTAGTTTCCATCCATTGTTTCTTGTCCTGCTTTCTGGTGCTTTGGAGAAATAGGTTGACCCCCCCCCCACTTCTTTGTGGTAGCTCCTCAAATATTGGAACACTGCTATCATGTCACCTCTAGTTTTTTGGTTTTTTTTTACATTTATATCCCGCCCTTCTCCGAAGACTCAGGCTTACACTATGTTAGCAATAGTTCTTCTTTTCACTAGACTAAAGATAGTCTCACACATATGTGCTAATTGTTCCCGACTCTAGAGGGTGGTGCTCATCTCCGTTTCAAAGCCAAAGAGCCAGCGCTGTCCAAAGACGTCTCCATGGTCATGTGGCCGGCATGACTCAATGCCAAAGGTGCACGGAACACTGTTCCCTTCCCACCAAAGGTAGTCCCTATTTTTCTACTTGCATTTTTTATGTGCTTTCGAACTGCTAGGTTGACAGAAGCTGGGACTAGTAACGGGAGCTAACTCCGTTACGCGGCACTCGTGATAGACTAGATTCACTAGACTAGACACACCCAATTCCTGCATCCATTCTTCCTATGTTTTAGCCTCCAACCCCCCCTAATCATTCTCATTGCTCTTTTTGGCACAAGTCTCAACATCTTATTTCATAATACGGTGAGCAAAACTGGATGCGGTATTCTAACTGTCTATTCTTAGCCACAGTAAGGTTTTATAAAGCAGTGCTAATACTTCACATGGTCTTGATTCTAGCTGTCTAGAATCAAGCTGTCTTGATTCTAGCTGTCTAGAATCAATTAATGCAATCTAGAATTGCATTGGTTCTTTGGGCTGCTGCTGCGCATTGCTGGCTCATATTTAAGTGATTGTCCGCTAGGACTCCAAGATCCCTTTCGCAGTTACTGCTATTGAGCCTCTCAGTTCTGTACTCGTTTTTTTCTGAAACAGGAGCAAAACTGGCTTGTTGTCCTGAACTCTGCAGCTCTTTTAAGTATCTAAAGCAGCTCTTCCCAACGCCAGGAATTCTTCCTTCGTTTTTGCTTTCAGCATTCAGCATCCTCTTCCCGGTGCCTCTTTGTAGGCATCGTTCTGGATTTATCTCCCCTCTCCATCATTCCAGCTGCTGTAGCTGCATATAAACATGGTCAGAGCTACTAGGAGAAGTGTCTGGCTGTAAAAATGATTTGCGGCCTTTTTCATGGGTTGCTACATGTTTCCAAATGGGAGAGAAAAGGCAGCTTTGCAGTCAGAAGGCTTTCCTTCAATAGTCACCGCATATATATATATATATATATATATATATATATATATATATATATATATATATATATATATATATATATATATATATATATATATATATATATATATATATATATATATATATATATATATATATATATATATATATTGATGGAGAGGTGCTAACCATTTATTTTTCCCCTATTTTGTGGGGAATGGCTCAGATCTAAATTAACCCAGACAAAAGAGAACCTCTCTTCCTCCCTCCTTCCCTCCCTCTCTTTTCTCCTTCTTTCCTCCCTCCCTTATTTGCTTCTTTTCTTCATTCTTTCCTCTCTCCCCTCTTCCTCTTCCACATTCCTTCCTCCTTCCTTCCTTCCTTCCTTCCTTCCTTTCTTCCTTCTTTCTTTCTTTCCTTCTTTCTTCTTTCTTTCTTCTTTCTTTCATTCTTTCCTCCTTTCTTTCCTTCATTTCTTCCTTCCTTCCTTCCTTCCTTCCTTCCTTCTTTCTTTCTTTCTTTCTTTCTTTCTTTCTCTTTCTCATTCTGCTATCCCTCATCAGGTGAGTGGTGATTGGCTCGTGACATTCCCCAGATGTTCTCAGGGTTCTACTGAAGTGAACAATGTGAAGTTCCAATCTCTCTACTCTACGCAATATTGGAAAGTGGAAAGGGGAGTGAATATCATTTTATTTTTCACACTGGGCAGTTTTAATGTTTTACCTAGAGTTGCACCCAGTTGGTGAGAACTATCTCTCAGCTCTTGAATATTTATCTATGTGGTCACTGCTCTGTTGACCCAATATCACTCAACAACAACTCTGTTGATATGGGAGAAAATACAACCAAGAAGGCATTCTACTACAGGACTTGTGCTAACTGGTTTGGACATGAGCACAACACTAGGAGCCTGGGAGTTCTAGTCCCATCTTAGGCGCAAAGCCAATTGGGTGACCTTGGTTCAGTCACTCTCTTTCAGCCAACCCAATCCACATCACATGCTTGTTGTTGTGAGGAAATATAGGAGGAGGAAGATTTATTGGAAATGCTCACTGCTCCATTGAGTTATTTGTGAACATAATAAAGGAAGGATACTAATAAAATAATAATAATAATAAATAAATAACATCTGCTCAAACCTATAGATTGTTCCTCTTGACTGTCCCTTTTATTTGTGGAGCAGAGTGCTAAGCTTATTAAAGCTATTTTCACAACGTACTAGGCCATAAAACTCTGTTTTTAAGCCTGAACCACAAGAGGAAAATAAAAATCTTCCTTTCTGGATTAGACACAGACATAGACCAGCAAAAACAATCCCTGGCAAAGAGCCTAAAGATTGTCTCTCCCAAAGGAGACAAAAGCTTTAAAAAGTTTCCATACTTTATCATTTAGAAAGCAGAAGGTTCAAACAGCCCAGACTAAAATGACATCATCATCATCATCAAAAACCCAGAATCAGTGAATGAGCCTTAAACAAAGCCTTAGACCAGGGGTGTCAAACTCAAGTCCCGGGGTCCAGATGCGTGTTGTGACCAAGGCCCAAGTAGTGATTACTAAACACAATTCAGTCCTCAACAAACCTATTTTGTTAAAACAGCTGAGAATTAATTCATTCTCAGCTTCGTCCAAAACAAAATTCTTAATAACCAGTCCATCGGCCTTATCAGCAACCTTTGATGTCTTTGGCAACCTGCCAAAGGTTTTTCTTGGCAAAACCCCCCACAAAGTTCAAGAGACGCTGACAAGAAGCACAGAAATCAATGTTGCTTTCCTACAAAAAATGGCTCGTTGCTGTTCTTTTAAGCCTTATGGGAGTGACCAATCATCTTCTGGCCTTACTCCCGAGTTGTCCTTTTTTCTTCAGCTGCTCTTGCCTTCTGGCAGCTCATTGCATGCGTGCACTAGGAACAGGCTCCTCCTGTTCCTCTGCCTCTCTGCTGTCTGCCTCTGGAGGCTCCAGAGTCCGTGCATCACTCCCAGATGGCCCTGGCGCCATCTCTGCCTCCAATGCAGAGCCCACGTCCGGGCCTTCCCTGACTCCAGGACTGGCCCATTGTCCTCCCCAGCCTTCTTATTGTCTGACTCCGCTGCCAGGTCCGCAGACTGCTGGAGGACCACAACAATGCGGCCCATGGGTTGCTTATATCTGACTCATAGGACCGCCCTGGAAACAGAGAAGTACTGACCCGCAATGCCTCTGCTAGTGAAAATGGAGCTTGGGAAGGGAAATGGCCCTCCTGAGTGCCATTTTTGCTGGCAGAGGGTTGTAGGAGGCTGTTGCAGCTAAAATGGAGCTAGGGAGCCCATTTTTGCTGGCAAAGCACTCGGGCCACCACAGGCACCCCCAACACGAAGACATTGAGTTCAAAGTTCAAATCCCTGCCCAATACCCATAAGTCCATCAAATGGCCCAATCAAACATCATTCCAACTGGAGATTCCTCCCAGTTCAAGCCTTCCAGGTGCAGGGCAGGATGTCCTTGACTCTCTGAGAAAGGAATGTTATTATGACTATATATCACCCTGGCTCCATACAATTCCCCCCTCCCAGTTTCCCACAGTAGTAAATGTGGCAGGCCTGAAGATCCAATGAAAAAGATGGCTTCCAGGCCTGACATCCAACACACGTGGCTGGGTGTAAAATGCAGGTAGGAATAGCATGTACTGAATGGCACAACCAAATAGCTGGCCTGGTGTACAGAAACATCTGCCCAGTGTATGGTCTAGACCTTCACAAGTCCAGATGGGAGATTCTATTGAAGGTTGTGGAGAATAAAAGGCCTTCTGTGAGTCTTCCAAATCCAGACAGACAGGTCCTGGCAAATCATCCAGACACTGTGTTAGTAGACAAGGATCATAAGATAGCAGTGATGATGGATGTAGCTTTGCCATGAGACAACAACATCAGGAAGGAGAAGTTAAAAAAGCCAACACAGTTCTGGGCTGCATAAACAGAGGGATAGACTCAAGATCACGTGAAGTGTTAATACCACTTTATAATGCCTGGAATATTGCATTCAGTTTTGGTCACCACGATGTAAACATGATGTTGAGATTCTAGAAAAAGTTCAGAGAAGAGCAACGAAGATGATTAGGAGACTGGAGGCTAAAACATATGAAGAATGGTTGCAGGAACTGGGAATGTCTACTTTAATGAAAAGAAGGACTAGGGGAGACATGATAGCAGTGTTCCAATATCTCAGGGGCTGCCACAAAGAAGAGGGAGTTAAACTATTCTCCAAAGCACCTGAGGGTAGAACAAGAAGCAATGGGTGGAAACTAATCAAGGAGAGAATCAATTAAAACTAAGGAGAAATTTTCTGACAGTTAGAACAATTAATAAATGGAACAACTTGCCTCCAGAAGTTGTGAATGCTCCAACACTGGAAATTTTTAAGAAAATGTTGGATAACCATTTGTCTGAAGTGGTGTAGGGTCTCCTGCCTGGGCAGGGGGTTGGACTAGAAGGCCTCCAAGGTCCCTTCCAATTCTGTTATTATTATTATTAAGTGCCAGGGCCTGAAAGAGGAATTAGAAAGGAAAATAAAGGCCGAAGTAGTCCTTGTGGTGGTAAGACCACATGGGGCCATGACTCCTAAACTGGGAGAATGGCTCCAACACATCACTGGAACATCTATGTAGAATATGGGTTAGGCCAGGGGTGAAATCTACAAATTTTCCCTACCGGTTCTGTGGGCATGGCTTGGTGGTCGGGTGACCAGGTGGGCATGGTCAATAATAGTAAATAATAAAAATAATAAACAAAGTACAGAAAACAATAAGAGGTATCAAAAACCAACTTTCACACTTTTCACACACACACAACACAACACAGCACAACTGACTAACACACAATATAAAAGCAGCTGTACTTCACCCAAAATGGCCCCTGCAACAAGCAGGAACCTCACACAGGCACAAAAAGCTCACAAACCAACTTTCACACTTTTTCCACACAAAATGCCACATACAGCTTTGTGAGATTTTGTGTGTTTGTGTAGTTAGAGTGAAACACTACAGAAACACACCAAATCTCAGAAAGCTGCACAAATATTTTATTTTATTATTTTATTTTATTTATATTTTTAGATAAAAGCAGCTAAATTTAAAACTTCCTTAACTTTAAATTGCTATATCTAAAAAAAAACCACCTAAAAAACCCCAATTAGCTATTTTTTTAAAGCTCCCACCCAAAAAAATCCCCAGTTACTTACCCAATTGAAGGGACAAGGCAGGCAGATTTAGTTGCTCACTGATGAGATGGATTGCAGGCAGGCAGACTGAGTTGCTAGCTGATGCAATTGATTGCAGCAGCCGAAGCAAGGCAGGAAAAGCGAGCGAGCCTGAAATAAGCAGCAAGCTGCCAAGTAGCCAAGTGGGGACTGGGCGATTGGGTGGGCATGGTGGGGGGCAGGGATTTTTGCTACCAGTTCTCTGAACCACCCACAACCATCGCTACCGATCTGGTCTGAACCAGGAGCATTTCACCCCTGGGTTACGCCCTCTAATTTTAGATGAAAGGTCCTATACAAGGTCGTGGTGGAAAATAAGAAATGTAAGCTCTTGTGGGACTTCTACATCCAGATAGACAGGCAGGTATTATCCAATGAACCAGACATTGTGGTAGCAGACAAGAATCAGAAGACAGCAGTGGTGGTAGATGACAGCAACATCAGGAAGAAGGAATATGACAAATTGGAGAAGTAGTTCAGACTGCGGTCCCAGTAGTATGTCTAGTTTAATAAAAAGAAGGACTAGGTGAGACATGATAGCAGTCTTCCAATATCTCAGGGGCTGCCACAGAGAAGAGGGAGTCAAGCTATTCTCCAAAGCACCTGAAGGTAGGACAAGAAGCAATAGATGGAAACTAATCAAGGAGAGAAGCAACCTAGAACTAAGAAGAAATCTGCTGACAATTAGAACAATTAATCATTGGAACGACCTGCCTCCAGAAGTTGTGGATGCTCCAACACTGGAAGTTTTTAAGAACAGATTGGACAATCATTTGTCCAGAATTGTAGAGTGCCATGGTGGTGAACCTATGGCACATGAGCCAAAGGTGGCACACAGAGTCCTCTCTGCGGGCATGCCAGCTATTGCCCCAGCACAACTCTACCACTCATGCACGCACACCTCCCGTTGGCCAGCTGGTCTTCAGGTCTCTGCCGCGCATGCGTAGGGGGCAGGGTACATGCGTAGGGGGTAGGGTGCATGCGTGCATTGCATTTTGGGGGTTCCCGCGTGCTTTTGGCACTCGGTGCCAAAAAGGTTAGCCATCACTTGTATAGTGTCTCCTGCCTGAATAGAGGGTTGGACTAGAATAGGGGTCTCCAACCTTGGTCACTTTAAGACTTGTGGACTTCAACTCCCAGAGTTCCTCAGCCAGCTTTGCTGGCTGAGGAACTCTGGGAGTTGAAGTTCACAAGTCTTAAAGTAGCCAAGGTCGGAGACCTCTGGACTAGAAGACCATCAAGGACACTTCCAACTTGTTATTCTGTAGTAAGAGCACCTGGGGCTGTGACTCCTAAGCTGGGAGGCTAATTCCAACAGATCCTAGGAGCATATATGCTTGATGGTTGTCTTTGCCTTTACTGATCTGCAAATCATGCAGGTCTCTTATAACAAGTTAGTCTGTCTAATCATGAAAGATGAGTAATTCCGTTTCACAGATTTACGGCTAACAAGGTGATTATCATTGTTACATTAGGTCTGTCAATTTAATAAGTTCTCTTTAAAAACCATGGACGGCTTAAATGATTTCATCAACCCTTGCTTACACATGTATCAATTTATTAAAAGGGTATATTGGCCCTGTCACGCCTGGTATTTTTTATTAAAATAAAATTAAATAATTTTAAGTGAATTATTAATATCCCCCATCTCGAAACTGTATTGACATGAAGTCTAGACATTTCAAGAGAGACTCGCCGTATGAATATCAATACACAGGTTATGCCAAAGACTGAGGGGAGAGGAAAAAAAGATTAACTTGAAAAAGCGATCCAGCGATTGGCAGTAATAATGCAATAATTAGATATTCAATCTTTTCGTACTGTTCTTTATCTGAAAGTCATTATGCACTTTTGTAATAGTAACTGCCAGATCGTTAGCCAACTTTCCACGAGTCTTTGGAGTTACATGATTTTATGCAAGACACAAATAAGGTATCCACCCTGTATTTTCATAATACTGCAACATTTCCTGTGCCCTGAAGCCAAATCCAGAAATTGAGATACTTTAGCCGGGAGCTCAATTTGTGCAGGGAAAGGAGTGGCAGAAGTTGGGACAGAGGTGAAATGCTCCCGGTTCTGACCTGATCTCGTGATCCGGTAGCAATTGTGGCCATTAGTTCGGCAATCACCCACCCCTCTGGGTATCATTACTTCTGGTTTTAACCAGGAACTAATGTGTTTTTTACCTTTTGCGCATGCTTAGAAGGTCTGCGCACAACATGTGCACTTCCGAACAGGTAAGGAAGGTAAGTAGATTTCACCCATGAGTTGGGGGCAGAGTCTGTTGAATTCCGTTGACTCTTATCTAACTCCAAAACAGTTGCTAAACTTCAGTTGAGAAGATTCCTACCGTGTTTCCCCAATAATAAGACCTCCCCGGATAATAAACCCTCCCGAAAATATTTAACTGCATGCACAGCCGGTCCCCACCATTTCTACTGGTTAAGGTTAGGGAGACAGAGCTGGAAATCAGTAAGACGGCAAGAGGAGCCCCGTCTTGCTCCAAAATAATAAGACCTCCTCGAAAATAAAGCCAAGCGCTTATTTTGGGGTTGAAAAAAAATATAAGACAGGGTCTTATTTTCGGGGAAACATGGTATGCATAGGAGTTTTAGCAATGCATCAGTTGGATTGGACCTTCACATGTAGACCTGGTCTTTCCCACCTGACAATTTGGCATGAGGTTTCATACATCTGGTCTGCCAATGGAAATAAATGACCTTTTCTAAAACGTTAAATCCTCCTGTACGCTGAGGAAATATTGGGTTAAGTGGAAGGTGAATACAAAACACTGAATTACAATCCATTATTCACTCCTTCTTAATCGTCTTTTAACAACCAGCTCTCCAAAGCTGGGCTATATAAACTATTTAAGATTCCTAACATGAGCCATCAGAAAACATGGATTTACCGGGAGGCTTCCTGATTTCCTAATTCCCATGATACTCCCTACTCCTGCTGATTGGTTGTTTTTCTGGAAAATTGTGTACCTTTCCAAGCAGCGCACTGGGAAAACACCGCTTGCTATGTTTATTTTCCACGGTAGACATTTAAATGGATGGATTCCAAATCCATGGTAGACATACAGGATAAATAATGCTGGAAGCAGGTGCATTTTTTTTAAAAAAAATGTATTTGTTTGTAATCATTGAGGTCCATCAACCTTAAGGACCATCTGAGGACCATGAACCCCATGTTGGAGAATTCAGACATAGACTCACCATTTATATATTTATTTGGAGAATTTATACCCACTTTTGTGAAAGAGTATCAAAGTGAAGGCCACTCTAAACTTCATGAGGATGATGTTCCAAAGGAAGGGAGCCACCACTGAGAAAGCCTTTCTTATGGATCCTGTCAGATGTATTTCCGTAGGAGAATGGACCTACAACATAGAACTGTGGTGGCACAGTGGCTAGAATGCAACATTGTAGGTTAATTCTGCCAATTGCCAGCAGTTTGATTCTGACCAGCACAGGGTTAACTCAACCTTCCATTCTTGTGAGGTTGGAAAAGGGAGGACCCAGATTATTGGGGGCAATATGCGGACTCTGTAAATCACTTAGACAGGGCAGTACAGCACTATGAAGGGGTATATAAATCTAAGTGCTATTCCAATTGCTATTCCTTGCCTTCCTGGCAGTGGTGAAATCCTACCAGTTTGCATCAGTTCGGTGAACCGATAGTAAAAAAAATAAGCTACCCGGTTGGTCTGAACCAGTATTTCCGACGATCAGTTGTGCCGCACAATTTATATTTGCTAGAAAGCAGAAAATCCTGCTTTCTAGCGAATCTAAATCGCACAGCACAGCTGTTCCCCCCCTGGCTGTTCTACTTATTTATTTATTTATTTATTTATTATTTACATTTCTATACCACCCTTTTCTGAAGACTCAGGGCGGTTTACAGCCAAGTTAAAAAGACATATATAAAAATTAGAACACGCTATTTCAATTTAAAAATCTGATTCCATAGGCCGAATATTAAAATAACAAGTCATAAAACCACCCATTAAAATTACCTTTAGGCCAACCCTGCTCGGTGAAACAAAAAAGTCTTGAGCTCACGCTTAAAGGCCCAGAGGTCGGGAAGAAGGCGTAGCCCCAGAGGCAATTCATTCCACAGGGTAGGTGCCCCCACAGAGAAGGCTTTTCCCCTGGGGGCCGCCAGTCAACATTGTTTGGCTGACGGCACCCTGAGAAGACCTTCCCTGTGAGAGCACACAGGTTGATGGGAGGCTATTGGCGGCAGTAGGCGGTCCCGTAAGTAACCTGGTCCCATGCCATGGAGCGCTTTCAAGGTGATCACCAACACCTTTACTCTACTTAACTGCAAATGGCATTTTTTCCCCCGTGTGAAGCATGTGTTTGGTGTGCAGGCACGGGCAGCATGAATTTGGCGCGCACTGCGCATGTGCAGGCAGCAAACCAGTAGCAACCCATGGAAGATTTCACCACTGCTCCTGGGTCTAGTGAGCGGAGTGGATGCAGGGGTGAAATGCTCCTGGTTCGGACCGGATTGGTCGATCCGGTAGCAATGGCGGCGGGTGGTTCGGAGAACCAGTAGCAAAAATCCCTACACCCCCCATGCCCAGCTGAGCCACGTGATTGTCAGAGCCTTTTTTTTTACTTTTCAAAGCATTTTTTAAAAGGTAAAAAAGCTGAAGCCTGCTAGGCAAAAAATAGGGTAGTGGGGAGTTTGTTTGAGAGAGAGAGAGAGAGAGAAAGAAAGAAAGAAAGAAAGAAAGAAAGAAAGAAAGAAAGAAAGAAAGAAAGAAAGAAAGAAAGAAGGAAAGAGGGAGGGAGGGAGGGAGGAAAAAGGAGAGGAAGGAAGGACTACAAACCTGGCATCAGACGCAGCTTCAGAGGATAATCCAGGGCTGGAAGGGACCTGGAGGTCATCTAGTCCAACTCTTATCCAGCAGGACATTGTTAGTGAGTTTCTGTCTTTTGATCCCCCAGTCACATAGCCACACCCACCTAGTCACATGACCCCCCCACAAGCCACGCCCACCAAGCCACACCCACAGAACCGGTAGGAAAGAAATTCAGATTTCACCACTGGGCGGATGTAACTGGGAAGAGATGGAGAGGTGACACCTGTGTACCCCGAATCTGCACAAAACCATGTGATTTTGAATCATCAATGAACTTCCATAGAAAAGCAAACTATCACCCTGCTACACGTTTTTAAATAGGGAATAAAAATAAAGATAGAAAAATAATAATACCCTCATTTGTCTCTGCCATTCGTTACAGGGTGGGTTCTTTCCTTATTGGCAGTGAAAGAGGTGTGTTTTTCTGATGGCTAAGACAGGAGAGGGAAAGCAAAGGAGGTTAGGAAAGACAGAAAGAACAAAACAACAAAAGATACTTTACATTAGACTGCTGCATTATTTATTAGCCACATGAAGAATTCATTACTGTCAATTGTCTCATTGGGTAATTTCCATTGGCAGGCATCAAAACCGCTGCTAATTTGACCAGAACAATATTTAGACACATGGAAATGCAAGAAAAAAAAAGTGGCATTGATATGAACAGCTCTTTCAAACTCTGAAAACGAGGGGCTACTGTGGCCTTTCACAAAGTCATGCGTTCGGTTCTGAAATATAATTCATAGTTAAGGCTTGCACGGGCATAAGGAAAAGCAGGATAAACTGCTTCTCTAAAACTCGAAAACATTTTTCAGGGTTTCCCCCCCACACACACACACCTTTCAATTTCAGCGCAAAATTTCTTCAGATGAGTAACAATAATTCCAAGCAATTAAATATAGATTACATTGAACAATGTCTGCTAAAATGAATAATTTACCTTGCCTGCAAAACTCTGGGGGAAATAAATTAATTAAAGTATAATTCAGAACTAGGTTAATTATTTTGAATGGTGATAAGAGGCACGACGCTGCCCTGGTTTCTGCTTCATAAACTCTCCAATCCACTTTTGTGTGTGAGCCACAAATGGTCTCTGTTGTTTCCACTGAGATGGTCTCCAGAGCTGATGCACTGCCTCCTCCTCCTCCTCCTCCTCCTCCTCTTCCTCCTCCTCCTCCTCCTCCTTCTTCTTCTTCCTGCTCCTGCTCCTCCTTCTCCTCCTCTTCCTCCTCCTCCTCCTCCTCCTCCTTCTTCTTCTTCCTGCTCCTGCTCCTCCTTCTCCTCCTCCTCCTCCTCCTCCTCCTCCTCCTCCTCCTCCTTCTTCTTCCCCCCTCCTCTCCTCCTCCTCCTCCTCCTCCTCCTCCTCCTCCTCCTTCTTCTTCCTGCTCCTGCTCCTACTCCTCCTCCTCTTCTTCCTCCTCCTCCTCCTCCTTCTCCCCCCTCTTCTTCTTCTTCTCCTTCTCCTCCTCCTACTTCTCCTCCTCCTTCTCCTCCTCCTCCTCCTCCTGCTCCTCCTCCTCCTCCTCCTCCTTCTTCTTCCTGTTCCTGCTCCTCCTCCTCCTCCTCCTCCTCATCTTCTTCTTCTTCTTCCTCTTCCTCTTATTCTTCTTCCTGCTCTTGCTCTTGCTCCTGCTCCTGCTCCTGCTCCTGCTCCTGCTCCTGCTCCTACTCCTGCTCCTCCTTCTCCTTCTTTTTCTTCTTCTTCTTCTTCCTCTTCTCCTCCTTCACCTTCACAAATTCCTCCTCCCAAGGAATTTGTCTCTGGTGCATAAGGTCTCAATGTACATACAAACAACAAAGTGATAAAGAGGGGATGCAGGTTGGACGTCTCTCTACCCATCAACTCCAACATGCGATACTCCTGGAAACTGGGGCTGACCCTGGGGCTGAAACTGGGGCTGACCCTGAGATCTACTAAGAGTCAAATATCTGAATTGTTTGGGGGGTAATTCAGGACAAGGCATAAGAAATAGTTGCAAGCTAGACTATAGATTTATTTATTTAGCATATGGCATAGCATACATGAACTACCAATCTCTGTTAACATTTCAACTAGATTAGTAGAACCCAATAAAATATAAATGTTAACAAGCTCTATGTTCAAATGTCTCTAGGCCGTCTAATTTTGAAGCCCAACATTGTTTAAGTATATATATATATTTAAAAATTAGATACTGGGCTGGTCTAGTTCAAAAGCTGGCACCTTTTAAACCAGGGGTCTCCAACCTTAACAACTTTAAGCCGGGCAGACTTCAAAGCAAAGCTGGCTGGGGAATTCTGGGAGTTGAAGTCTCCCAGGCTTAAAGTTGCCAAGGTTGGAGACCCCTGTTTTAAACTACTGAACTATCATTTTTTTCCAGAACTCCAGTAAATGATAGCCTTCCATTAAAAAGAAAGAAAATCATTTTCACCCGCTTGTATAAATTAAGAAGAGGAGGGGAACTTTTAATTGTCGACAGATCTGTCTTCAAAGACAAATGACTCATAATCAAACCATCATTATTCACCCAAAATTGCAGCATTTTGGATCGGCCCCGCCTCTTTTAGGTCTATCAAATCCCTCGGCTAATTCGTTTTGATCCTTCAGCATCATTGCTGAGTCCTGCACCCTTTCATTTCCTCTCCTCCCCCATCCCTTCCTTTTCCTTCCCAAACCTATATTTCCAATCATTTTTCAACCCCATGGCTTCACCCATCCTCATTCGTTTATCTCCTCCACCATTCATTATGTCAACCTCATTGGATTAAATTTTTCAAAAAATATTTACACAATACACGAGCACACAATAGATACAAACTTAAGGTAAACCGCACCAAACTGGACTGCAGAAAATATGACTTCAGTAACAGAGTTGTTAATGCCTGGAATGCACTACCTGACTTTGTGATCTCATCAGAAAATCCCCAAAACTTTAACCTTAGACTGTCTACTGTTGACCTCACCCCATTCCTAAGAGGTCTGTAAGGGTATGCATAAGTGCCCCAGCGTGCCTACCGTCCCTGTCTTAATGTTCCCTTTAATTGTAGTCATTTTATGTATTCAATTCATGCTTATATTTATATATATTATGTAATATGTACTTGACAAAATAAATAAATCAATAAAATGAAAATATTGTCATTGTTAATGTATCAGGGTCTCGTTGCCTTGTTCTTTGTCTTCATCAGCTGCTCTTCCTTCGGTAGAGTTGTTTGCGTGTATTCTTAATATATTAGAGAAGAGAAAACTCTTCTTTTCTGTTGGTAGTGGCCTGACGTACGACAATTCATTTAGTGGACCATTCAAAGTTACGGCAGCATTGAAAAAAGGGAACTTATGACCGTTTTTCACAGTGGTGACCTTTGAAGCATCCCCGTAATTGTGTGATCCAAATTCAGATGCTTGGCAGCTGGTTCATACTTATGCTGTGTCCCATCATTGCCCAGAAGGTCATTGGTTGCCCTCTCTCCTCCTTGGAAGAGCTTTAGAGCTCCCGCTGCCTTAAGAAAGTTCAAAACATTCTTAAAGATCCATCCCATCCTGGGCACCCTTTTTTTTTTTTTTGAACTATTACCATCTGGCAGACAGTACAGGACAATAAAAACAAGGACAAATAGGCTGAAAAACAGCTTCTATCCCAGGACAGTAACTATATTGAATTCTACTGTATAGTGCAATATCAATGCAATATCAGGGGTTTTAAATTCAATTGTATTGACCGTTGCTGTGTCCCAAAGTCATGTGACCCCCCTTTTGCGACTTTCTGACAATGGGGGAAGCAACTGGGTTGCCTACTTATCAACTGCAGTGATTCACTTAACAACTGGGGCAACAAGGTTGTACAATGGGACAAAACCAGAGGTGGAATTCAGCTGGTTCAGCCCAATTCGGCCGAACCGGTAGTAGAAATTGCAGGTGGGCCAACTCATCCACCCCCCCCATCCCCCGGCTCTATGCCATCCTATTTATGCATGTTTTTTAGGATGGGCGCATGCGTGAAGGCACATGTGCCAGAAAAGTACATGCACAGAAGAACGCATGCATGGACGGGACGTGTGCAAGAGAAGCAGGCGCATGCGTGCTCACATTTGCAAACTGGTAGGGAAAGTAAATGAATACCACCCCTGGGCAAAACTCACTTAACAACAGAAATTTGAGGCTCAATTGTGGTCGTAAGTCAAGGGCTACCTGTACCCTTGACTTCTCTCCTATTCCTCACGACCGACATGATGCAAATTGCCAAGCTCGCAGAGAAAACAAAGCTCCTATTTTCTACTTTCTGTCTTGCTTCTTATCACAAAGTCAGATTGGATCGACCTTGGATTGCTCTAAGGTCCATCAAACTACTATTGGAGGGCTGGATCTAGTTTTGTTAGCCCTTTGGGGTAGGTCAGGTCAAAAAAGGAGTATGGCAGACATTCTATGAATGTCCTTTACTGTAATAAAATACAGGAACATAACCATGAAAACCTGTCCAAGTTTTTCTATAGCCCACTTTAGGCTTAACAAAATTAAGGTGGGGTTATTTTGAATTTCATGCTTTTCTGTAAGTCTCATGTTTCCCCTCCTTAATAATTCATAACATAACATAACATAACAACAGAGTTGGAAGGGACCTTGGAGGCCTTCTAGTCCAACCCCCTGCCCAGGCAGGAAACCCTACACCATCTCAGTCAGATGGTTATCCAACATTTTCTTAAAAATTTCCAGTGTTGGAGCATTCACAACTTCTGAAGGCAAGTCGTTCCACTTATTAATTGTTCTAACTGTCAGGAAATTTCTCCTTAGTTCTAAGTTGCTTCTTTCTTTGATCAGTTTCCACCCATTGCTTCTTGTTCTACCCTCAAGTGCTCTGGAGAACAGCCCGACTCCCTCTTCTTTGTGGCAGCCTTTGAAATATTGGAACACTGCTATCATGTCTCCCCTAGTCCTTCTTTTCATCCGACTAGACATACCCAGTTCCTGCAACCGTTCTTCCTATGTTTTAGCCTCCAGTCCCTTAATCATCTTTGTTGCTCTTCTCTGCACTCTTTCTAGAGTCTCAGCATCTTTCTTACATCGTGGCGACCAAAGGCATTATTACCAAGGCATTATAAAGTGGCACTAACACTTCACGTGATCTTGATTCTATCCCTCTGTTTATGCAGCCCTTTCTTACTTTCTTTCATTCTTTCTTACTTTCTCCAAAGCCTCATTCCTTTAAAAAACGGGTGGATATAACTCGAAGTAAAATACATTCTTCTCAGGTCTTCCCTTTCTGGATTTTGGTTAGGAAGCAAAGATGCTAGTGACAAATAATGATTTTAGGGTATTTATAGAAGCTGGCAAGGCAAGAATCATCCAAATATATGAGAAATTGCTACAATTTTCTTAATGGGCTTAAAGGCTTTAAGACAGGGGTCTCCAACCTTGGTCCCTTTAAGACTTTTTTTTTTTAATTTGCATTTATATCCCGCCCTTCTCCGAAGACTCAGGGCAGCTTACACTATGTTAAGCAATAGTCTTCATCCATTTGTATATTATATACAAAGTCAACTTTTATTGCCCCCAACAATCTGGGTCCTCATTTTACCTACCTTATAAAGGATGGAAGGCTGAGTCAACCTTGGGCCTGCTGGGACTTGAACCTGCAGTAATTGCAAGCAGCTGCTGTTAATAACAGACTGTCTTACCAGTCTGAGCCACCAGAGGCCACCAAGACTTGTGTACTTCAACTCCCAATCCCTCCAACCGGCGCAGCAGGATACCATGGTCGATGGTATCGAAAGCCGCTGAGAGGTCTAATAGGACCAGGGCAGAGGAACAACCTCATCCCTGGCCCTCCAGAGATCATCCTGCTTGACCAAAGCCGTCTCCGTGCTGTAACCGGGCGGAAACCGGACTGGAGCAGGTCTAGATAGACAGTTTCATCCAGGTGCAGGAAACTGATATGCCACCATACTCTCTACAACCTTAGCGCGAGCGGGTTGGAGACAGACGATAATTACCTAAAACAGCGGGTCAGGAAGGCTTCTTGAGGAGGGCCTCACCACCGCCTCTTTCAAGGCGGCGGAAGACACCCTCCACCAAAGAAGCGATCGTAATCGCCTGGAGCCAGCCTCGTGTCACCTCCTGGTGGCCAGCACCAGCCAGGAGGGCCGCAGGTCCAATAAACACGTGGTGGCATTCAACCTCCCAACAACCTGTCCATGTCCTCGGGGAGCCACAGGGTCAAACTCATCCCATACAATGTCACCAAGACCACCCTCAGCGTCTCACCTGAGTCACCGCAATTTTGGTCCAACCATCCGAGCTGAGCGATTTTATCGTATAGATAACGTTAAACTCCTCAGCACGTCCTGCAGCGGGTCATCCCGCTCCCCTGGTGAAGGAGGGCGGGTCACCGAAACAGAGGCGGCTGGGCGGTTATCTGCCGATGCAATGAGGGAGGCGTAGCTCGCCTCGCTTCCTCAATGCCACTAGGTAAGTCCTAGTATAGGACTTCACTAGTGTCCGATCAGCCTCTGAACGGCTAGACCTCCAGGAGCTCTCTAGGCGTCTTCTCCGGCGCTTCATCCCCCTCAGCTCCTCGGAGAACCAAGGAGCCGGTTGGGACCTGCGCCGGGTCAGAGGCCGCAAAGGCACGACACGATCTAAGGCCCCCGCCGCGGCCCATTCCCAGGCCGCAACAAGTTCCTCAGACATGCCGTGAGCCAGACCCTCAGGGAATGGCCCAAGCTCCGTCCGGAACATCTCTGGGTCCATCAGGCGCCTGGGACGGAACCAACGCATCGGCTCCGTCTCCCTGCGGTGTTGAATGGCGGTCAGAAAGTCCAGGCGAAGGAGAGAGTGATCTGACCATGACAAAGGTTCGATGACTATTTCCTTTAAGTCCAGATCTCTCGACCACTGACCAGAGACAAAAATCAGATCAGTGTACCACCCCAATGTGGGTAGGGCCATCAACTACTTGAGTCAGGTCCAAGGCCGTCATGGAAGCCGTGAACTCCCGAGCTGCTGTCGATGGCGAGCGGAAGATGGCAAGTTAAAGTCCCCATGACTAAAAGTCTGGGGTCTCAACTACCACCCAGCAAGCACCTCCAGGAGCTCGGGCAGGGCAGCTGTCACGTAGCAAGGAGCCAGGTACGCCACCAGCAAGCCCATCTGACATCTATGGCCCCACTTCACAAGGAGGGATTCACACCGCAATCTGAGGTACAGTGGTCTCCCTCGCCCAGACTCTCTAATCACAACCGCCACCCCCCACCCCTACCCTGGGCTCTCGGCTGATGGAATGCACGGAAACCTGGTGGGCACATCTGTACCAGGGGCACGCCCCCTTCTGCGCGCAACCAGGTCTCCGTAATGCCTATAAAGTCCGCGGCACCCCCCTGAATAAGATCGTGGATTAGGGGGGCCTTATTGGCCACGGACCGTGCATTACACAACATCAGCCGAAGGCCCAGGCTCTGAGGGTCTTGACCATCCGGGGAACGGGAGAAGTCTGGGGGCTCGGGGCGCGTGATCGCCTGCAAGCATCGAACGCGCACCCCTTAACACGATCCGAGCCCCCGCTTCCGCCAAATCTGCCCCTCCCCCATACCGTGCAAATAGCACCACCCTCCACCAGGAGGGTTAATTTGCATTTATAGCCCGCCCTTCTCCGAAGACTCAGGGCGGCTTACACTATGTTAAGCAATAGTCTTCATCCATTTGTATATTATATACAAAGTCAACTTTTATTGCCCCCAACAATCTGGGTCCTCATTTTACCTACCTTATAAAGGATGGAAGGCTGAGTCAATCTTGGGCCTGGTGGGACTTGAACCTGCAGTAATTGCAAGCAGCTGCTGTTAATAACAGACTGTCTTACCAGTCTGAGCCACCAGAGGCCACCAAGACTTGTGTACTTCAACTCCCAGAGTCCCTCAGCCAGCAAAGGGAGTCCTTGAATTATCACCATAATGGAGCCCAAAATTTCTGAGGCTAAGCAAGATCGTTGCCAAGTGAGTTTTGCTCTATTTTACCACTTTTCTTGCCACAGTTGTTCGGAGAATCACTGCACTTGTCAAGTTACTAACACAATTGTTAAGTGAACCTGGCTTCCCCATCGACTTTGCTTGCCGGAAGGTTGCAAAAGGCGGCCACGTGACCCTGGGGACGTTGCAGTCCATGCAACTGGTAATACATGCCAAGTGCCAAGCATCTAAAATTAGATTACCTGACCACAGGGAGGCTGCAGTGGTTGTAAGTGTGAGAAACAGTGATAAGCAGTGGTGGAGCATTCACAACTTCTGAAGGCAAGTCGTTCCACTTATTAATTGTTCTAACTGTCAGGAAATTTCTCCTTAGTTCTAAGTTGCTTCTTTCTTTGATCAGTTTCCACCCATTGCTTCTTGTTCTACCCTCAAGTGCTCTGGAGAACAGCCCGACTCCCTCTTCTTTGTGGCAGCCTTTGAAATATTGGAACACTGCTATCATGTCTCCCCTAGTCCTTCTTTTCATCCGACTAGACATACCCAGTTCCTGCAACCGTTCTTCCTATGTTTTAGCCTCCAGTCCCTTAATCATCTTTGTTGCTCTTCTCTGCACTCTTTCTAGAGTCTCAGCATCTTTCTTACATCGTGGCGACCAAAGGCATTATTACCAAGGCATTATAAAGTGGCACTAACACTTCACGTGATCTTGATTCTATCCCTCTGTTTATGCAGCCCTTTCTTACTTTCTTTCATTCTTTCTTACTTTCTCCAAAGCCTCATTCCTTTAAAAAACAGGTGGATATAACTCGAAGTAAAATACATTCTTCTCAGGTCTTCCCTTTCTGGATTTTGGTTAGGAAGCAAAGATCCTAGTGACAAATAATGATTTTAGGGTATTTATAGAAGCTGGCAAGGCAAGAAGAAATCATCCAAATATATGAGAAATTGCTACAATTTTCTTAATGGGCTTAAAGGCTTTAAGACAGGGGTCTCCAACCTTGGTCCCTTTAAGACTTTTTTTTTTTAATTTGCATTTATATCCCGCCCTTCTCCGAAGACTCAGGGCAGCTTACACTATGTTAAGCAATAGTCTTCATCCATTTGTATAT